>NW_028225180.1:49691677-50261175 GCF_052327205.1 Somniosus microcephalus | reverse complement strand
ATCTTCCGAGGATCGCCCACCCTCCCCCCTGATCGCCCAAGGCTCGAACCCCCCGTGAGGCTCGCCCACCGATCTCCCGAGGCTCACCACCCCCGATCTCCCGAGGCTCCCCCCCCCCCGATCTCCGGAGGCCCGATCTCTGGAGCCCACCCCCCCGCCGAGCCGGCTTCAAGATCAGAGTGACCCCGCCCCCCGCCCGAGCCCCAGTTGCCTTGGTAACCCTACTCCCCTCTCCACCTCCCTATCTCTGGGCCTGGGCCTGAGCGGCCGATTGCATGAACAAAGACTCTTCTCACCGGTCACGGAGTTTAAGTCTCCGAAAGCGGCCATGGTGCCCCGGGCCTCTTCCCCCGCGCATTCAGGAGGCGCGGGGAAGAGGGAGAGAGACAGACTGGTGGGGGGAGAGTTAGACGCCGCCGGGCACCTGCTCCGCGGAGCTCCGTGACGCCACCGCCGCACCAGCCTTTACTAAGATGGCAGCGGTAGCGGCGCTCGGCTGAGGCCCGCCCATCCAGCCTTCACAAAGATGGCGGCGATCGGGGGCCTCTTGTTGACAGGGGCCGGGAGGTGCATAGCTGTGGCATGGTTGCGGAGGAGAGGCCGAGGCTTCGAGGCCTACCTGGAAAAACGGGGCAAGGTAGGAAAATTAATGAGATTAGATAAAGATTTAGAATGTAATTAACTTTTTAAAAATATGTGTTTTAAAAGCAACTTTTTTTTTAAAGACGCCGAAAGCGGGAAACAGAAAGGAAAAGTTTGGAATCAAGATGGCGGCGACTCACCTCGGTTCAGAACGATAAGGCCCGCCCACACACGCACAGATTGGTCGACCGTCAGGTGACCGAAGTGTAGGATTGGTCAATCGCCCCGTCACTCGACCGTAGGAGGGCCCGGCCGCACGCGCCAGCAACCCGGCGTATGATTGGTCAGCCTCGAGGTCACTCGATCGCTAATGAGTGGATAATGAGATGCTAATGAGCGGAATGGTGAATGTTTTTTGGGTACCGCGGGCAGCGATTTTTGTCCGGCCGAAACGTGAATACGCTTAGGACCGTTTCGGAATGGTAAGCTTTCTTTCGACGTAACGCATGCGTAGGTACGCTCTATAACTTTTGAGTGCTTAGCCGGACAGACGCACACCCGAGGACAGACAGACAGACAAATAGACAGACAGATAGAGAGACAGACAGACAGACAGAACGATCCATTTATATATATAGAGCCGAGGGTCTTTTGAGGGCATGTTGTTGTTGGAAGAGAGAGAGAGCGACTGGGGGGAAGAGAGAGAACGACTGGGGGAAGAGAGAGAGCGACTGGGGGGAAGAGAGAGAGCGACTGGGGGGTAGAGAGAGAGCGACGGGGGAAGAGAGAGCGTGACTGGGGGGAGGGAAGGGGGGGAAGGTGAGGGGAGGGGGAAAGGGAGGGGAGGAGGGGGGAAGAGAGGGGGGGAAGAGAGCAGGAAAAGAGGGGGAAATGGGGTAGGGGGGAAGGGGGGAAGGGGGGAATGGGGGAAGGGGGAGGGGGGAAGGGGGGAAAAGGGGGTGAGAATGGAGGGGGGGTGGAGGAGGGAGGGGGGTGGAGGGGGGAGTTGGGAGGAGGGGGGGAGGAAGGGGAGGAGGGGGGGAGGTGGGGAGGAGGGGAGGGGAGAGGGGGAGTCTCCGAGCCCCGCCCCCCATTCTCCCGATGTCCCGCCCCACGATCTCCCGATGTCCCGCCCCCCAATCTCCCGTCCCCCGATCTCCCGAACTCCCGATGTCCCGCCCCCCGATCTCCCGATGTCCTGAACTCCCGAAGTCCCGCCCCCTGATCTCCCGATGTCCCGTCCCCCGTTCTCCCGATGTCCCGCCCCCCGATCTCCCGATGTCCCGCCCCCCGATCTCCCGATGTCCTGATCTCCCGAAGTCCCGCCCCCTGATCTCCCGATGTCCCGTCCCCCGTTCTCCCGATCTCCCGTCCCCCGATCTCCCGATGTCGCGAGCCCCGCCGCCCGATGTCCCGAGCCCCGCCCCCCGATGTGTCGAGCCCCGCCCCCCGCCCTCACGAGCACCGGCCTCCTGCTCTCCAGATCCCCACCCTCTCGAGCTGGCTTCAAGACCGCCGATTGCAGCTGTGAGATACGGCCGGCGGGCCCGGTAGCCGGGGTAACCCTTCCCGGTCTCCAAGCGCCGCCCGAGATCGGCACTCCTGAGAAACCTGCCCCCCCCGCCTGAGCCAAGCAGGGAACAGAGAGAGACGCTGTGTCTCAGCTGCTCCTGCTGCGCGCGCACCCTGTGTATGTCCCATTACCTTCGTGGCTGACGCCGTTGCCCCGGGTAACGTGACACGCGGTGGGGAGCTTAGCAGAAGCCATGGGACAATTACCGAGCTCGGGCGTGGCTGGGCAGGAGAGGCCCAGGCTTTGAGGCCTAGGTTCTGAGGCCTTACAAAAACGGGGAAAGGTACGAAAAAGAATCTTCAGGTTAGAGAAAATATTTACAAATGAATGAAGTTTTTTAAAAACAATTTAATAAAAGCAATTTTTTTTTGCTGGCAATGTATATTTGAAAAGAAAGACACAGAAAGCGGGAAAAAGAATGGAAGCAAGATGGCGGCTACTCACCTCGGTTCAGAACGATAAGGCCCAACCACACACACACCGATTGGTCGACCGTCAGGTCACCAAAGCGTAGGATTGGTCAATCGTCCCATCACTCGACTGTCGGATGGCCCGCCCACACACGCCAGGAACCCGGCGTACGATTGGTCGACCTCGACGTCACTCTATCGCTAATGAGCGGATAATGAGATGCTAATGAGTGGAATTTTGAACGTTTTTTGGATACCGCGGGCGCAATTTTTGTTCGGCCGAAACGTAAATATGCCTACGACCGTTTTGGAATGGTAAGCTTTCTTTTGACGTAGCGCACACGTAGGTACGCTCTATAACTTTCGAGTGTTTTGCCGGACAGACGCACACCGAAGGACAGACAGACAGACAGATCTATCCGTTTATATATATAGATATAGTCAATAGCTGGGGTCCTAGCAGCGATCCCTGCGGTACCCCACTTGTCACTGCCTTCCACTTGGAAAAAGATTCATTTATTCCAGCTATTTGCATCCTGTCTTCCAACCAGTTTTCTATCCAAGTCAGTACCATACCCCGACTCCCATGTGCGTTAACTTTGCACGGTAGTCTCTTATGTGGGAGCTTATCGAAAGCCGCCTTAAAGTCCAAATACACCACATCCACTGGTTCTCCCTTATCTATTCTGCCAGTTCCATCCTCAAAAAAATCCTGTAGATTAGTCAAGCATGATTTACCTTCAGTAAATCCATGTTGACATTCTCCGATCCTGTCACTGATAACCACGTGCTCTGCTATTACATCTTTTATAATGGACTCTAGCATTTCCCCCACTACCGATGTCAGGCTTACCGGTCTAAAATTCCCCACTTTTTCTCTGCCACTTTTTTTCAATGGTGGGGTTACATTAGCTACTCTCCAATCCATGGGAACTATTCCAGAGTCTATAGAATTTTGGAAGATGACCAACAATGCATCTACAATTTCTAGGAACAGTTCCCTAAGTACCCTATGATGTAGGTTATCAGGCCCTGGGGATTTATCGGCCTTCAATCCCGTCAATTTCCCTAACACCATTTCCCTACTGATGCTGATTTAATTCAGTTCCTCCCTCTCATTAGACCATATATTCTGCGACATCCCTGGGAGTTTATTTGTATCCTCCTTGCTGAAGACAGAACCAAATTTCGTATTTAATTGGCCTGCCATGACTTTGTTCCCCATTATAAATTCCCGTGGTTCTGACTGCAAGTGAACTAAGCTTGACTTTAACAATCTTTTTCTTTTCACATATCTGTAGAAGCTTTTACAGTCAGTTTTTATGTTCCCTGCAAGCTTACACTCAATCTATTTTCCCCCTCTTAATTATTCCCTTTGCCCTCCTTTGCTGAATCCTAAACTGCTCCCCGTCCACAGGTTTGCTGCTTTTTCTGGCCAATTTATATGTATTCTCCTTGGATCTTATGCATTCCCTAATTTCCAATGTTAGCCAATGTTGAGTCACTTTCTTGATTTATTTTTATTGTGTAGTTCATCCATTCGATCTTTAAATGTTTGCCATTGTCTATCCACGTCAACCCTTTAAGTAACATTCCCCAATCAATCCTAGCCAACTCGCACCTCATACCATCGTAGTTTTCTTTATTTAAACTGTGTACCCAAATCTCTGAATCAACCTTCTCTCTCTCCATCTTATTGAAGAATTATATTATATTATGATCACTCCTCCCCAAAAGATTGCTAATTAATCCTTTCTCATTACATGATAACCAGTCTAACATGGCCTGGAATGGGAGTGAGATTTACAGAGTGTGGGAAAGGGAGTGAGATTTACAGGGAGAGGGAATGGGATTGAGATTTACACAGTGGGACTGGGAGTGAGATTTACAGAGTGAGGGAATGGGAGTGAGATTTACAGAGTGGGACTGGGAGTGAGATTTACAGAGTGAGGGAATGGGAGTGAGATTTACAGAGAGAGGGAATGGGAGTGAGATTTACAGAGTGAGGGACTGGGAGTGAGATTTACAGGGAGAGGGAATGGGAGTGAAACTTATAGAGTGAGGGAATGGGAGTGAGATTTACAGAGTGAGCGAATGGGAGTGAGATTTACAGAGAGAGGGAATGGGAGTGAGATTTACAGAGAGAGGGAATGGGAGTGAGATTTACAGAGTGAGGGATTGGGAGCGAGATTTACAGAGAGAGGGAATGGGAGTGAGATTTACAGAGAGAGGGAATGAGAGTGAGATTTACAGAGAGAGGGAAAGGGAGTGAGATTTACAGAGTGAGGGATTGGGAGTGAGTTTTACAGAGAGAGGGAATGGGAGTGAGATTTACAGAGTGAGGGAAAGGGAGTGAGATTTGCAGAGTGAGGGAATGGGATTCAGATTTACAGAGTGAGGGAATGGGAGTGAGATTTACAGAGAGAGGGAATGGGAGTGAGATTTACAGAGTGAGGGAATGGGATTGAGATGTACAGAATGAGGGAATGAGAGTGAGATTTACAGAGTGAGGGAATGGGAGTGAGATATACAGAGTGATGGAATGGGAGTGAGATTTACAGAGTGTGGGAAAGGGAGTGAGATTTACAGGGAGAGGGAATGGGATTGAGATTTACAAAGTGGGACTGGGAGTGAGATTTACAGAGTGAGGGAATGGGAGTGAGATTTACAGAGTGGGACTGGGAGTGAGATTTACAGAGTGAGGGAATGGGAGTGAGATTTACAGAGAGAGGGAATGGGAGTGAGATTTACAGAGTGAGGGAGTGGGAGTGTGATTTACAGAGTGAGGGAATGGGAGTGAGATTTACAGAGAGAGAGAATGGGAGTGAGATTTACAGAGTGAGGGAATGGGAGTGTGATTTACAGAGTGATGGAATGGGAGTGAGATTTACAGAGAGAGGGAATGGGAGTGAGATTTACAGGGAGAGGGAATGGGAGTGATACTTACAGAGTGAGGGAATGGGAGTGAGATTTACAGAGTGAGGGAATGGGAGTGAGATTTACAGAGAGAGGGAATGGGAGTGAGATTTACAGAGAGGGAATAGGAGTGAGATTTACAGAGTGAGGGAATGGGAGTGAGATTTACAGAGTGAGGGAATGGGAGTGAGATTTACAGAGTGAGGGAATGGGAGTGAGATTTACAGAGTGAGGGACTGGGAGTGAGATTTACAGGGAGAGGGAATGGGAGTGATACTTATAGAGTGAGGGAATGGGAGTGAGATTTACAGAGTGAGGGAATGGGAGCGGGAATTACAGAGTGAGGGAATGGGAGTGAGATTTACAGAGAGGGAATGGGAGTGAGATTTAGAGAGTGAGGGAATGGGAGTGAGAATAACAGAGTGAGGGAATGGGAGTGAGATTTACAGAGTGAGGGAATGGGAGTGGGAATTACAGAGTGAGGGAATGGGGTGAGATTTAGAGAGAGGGAATGTGAGTGAGATTTACAGAGTGAGAGAATGGGAGTGGGAATTACAGAGTGAGGGAATGGGAGGGAGATTTACAGAGAGGGAATGGGAGGGAGATTTACAGAGAGAGGGAATGGGAGTGAGATTTAAAGAGTGAGGGAATGGGAGTGAGATTTACAGAGTGATGGAATGGGAGTGGGAATTACAGAGTGAGGGAATGGGAGTGAGATTTAGAGAGGGAATGGGAGTGAGATTTAAAGAGAGAGGGAATGGGAGTGAGATATACAGAGTGAGGGAATGGGAGTGAGATTTACAGAGTGAGGGAATGGGAGTGAGATTTACAGAGAGAGGGAATGGGAGTGGGAATTACAGAGTGAGGGAATGGGAGAGAGATTTATTGAGAGAGGGAATGGGAGTGAGATTTACAGGGTGAGGGATTGGGAGTGAGATTTACACAGTGAGGGAATGGGAGTGAGATTTACAGAGAGAGTGAATGGGAGTGAGATTTACAGAGTGAGGGAATGGGAGTGAGATTTACAGAGAGATGGAATGTGAATGAGGTTTACAGAGTGAGGGAATGGGAGTGAGATTTAGAGACAGGGAATGGGAGTGAGATTTAAAGAGAGAGTGAATGGGAGTGAGATATACAGAGTGAGGGAATGGGAGTGAGATTTACAGAGTGAGGGAATGGGAGTGAGAATTACTGAGTGGGGGAATGGGAGTGAGATTTACAGAGCGAGGGAATGGGAGTGAGATTGACAGAGTGAGGGAATGGGAGTGAGATTTACAGAGTGAGGGAATGGGAGTGAGATTTACAGACAGAGGGAATGGGAGTGAGATTTATATAGTGTGGGAATGGGAGTGAGATTTACAGAGTGATGGAATGGGAGTGAGATTTACAGAGAGAGGGAATGGAAGTGAGATTTACAGAGTGAGGGATTGGGAGTGAGATTTACAGAGAGAGGGAATGGGAGAGAGATTTACAGAGAGAGGGAATGGGAGTGAGATTTACAGGGTGATGGAATGGGAGTGAGATTTACAGAGTGAGGGAAAGGGAGTGAGAGGTACATAGTGAGGGACTGGGAGTGAGATTTACAGAGAGAGGGAATGGGAGTGAGATTTACAGAGAGAGGGAATGGGAGTGAGATTTACAGAGTGAGGGAATGGGAGTCAGATTTACAGAGTGAGGGAATGGGAGTGAGATTTACAGAGAGAGGGAATGGGAGTGAGATTTTCAGAGTGAGGAAATGGGAGTGAGATTTACAGAGTGGGGGAAGGGAGTGAGATTTACAGAGAGAGGGAGTGGGAGTGAGATTTACAGAGTGAGGGAATGGGAGTGAGATTTACAGAGTGATGGAATGGGAGTGAGATTTACAGAGAGAAGGAATGGGAGTGAGATTTACAGAGTGAGGGATTGGGAGTGAGATTTACAGAGAGAGGGAATGGGAGAGAGATTTACAGAGAGAGGGAATGGGAGTGAAATTTACAGGGTGATGGAATGGGAGTGAGATTTACAGAGTGAGGGAAAAGGAGTGAGAGGTACATAGTGAGGGACTGGGAGTGAGATTTACAGAGAGAGGGAATGGGAGTGAGATTTACAGAGAGAGGGAATGGGAGTGAGATTTACAGGGTGAGGGATTGGGAGTGAGATTTACACAGTGAGGGAATGGGAGTGAGATTTACAGAGAGAGTGAATGGGAGTGAGATTTACAGAGTGAGGGAATGGGAGTGAGATTTACAGAGAGATGGAATGTGAATGAGGTTTACAGAGTGAGGGAATGGGAGTGAGATTTAGAGAGAGGGAATGGGAGTGAGATTTAAAGAGAGAGTGAATGGGAGTGAGATATACAGAGTGAGGGAATGGGAGTGAGATTTACAGAGAGAGGGAATGGGAGTGAGAATTACTGAGTGGGGGAATGGGAGTGAGATTTACAGAGCAAGGGAATGGGAGTGAGATTGACAGAGTGAGGGAATGGGAGTGAGATTTACAGAGTGAGGGAATGGGAGTGAGATTTACAGACAGTGGGAATGGGAGTGAGATTTATATAGTGTGGGAATGGGAGTGAGATTTACAGAGTGATGGAATGGGAGTGAGATTTACAGAGAGAGGGAATGGAAGTGAGATTTACAGAGTGAGGGATTGGGAGTGAGATTTACAGAGAGAGGGAATGGGAGAGAGATTTACAGAGAGAGGGAATGGGAGTGAGATTTACAGGGTGATGGAAAGGGAGTGAGATTTACAGAGTGAGGGAATGGGAGTGAGAGGTACATAGTGAGGGACTGGGAGTGAGATTTACAGAGAGAGGGAATGGGAGTGAGATTTACAGAGAGAGGGAATGGGAGTGAGATTTACAGAGTGAGGGAATGGGAGTCAGATTTACAGAGTGAGGGAATGGGAGTGAGATTTACAGAGAGAGGGAATGGGAGTGAGATTTTCAGAGTGAGGGAATGGGAGTGAGATTTACAGAGTGGGACTGGGATTGAGATTTACAGAGTGAGGGAATGGGAGTGAGATTTACAGAGTGAGGGAATGGGAGTGAGATTTACAGAGTGAGGGAATGGGAGTGTGATTTACAGAGTGATGGAATGGGAGTGAGATTTACAGAGATAGGGAAAGGGAGTGAGATTTACAGAGAGAGGGAGTGGGAGTGAGATTTACAGAGAGAGGGAATGGGAGTGATACTTACAGAGTGAGGGAATGGGAGTGAGATTTACTGAGTGAGGGAATGGGAGTGAGATTTACAGAGAGAGGGAATGGGAGTGAGATTTACAGAGCGGGAATGGGAGTGAGATTTACAGAGTGAGGGAATGGGAGTGAGATTTACAGAGGGAGGGAATGGGAGTGGGATTTACAGAGTGAGGGACTGGGAGTGAGATTTACAGAGTTCGGGAATGGGAGTGAGATTTACAGAGTGATGGAATGGGAGTGAGATTTACAGAGTGAGGGAAAGGGAGTGACATTTACAGAGAGAGGGAATGGGAGTGAGATTTACAGAGTGGGACTGGGAGTGAGATTTACAGAGTGAAGGAATGGGAGTTTGATTTACAGAGTGGGACTGGGAGTGAGATTTACAGAGTGAGGGAATGGGAGTGAGATTTACAGAGTGAGGGAATGGGAGTGAGATTTACAGAGAGAGGGAATGGGAATGAGATTTACAGAGTGAGGGAATGGGAGTGTGATTTACAGAGTGATGGAATGGGAGTGAGATTTACAGAGATAGGGAAAGGGAGTGAGATTTACAGAGAGAGGGAATGGGAGTGAGATTTACAAGGAGAGGGAATGGGAGTGATACTTACAGAGTGAGGGAATGTGAGTGAGATTTACAGAGTGAGGGAATGGGAGTGAGATTTACAGAGAGAGGGAATGGGAGTGAGATATACAGAGAGGGAATGGGAGTGAGATTTACAGAGTGAGGGAATGGGAGTCAGATTTACAGAGTGAGGGAATGGGAGTGAGATTTACAGAGTGAGGGAATGGGAGTGAGATTTACAGAGTGAGGGACTGGGAGTGAGATTTACAGAGTGAGGGAATGGGAGTGAGATATACAGAGTGAGGGGATGGGAGTGAGATTTACAGAGTGAGGGAATGGGAGTGGGAATTACAGAGTGAGGGAATGGGAGTGAGATTTACAGAGAGGGAATGGGAGTGAGATTTAGAGAGTGAGGGAATGGGAGTGAGAATTACAGAGTGAGGGAATGGGAGTGAGACTTACAGAGTGAGGGAATGGGAGTGGGAATTACAGAGTGAGGGAATGGGGGTGAGATTTAGAGAGAGGGAATGGGAGTGAGATTTACAGAGTGAGAGAATGGGAGTGGGAATTACAGAGTGAGGGAATGGGAGTGAGATTTACAGAGTGGGAATGGGAGTGAGATTTACAGAGAGAGGGAATGGGAGTGAGATTTAAAGAGATAGGGAAAGGGAGTGAGATTTACAGAGAGAGGGAATGGGAGTGAGATTTACAGAGTGAGGGAATGGGAGTGTGATTTACAGAGTGATGGAATGGGAGTGAGATTTACAGAGATAGGGAAAGGGAGTGAGATTTACAGAGAGAGGGAATGGGAGTGTGATTTACAGGGAGAGGGAATGGGAGTGATACTTACAGAGTGTGGGAATGGGAGTGAGATTTACAGAGTGAGGGAATGGCAGTGAGATTTACAGAGAGAGGGAATGGGAGTGAGATCTACAGAGAGGGAATGGAAGTGAGATTTACAGAGTGAGGGAATGGGAGTGAGATTTACACAGTGAGGGAATGGGAGTGAGATTTAAAGAGTGAGGGAATGGGAGTGAGATTTACAGAGTCAGAGACTGGGAGTGAGATTTACAGAGTGAGGGAATGGGAGTGAGATTTACAGAGTGAGGGGATGGGAGTGAGATTTACAGAGTGAGGGAATGGGAGTGGGAATTACAGAGTGAGGGAATGGGAGTGAGATTTACTGAGAGGGAATGGGAGTGAGATTTAGAGAGTGAGGGAATGGGAGTGGGAATTACAGAGTGAGGGAATGGGAGTGAGATTTACAGAGTGAGGGGATGGGAGTGAGATTTACAGAGTGAGGGAATGGGAGTGGGAATTACAGAGTGAGGGAATGGGAGTGAGATTTACAGAGAGGGAATGGGAGTGAGATTTAGAGAGTGAGGGAATGGGAGTGAGAATTACAGAGTGAGGGAATGGGAGTGAGATTTACAGAGTGAGGGAATGGGAGTGGGAATTACAGAGTGAGGGAATGGGAGTGAGATTTACAGAGAGGGAATGGGAGTGAGATTTAGAGAGTGAGGGAATGGGAGTGAGAATTACAGAGTGAGGGAATGGGAGTGTGATTTACAGAGTGATGGAATGGGAGTGAGATTTACAGAGATAGGGAAAGGGAGTGAGATTTACAGAGAGAGGGAATGGGAGTGTGATTTACAGGGAGAGGGAATGGGAGTGATACTTACAGAGTGTGGGAATGGGAGTGTGATTTACAGAGTGATGGAATGGGAGTGAGATTTACAGAGATAGGGAAAGGGAGTGAGATTTACAGAGAGAGGGAATGGGAGTGTGATTTACAGGGAGAGGGAATGGGAGTGATACTTACAGAGTGTGGGAATGGGAGTGAGATTTACAGAGTGAGGGAATGGCAGTGAGATTTACAGAGAGAGGGAATGGGAGTGAGATCTACAGAGAGGGAATGGAAGTGAGATTTACAGAGTGAGGGAATGGGAGTGAGATTTACACAGTGAGGGAATGGGAGTGAGATTTAAAGAGTGAGGGAATGGGAGTGAGATTTACAGAGTCAGAGACTGGGAGTGAGATTTACAGAGTGAGGGAATGGGAGTGAGATTTACAGAGTGAGGGGATGGGAGTGAGATTTACAGAGTGAGGGAATGGGAGTGGGAATTACAGAGTGAGGGAATGGGAGTGAGATTTACTGAGAGGGAATGGGAGTGAGATTTAGAGAGTGAGGGAATGGGAGTGGGAATTACAGAGTGAGGGAATGGGAGTGAGATTTACAGAGTGAGGGGATGGGAGTGAGATTTACAGAGTGAGGGAATGGGAGTGGGAATTACAGAGTGAGGGAATGGGAGTGAGATTTACAGAGAGGGAATGGGAGTGAGATTTAGAGAGTGAGGGAATGGGAGTGAGAATTACAGAGTGAGGGAATGGGAGTGAGATTTACAGAGTGAGGGAATGGGAGTGGGAATTACAGAGTGAGGGAATGGGAGTGAGATTTACAGAGAGGGAATGGGAGTGAGATTTAGAGAGTGAGGGAATGGGAGTGAGAATTACAGAGTGAGGGAATGGGAGTGAGATTTACAGAGTGATGGAATGGGAGTGGGAATTACAGAGTGAGGGAATGGGGGTGAGATTTAGAGAGAGGGAATGGGAGTGAGATTTACAGAGTGAGAGAATGGGAGTGAGATTTAGAGAGAGGGAATGGGAGTGAGATTTAAAGAGAGAGGGAATGGGAGTGAGATATACAGAGTGAGGGAATGGGAGTGAGATTTACAGAGTGAGGGAATGGGAGTGAGATTTACAGAGAGAGGGAATGGGAGTGGGAATTACAGAGTGAGGGAATGGGAGAGAGATTTATTGAGAGAGGGAATGGGAGTGAGATTTACAGGGTGAGGGATTGGGAGTGAGATTTACACAGTGAGGGAATGGGAGTGAGATTTACAGAGAGAGTGAATGGGAGTGAGATTTACAGAGTGAGGGAATGGGAGTGAGATTTACAGAGAGATGGAATGTGAATGAGGTTTACAGAGTGAGGGAATGGGAGTGAGATTTAGAGAGAGGGAATGGGAGTGAGATTTAAAGAGAGAGGGAATGGGAGTGAGATATACAGAGTGAGGGAATGGGAGTGAGATTTACAGAGTGAGGGAATGGGAGTGAGAATTACAGAGTGGGGGAATGGCAGTGAGATTTACAGAGCGAGGGAATGGGAGTGAGATTGACAGAGTGAGGGAATGGGAGTGAGATTTACAGAGGGAGGGAATGGGAGTGAGATTTACAGACAGAGGGAATGGGAGTGAGATTTATATAGTGTGGGAATGGGAGTGAGATTTACAGAGTGATGGAATGGGAGTGAGATTTACAGAGAGAGGGAATGGGAGTGAGATTTACAGAGTGAGGGATTGGGAGTGAGATTTACAGAGAGAGGGAATGGGAGAGAGATTTACAGAGAGAGGGAATGGGAGTGAGATTTACAGGGTGATGGAATGGGAGTGAGATTTACAGAGTGAGGGAAAAGGAGTGAGAGGTACATAGTGAGGTACTGGGAGTGAGATTTACAGAGAGAGGGAATGGGAGTGAGATTTACAGAGAGAGGGAATGGGAGTGAGATTTACAGAGTGAGGGAATGGGAGTCAGATTTACAGAGTGAGTGAATGGGAGTGAGATTTACAGAGAGAGGGAATGGGAGTGAGATTTTCAGAGTGAGGGAATGGGAGTGAGATTTACAGAGTGGGACTGGGATTGAGATTTACAGAGTGAGGGAATGGGAGTGAGATTTACAGAGTGATGGAATGGGAGTGAGATTTACAGAGATAGGGAAAGGGAGTGAGATTTACAGAGAGAGGGAGTGGGAGTGAGATTTACAGAGAGAGGGAATGGGAGTGATACTTACAGAGTGAGGGAATGGGAGTGAGATTTACAGAGTGAGGGAATGGGAGTGAGATTTACAGAGAGAGGGAATGGGAGTGAGATTTACAGAGCGGGAATGGGAGTGAGATTTACAGAGTGAGGGAATGGGAGTGAGATTTACAGAGGGAGGGAATGGGAGTGGGATTTATAGAGTGAGGGACTGGGAGTGAGATTTACAGAGTTAGGGAATGGGAGTGAGATTTACAGAGTGATGGAATGGGAGTGAGATTTACAGAGTGAGGGAAAGGGAGTGACATTTACAGAGAGAGGGAATGGGAGTGAGATTTACAGAGTGGGACTGGGAGTGAGATTTACAGAGTGAAGGGATGGGAGTTTGATTTACAGAGTGGGACTGGGAGTGGGATTTACAGAGTGAGGGAATGGGAGTGAGATTTACAGAGTGAGGGAATGGGAGTGAGATTTACAGAGAGAGGGAATGGGAATGAGATTTACAGAGTGAGGGAATGGGAGTGTGATTTACAGAGTGATGGAATGGGAGTGAGATTTACAGAGATAGGGAAAGGGAGTGAGATTTACAGAGAGAGGGAAAGGGAGTGAGATTTACAGAGAGAGGGAATGGGAGTGAGATTTACAAGGAGAGGGAATGGGAGTGATACTTACAGAGTGAGGGAATGTGAGTGAGATTTACAGAGTGAGGGAATGGGAGTGAGATTTACAGAGAGAGGGAATGGGAGTGAGATTTACAGAGAGGGAATGGGAGTGAGATTTACAGAGTGAGGGAATGGGAGTCAGATTTACAGAGTGAGGGAATGGGAGTGAGATTTACAGAGTGAGGGACTGGGAGTGAGATTTACAGAGTGAGGGAATGGGAGTGAGATTTACAGAGTGAGGGGATGGGAGTGAGATTTACAGAGTGAGGGAATGGGAGTGGGAATTACAGAGTGAGGGAATGGGAGTGAGATTTACAGAGAGGGAATGGGAGTGAGATTTAGAGAGTGAGGGAATGGGAGTGAGAATTACAGAGTGAGGGAATGGGAGTGAGATTTACAGAGTGAGGGAATGGGAGTGGGAATTACAGAGTGAGGGAATGGGATGAGATTTAGAGAGAGGGAATGGGAGTGAGATTTACAGAGTGAGAGAATGGGAGTGGGAATTACAGAGTGAGGGAATGGGAGTGAGATTTACAGAGCGGGAATGGGAGTGAGATTTCCAGAGAGAGGGAATGGGAGTGAGATTTAAAGAGATAGGAAAAGGGAGTGAGATTTACAGAGAGAGGGAATGGTAGTGAGATTTACAGAGTGAGGGAATGTGAGTGTGATTTACAGGGAGAGGGAATGGGAGTGATACTTACAGAGTGTGGGAATGGGAGTGAGATTTACAGAGTGAGGGAATGGGAGTGAGATTTACAGAGAGAGGGAATGGGAGTGAGATCTACAGAGAGGGAATGGGAGTGAGATTTACAGAGTGAGGGAATGGGAGTGAGATTTTAAGAGTGAGGGAATGGGAGTGAGATTTACAGAGTCAGAGACTGGGAGTGAGATTTACAGAGTGAGGGAATGGGAGTGAGATTTACAGAGTGAGGGGATGGGAGTGAGATTTACAGAGTGAGGGAATGGGAGTGGGAATTACAGAGTGAGGGAATGGGAGTGAGATTTACAGAGAGGGAATGGGAGTGAGATTTAGAGAGTGAGGGAATGGGAGTGGGAATTACAGAGTGAGGGAATGGGAGTGAGATTTACAGAGTGAGGGGATGGGAGTGAGATTTACAGAGTGAGGGAATGGGAGTGCGAATTACAGAGTGAGGGAATGGGAGTGAGATTTACAGAGAGGGAATGGGAGTGAGATTTAGAGAGTGAGGGAATGGGAGTGAGAATTACAGAGTGAGGGAATGGGAGTGAGATTTACAGAGTGAGGGAATGGGAGTGAGATTTACAGAGAGGGAATGGGAGTGAGATTTAGAGAGTGAGGGAATGGGAGTGAGAATTACAGAGTGAGGGAATGGGAGTGAGATTTACAGAGTGATGGAATGGAAGTGGGAATTACAGAGTGAGGGAATGGGGGTGAGATTTAGAGAGAGGGAATGGGAGTGAGATTTACAGAGTGAGAGAATGGGAGTGGGAATTACAGAGTGAGGGAATGGGAGTGAGATTTACAGAGCGGGAATGGGAGTGAGATTTACAGAGAGAGGGAATGGGAGTGAGATTTAAAGAGTGAGGGAATGGGAGTGAGATTTACAGAGTGAGAGAATGGGAGTGAGAATAACAGAGTGAGGGAATGGGAGTGAGATTTACAGAGTGAGGGAATGGGAGTGGGAATTACAGAGTGAGGGAATGGGGTGAGATTTAGAGAGAGGGAATGTGAGTGAGATTTACAGAGTGAGAGAATGGGAGTGGGAATTACAGAGTGAGGGAATGGGAGGGAGATTTACAGAGAGGGAATGGGAGGGAGATTTACAGAGAGAGGGAATGGGAGTGAGATTTAAAGAGTGAGGGAATGGGAGTGAGATTTACAGAGTGATGGAATGGGAGTGGGAATTACAGAGTGAGGGAATGGGAGTGAGATTTAGAGAGGGAATGGGAGTGAGATTTAAAGAGAGAGGGAATGGGAGTGAGATATACAGAGTGAGGGAATGGGAGTGAGATTTACAGAGTGAGGGAATGGGAGTGAGATTTACAGAGAGAGGGAATGGGAGTGGGAATTACAGAGTGAGGGAATGGGAGAGAGATTTATTGAGAGAGGGAATGGGAGTGAGATTTACAGGGTGAGGGATTGGGAGTGAGATTTACACAGTGAGGGAATGGGAGTGAGATTTACAGAGAGAGTGAATGGGAGTGAGATTTACAGAGTGAGGGAATGGGAGTGAGATTTACAGAGAGATGGAATGTGAATGAGGTTTACAGAGTGAGGGAATGGGAGTGAGATTTAGAGACAGGGAATGGGAGTGAGATTTAAAGAGAGAGTGAATGGGAGTGAGATATACAGAGTGAGGGAATGGGAGTGAGATTTACAGAGTGAGGGAATGGGAGTGAGAATTACTGAGTGGGGGAATGGGAGTGAGATTTACAGAGCGAGGGAATGGGAGTGAGATTGACAGAGTGAGGGAATGGGAGTGAGATTTACAGAGTGAGGGAATGGGAGTGAGATTTACAGACAGAGGGAATGGGAGTGAGATTTATATAGTGTGGGAATGGGAGTGAGATTTACAGAGTGATGGAATGGGAGTGAGATTTACAGAGAGAGGGAATGGAAGTGAGATTTACAGAGTGAGGGATTGGGAGTGAGATTTACAGAGAGAGGGAATGGGAGAGAGATTTACAGAGAGAGGGAATGGGAGTGAGATTTACAGGGTGATGGAATGGGAGTGAGATTTACAGAGTGAGGGAAAGGGAGTGAGAGGTACATAGTGAGGGACTGGGAGTGAGATTTACAGAGAGAGGGAATGGGAGTGAGATTTACAGAGAGAGGGAATGGGAGTGAGATTTACAGAGTGAGGGAATGGGAGTCAGATTTACAGAGTGAGGGAATGGGAGTGAGATTTACAGAGAGAGGGAATGGGAGTGAGATTTTCAGAGTGAGGAAATGGGAGTGAGATTTACAGAGTGGGGGAAGGGAGTGAGATTTACAGAGAGAGGGAGTGGGAGTGAGATTTACAGAGTGAGGGAATGGGAGTGAGATTTACAGAGTGATGGAATGGGAGTGAGATTTACAGAGAGAGGGAATGGGAGTGAGATTTACAGAGTGAGGGATTGGGAGTGAGATTTACAGAGAGAGGGAATGGGAGAGAGATTTACAGAGAGAGGGAATGGGAGTGAAATTTACAGGGTGATGGAATGGGAGTGAGATTTACAGAGTGAGGGAAAAGGAGTGAGAGGTACATAGTGAGGGACTGGGAGTGAGATTTACAGAGAGAGGGAATGGGAGTGAGATTTACAGAGAGAGGGAATGGGAGTGAGATTTACAGGGTGAGGGATTGGGAGTGAGATTTACACAGTGAGGGAATGGGAGTGAGATTTACAGAGAGAGTGAATGGGAGTGAGATTTACAGAGTGAGGGAATGGGAGTGAGATTTACAGAGAGATGGAATGTGAATGAGGTTTACAGAGTGAGGGAATGGGAGTGAGATTTAGAGAGAGGGAATGGGAGTGAGATTTAAAGAGAGAGTGAATGGGAGTGAGATATACAGAGTGAGGGAATGGGAGTGAGATTTACAGAGAGAGGGAATGGGAGTGAGAATTACTGAGTGGGGGAATGGGAGTGAGATTTACAGAGCAAGGGAATGGGAGTGAGATTGACAGAGTGAGGGAATGGGAGTGAGATTTACAGAGTGAGGGAATGGGAGTGAGATTTACAGACAGTGGGAATGGGAGTGAGATTTATATAGTGTGGGAATGGGAGTGAGATTTACAGAGTGATGGAATGGGAGTGAGATTTACAGAGAGAGGGAATGGAAGTGAGATTTACAGAGTGAGGGATTGGGAGTGAGATTTACAGAGAGAGGGAATGGGAGAGAGATTTACAGAGAGAGGGAATGGGAGTGAGATTTACAGGGTGATGGAAAGGGAGTGAGATTTACAGAGTGAGGGAATGGGAGTGAGAGGTACATAGTGAGGGACTGGGAGTGAGATTTACAGAGAGAGGGAATGGGAGTGAGATTTACAGAGAGAGGGAATGGGAGTGAGATTTACAGAGTGAGGGAATGGGAGTCAGATTTACAGAGTGAGGGAATGGGAGTGAGATTTACAGAGAGAGGGAATGGGAGTGAGATTTTCAGAGTGAGGGAATGGGAGTGAGATTTACAGAGTGGGACTGGGATTGAGATTTACAGAGTGAGGGAATGGGAGTGAGATTTACAGAGTGAGGGAATGGGAGTGAGATTTACAGAGTGAGGGAATGGGAGTGTGATTTACAGAGTGATGGAATGGGAGTGAGATTTACAGAGATAGGGAAAGGGAGTGAGATTTACAGAGAGAGGGAGTGGGAGTGAGATTTACAGAGAGAGGGAATGGGAGTGATACTTACAGAGTGAGGGAATGGGAGTGAGATTTACTGAGTGAGGGAATGGGAGTGAGATTTACAGAGAGAGGGAATGGGAGTGAGATTTACAGAGCGGGAATGGGAGTGAGATTTACAGAGTGAGGGAATGGGAGTGAGATTTACAGAGGGAGGGAATGGGAGTGGGATTTACAGAGTGAGGGACTGGGAGTGAGATTTACAGAGTTCGGGAATGGGAGTGAGATTTACAGAGTGATGGAATGGGAGTGAGATTTACAGAGTGAGGGAAAGGGAGTGACATTTACAGAGAGAGGGAATGGGAGTGAGATTTACAGAGTGGGACTGGGAGTGAGATTTACAGAGTGAAGGAATGGGAGTTTGATTTACAGAGTGGGACTGGGAGTGAGATTTACAGAGTGAGGGAATGGGAGTGAGATTTACAGAGTGAGGGAATGGGAGTGAGATTTACAGAGAGAGGGAATGGGAATGAGATTTACAGAGTGAGGGAATGGGAGTGTGATTTACAGAGTGATGGAATGGGAGTGAGATTTACAGAGATAGGGAAAGGGAGTGAGATTTACAGAGAGAGGGAATGGGAGTGAGATTTACAAGGAGAGGGAATGGGAGTGATACTTACAGAGTGAGGGAATGTGAGTGAGATTTACAGAGTGAGGGAATGGGAGTGAGATTTACAGAGAGAGGGAATGGGAGTGAGATATACAGAGAGGGAATGGGAGTGAGATTTACAGAGTGAGGGAATGGGAGTCAGATTTACAGAGTGAGGGAATGGGAGTGAGATTTACAGAGTGAGGGAATGGGAGTGAGATTTACAGAGTGAGGGACTGGGAGTGAGATTTACAGAGTGAGGGAATGGGAGTGAGATTTACAGAGTGAGGGGATGGGAGTGAGATTTACAGAGTGAGGGAATGGGAGTGGGAATTACAGAGTGAGGGAATGGGAGTGAGATTTACAGAGAGGGAATGGGAGTGAGATTTAGAGAGTGAGGGAATGGGAGTGAGAATTACAGAGTGAGGGAATGGGAGTGAGACTTACAGAGTGAGGGAATGGGAGTGGGAATTACAGAGTGAGGGAATGGGGGTGAGATTTAGAGAGAGGGAATGGGAGTGAGATTTACAGAGTGAGAGAATGGGAGTGGGAATTACAGAGTGAGGGAATGGGAGTGAGATTTACAGAGTGGGAATGGGAGTGAGATTTACAGAGAGAGGGAATGGGAGTGAGATTTAAAGAGATAGGGAAAGGGAGTGAGATTTACAGAGAGAGGGAATGGGAGTGAGATTTACAGAGTGAGGGAATGGGAGTGTGATTTACAGAGTGATGGAATGGGAGTGAGATTTACAGAGATAGGGAAAGGGAGTGAGATTTACAGAGAGAGGGAATGGGAGTGTGATTTACAGGGAGAGGGAATGGGAGTGATACTTACAGAGTGTGGGAATGGGAGTGAGATTTACAGAGTGAGGGAATGGCAGTGAGATTTACAGAGAGAGGGAATGGGAGTGAGATCTACAGAGAGGGAATGGAAGTGAGATTTACAGAGTGAGGGAATGGGAGTGAGATTTACACAGTGAGGGAATGGGAGTGAGATTTAAAGAGTGAGGGAATGGGAGTGAGATTTACAGAGTCAGAGACTGGGAGTGAGATTTACAGAGTGAGGGAATGGGAGTGAGATTTACAGAGTGAGGGGATGGGAGTGAGATTTACAGAGTGAGGGAATGGGAGTGGGAATTACAGAGTGAGGGAATGGGAGTGAGATTTACTGAGAGGGAATGGGAGTGAGATTTAGAGAGTGAGGGAATGGGAGTGGGAATTACAGAGTGAGGGAATGGGAGTGAGATTTACAGAGTGAGGGGATGGGAGTGAGATTTACAGAGTGAGGGAATGGGAGTGGGAATTACAGAGTGAGGGAATGGGAGTGAGATTTACAGAGAGGGAATGGGAGTGAGATTTAGAGAGTGAGGGAATGGGAGTGAGAATTACAGAGTGAGGGAATGGGAGTGAGATTTACAGAGTGAGGGAATGGGAGTGGGAATTACAGAGTGAGGGAATGGGAGTGAGATTTACAGAGAGGGAATGGGAGTGAGATTTAGAGAGTGAGGGAATGGGAGTGAGAATTACAGAGTGAGGGAATGGGAGTGAGATTTACAGAGTGATGGAATGGGAGTGGGAATTACAGAGTGAGGGAATGGGGGTGAGATTTAGAGAGAGGGAATGGGAGTGAGATTTACAGAGTGAGAGAATGGGAGTGAGATTTAGAGAGAGGGAATGGGAGTGAGATTTAAAGAGAGAGGGAATGGGAGTGAGATATACAGAGTGAGGGAATGGGAGTGAGATTTACAGAGTGAGGGAATGGGAGTGAGATTTACAGAGAGAGGGAATGGGAGTGGGAATTACAGAGTGAGGGAATGGGAGAGAGATTTATTGAGAGAGGGAATGGGAGTGAGATTTACAGGGTGAGGGATTGGGAGTGAGATTTACACAGTGAGGGAATGGGAGTGAGATTTACAGAGAGAGTGAATGGGAGTGAGATTTACAGAGTGAGGGAATGGGAGTGAGATTTACAGAGAGATGGAATGTGAATGAGGTTTACAGAGTGAGGGAATGGGAGTGAGATTTAGAGAGAGGGAATGGGAGTGAGATTTAAAGAGAGAGGGAATGGGAGTGAGATATACAGAGTGAGGGAATGGGAGTGAGATTTACAGAGTGAGGGAATGGGAGTGAGAATTACAGAGTGGGGGAATGGCAGTGAGATTTACAGAGCGAGGGAATGGGAGTGAGATTGACAGAGTGAGGGAATGGGAGTGAGATTTACAGAGGGAGGGAATGGGAGTGAGATTTACAGACAGAGGGAATGGGAGTGAGATTTATATAGTGTGGGAATGGGAGTGAGATTTACAGAGTGATGGAATGGGAGTGAGATTTACAGAGAGAGGGAATGGGAGTGAGATTTACAGAGTGAGGGATTGGGAGTGAGATTTACAGAGAGAGGGAATGGGAGAGAGATTTACAGAGAGAGGGAATGGGAGTGAGATTTACAGGGTGATGGAATGGGAGTGAGATTTACAGAGTGAGGGAAAAGGAGTGAGAGGTACATAGTGAGGTACTGGGAGTGAGATTTACAGAGAGAGGGAATGGGAGTGAGATTTACAGAGAGAGGGAATGGGAGTGAGATTTACAGAGTGAGGGAATGGGAGTCAGATTTACAGAGTGAGTGAATGGGAGTGAGATTTACAGAGAGAGGGAATGGGAGTGAGATTTTCAGAGTGAGGGAATGGGAGTGAGATTTACAGAGTGGGACTGGGATTGAGATTTACAGAGTGAGGGAATGGGAGTGAGATTTACAGAGTGATGGAATGGGAGTGAGATTTACAGAGATAGGGAAAGGGAGTGAGATTTACAGAGAGAGGGAGTGGGAGTGAGATTTACAGAGAGAGGGAATGGGAGTGATACTTACAGAGTGAGGGAATGGGAGTGAGATTTACAGAGTGAGGGAATGGGAGTGAGATTTACAGAGAGAGGGAATGGGAGTGAGATTTACAGAGCGGGAATGGGAGTGAGATTTACAGAGTGAGGGAATGGGAGGGAGATTTACAGAGGGAGGGAATGGGAGTGGGATTTATAGAGTGAGGGACTGGGAGTGAGATTTACAGAGTTAGGGAATGGGAGTGAGATTTACAGAGTGATGGAATGGGAGTGAGATTTACAGAGTGAGGGAAAGGGAGTGACATTTACAGAGAGAGGGAATGGGAGTGAGATTTACAGAGTGGGACTGGGAGTGAGATTTACAGAGTGAAGGGATGGGAGTTTGATTTACAGAGTGGGACTGGGAGTGGGATTTACAGAGTGAGGGAATGGGAGTGAGATTTACAGAGTGAGGGAATGGGAGTGAGATTTACAGAGAGAGGGAATGGGAATGAGATTTACAGAGTGAGGGAATGGGAGTGTGATTTACAGAGTGATGGAATGGGAGTGAGATTTACAGAGATAGGGAAAGGGAGTGAGATTTACAGAGAGAGGGAAAGGGAGTGAGATTTACAGAGAGAGGGAATGGGAGTGAGATTTACAAGGAGAGGGAATGGGAGTGATACTTACAGAGTGAGGGAATGTGAGTGAGATTTACAGAGTGAGGGAATGGGAGTGAGATTTACAGAGAGAGGGAATGGGAGTGAGATTTACAGAGAGGGAATGGGAGTGAGATTTACAGAGTGAGGGAATGGGAGTCAGATTTACAGAGTGAGGGAATGGGAGTGAGATTTACAGAGTGAGGGACTGGGAGTGAGATTTACAGAGTGAGGGAATGGGAGTGAGATTTACAGAGTGAGGGGATGGGAGTGAGATTTACAGAGTGAGGGAATGGGAGTGGGAATTACAGAGTGAGGGAATGGGAGTGAGATTTACAGAGAGGGAATGGGAGTGAGATTTAGAGAGTGAGGGAATGGGAGTGAGAATTACAGAGTGAGGGAATGGGAGTGAGATTTACAGAGTGAGGGAATGGGAGTGGGAATTACAGAGTGAGGGAATGGGATGAGATTTAGAGTGAGGGAATGGGAGTGAGATTTACAGAGTGAGAGAATGGGAGTGGGAATTACAGAGTGAGGGAATGGGAGTGAGATTTACAGAGCGGGAATGGGAGTGAGATTTCCAGAGAGAGGGAATGGGAGTGAGATTTAAAGAGATAGGAAAAGGGAGTGAGATTTACAGAGAGAGGGAATGGTAGTGAGATTTACAGAGTGAGGGAATGTGAGTGTGATTTACAGGGAGAGGGAATGGGAGTGATACTTACAGAGTGTGGGAATGGGAGTGAGATTTACAGAGTGAGGGAATGGGAGTGAGATTTACAGAGAGAGGGAATGGGAGTGAGATCTACAGAGAGGGAATGGGAGTGAGATTTACAGAGTGAGGGAATGGGAGTGAGATTTTAAGAGTGAGGGAATGGGAGTGAGATTTACAGAGTCAGAGACTGGGAGTGAGATTTACAGAGTGAGGGAATGGGAGTGAGATTTACAGAGTGAGGGGATGGGAGTGAGATTTACAGAGTGAGGGAATGGGAGTGGGAATTACAGAGTGAGGGAATGGGAGTGAGATTTACAGAGAGGGAATGGGAGTGAGATTTAGAGAGTGAGGGAATGGGAGTGGGAATTACAGAGTGAGGGAATGGGAGTGAGATTTACAGAGTGAGGGGATGGGAGTGAGATTTACAGAGTGAGGGAATGGGAGTGCGAATTACAGAGTGAGGGAATGGGAGTGAGATTTACAGAGAGGGAATGGGAGTGAGATTTAGAGAGTGAGGGAATGGGAGTGAGAATTACAGAGTGAGGGAATGGGAGTGAGATTTACAGAGTGAGGGAATGGGAGTGAGATTTACAGAGAGGGAATGGGAGTGAGATTTAGAGAGTGAGGGAATGGGAGTGAGAATTACAGAGTGAGGGAATGGGAGTGAGATTTACAGAGTGATGGAATGGAAGTGGGAATTACAGAGTGAGGGAATGGGGGTGAGATTTAGAGAGAGGGAATGGGAGTGAGATTTACAGAGTGAGAGAATGGGAGTGGGAATTACAGAGTGAGGGAATGGGAGTGAGATTTACAGAGCGGGAATGGGAGTGAGATTTACAGAGAGAGGGAATGGGAGTGAGATTTAAAGAGTGAGGGAATGGGAGAGAGATTTACAGAGTGATGGAATGGGATTGGGAATTACAGAATGAGGGAATGGGAGTGAGATTTAGAGAGAGGGAATGGGAGTGAGATTTAAAGAGTGAGGGAATGGGAGTGAGATTTACAGAGAGAGGGAATGGGAGTGAGATATACAGAGTGAGGGAATGTGAGTGAGATTTACAGAGTGAGGGAATGGGAGTGAGATTTACAGAGAGAGGGAAAGGGAGTGGGAATTACAGAGTGAGGGAATGGGAGAGAGATTTATAGAGAGAGGGAATGTGAGTGAGATTTACAGAGTGAGGGAATGGGAGTGAGATTTACACAGTGAGGGAATGGGAGTGAGATTTACAGAGAGAGTGAATGGGAGTGAGATTTACAGAGTGAGGGAATGGGAGTGAGATTTACAGAGAGATGGAATGTGAATGAGGTTTACAGAGTCTGGGAATGGGAGTGAGATTTACAGAGTGAGGGAATGGGAGTGAGATTTACAGAGTGAGGGAATGGGAGTGAGATTTACAGAGTGAGGGACTGGGAGTGAGATTTACAGAGTGAGGGAATGGGGGTGAGATTTACAGAGTGAGGGGATGGGAGTGAGATTTACAGAGTGAGGGAATGGGAGTGGGAATTACAGAGTGAGGGAATGGGAGTGAGATTTACACAGTGAGGGAATGGGAGTGAGATTTAAAGAGTGAGGGAATGGGAGTGAGATTTACAGAGTGAGAGACTGGGAGTGAGATTTATAGAGTGAGGGAATGGGAGTGAGATTTACAGATTGAGGGGATGGGAGTGAGATTTACAGAGTGAGGGAATGGGAGTGGGAATTACAGAGTGAGGGAATGGGAGTGATATTTACAGAGAGGGAATGGGAGTGAGATTTAGAGAGTGAGGGAATGGGAGTGGGAATTACAGAGTGAGGGAATGGGAGTGAGATTTACAGAGTGAGGGGATGGGAGTGAGATTTACAGAGTGAGGGAATGGGAGTGGGAATTACAGAGTGAGGGAATGGGAGTGAGATTTACAGAGAGGGAATGGGAGTGAGATTTAGAGAGTGAGGGAATGGGAGTGAGAATTACAGGGTGAGGGAATGGGAGTGAGATTTACAGAATGAGGGAATGGGAGTGGGAATTACAGAGTGAGGGAATGGGAGTCAGATTTACAGAGAGGGAAAGGGAGTGAGATTTAGAGAGTGAGGGAATGGGAGTGAGAATTACAGAGTGAGGGAATGGGAGTGAGATTTACAGAGTAATGGAATGGGAGTGGGAATTACAGAGTGAGGGAATGGGGGTGAGATTTAGAGAGTGGGAATGGGAGTGAGATTTACAGAGTGAGAGAATGGGAGTGGGAATTACAGAGTGAGGGAATGGGAGTGAGATTTACACAGCGGGAATGGGAGTGAGATTTACAGAGAGACGGAATGGGAGTGAGATTTAAAGAGTGAGGGAATGGGAGTGAGATTTACAGAGTGATGGAATGGGATTGGGAATTACAGAGTGAGGGAATGGGAGTGAGAATTAGAGAGAGGGAATGGGAGTGAGATATAAAGAGTGAGGGAATGGGAGTGAGATTCACAGAGAGAGGGAATGGGAGTGAGATATACAGAGTGAGGGAATGGGAGTGAGATTTACAGAGTGAGGGAATGGGAGTGAGATTTACAGAGAGAGGGAAAGGGAGTGGGAATTACAGAGTGAGGGAATGGGAGAGAGATTTAGAGAGAGAGGGAATGGGAGTGAGATTTACAGAGTGAGGGAATGGGAGTGAGATTTACACAGTGAGGGAATGGGAGTGAGATTTACAGAGAGAGTGAATGGGAGTGAGATTTACAGAGTGATGGAATGGGAGTGAGATTTACAGAGTGAGGGAAATGGAGTGAGAGTTACAGAGTGAGGGACTGGGAGTGAGATTTACAGAGAGAGGGAATGGGAGTGAGACTTACAGAGAGAACGAATGGGAGTGAGATTTACAGAGTGAGGGAATGGGAGTCAGATTTACAGAGTGAGGGAATGGCATTGAGATTTACAGAGAGAGGGAATGGGAGTGAGATTAACAGAGTGAGGGAATGGGAGTGAGATTTACAGATTGGGACTGGGAGTGAGATTTACAGAGTGAGTGAATGGGAGTGAGATTTACAGAGTGAGGGAATGGGAGTGAGATTTACAGAGTGAGGGAATGGGAGTGTGATTTACAGAGTGATGGAATGGGAGTGAGATTTACAGAGATAGGGAAAGGGAGTGAGATTTACAGAGAGAGGGAGTGAGAGTGAGATTACAGAGAGAGGGAATGGGAGTGATACTTACAGAGTGAGGGAATGGGAGTGAGATTTACAGAGTGAGGGAATGGGAGTGAGATTTACAGAGAGAGGGAATGGGAGTGAGATTTACAGAGAGGGAATGGGAGTGAGATTTACAGAGTGAGGGAATGGAAGTGAGATTTACAGAGTAAGGGAATGGGAGTGAGATTTACAGGGTGAGGGAATGGGAGTGGGATTTACAGAGTGAGGGACTGGGAGTGAGATTTACAGAGTTAGGGAATGGGAGTGAGATTTACAGAGTGAGGGAATGGGAGTGAGATTTACAGATTGAGGGAATGGGAGTGAGATTTACAGAGTGAGGGAATGGGAGTGAAATTTACAGAGAGGGAATGGGTGTGAGATTTAGAGAGTGAGGGAATGTGATTGAGAATTACAGAGTGAGTAAATGGGAGTGAGATTTACAGAGTGAGGGAATGGGAGTGGGAATTACATAGTGAGGGAATGGGAGTGAGATTTAGAGAGAGGGAATGGGAGTGAGATTTACAGAGTGAGGGAATGGGAGTGGGAATTACAGAGTGAGGGAATGGGAGTGAGATTTACAGAGAGGAAATGGGAGTGAGATTTACAGAGAGAGGAAATGGGAGTGAGATTTACAGAGTGAGGGAATGGGAGTGAGGTTTACAGAGTGATGGAATGGGAGTGGGAATTACAGAGTGAGGGAATGGGAGTGAGATTTAAAGAGTGAGGGAATGGGAGTGAGATTTACAGAGAGAGGGAATGGGAGTGAGATATACAGAGTGAGGGAATGGGAGTGAGATTTACAGAGTGAGGGAATGGGAGTGAGATTTACAGAGTGAGGGGATGGGAGTGGGAATTACAGAGTGAGGGAATGGGAGTGAGATTTATAGAGAGAGCGAATGGGAGTGAGATGTACAGAGTGAGGGAATGGGAGTGAGATTTACACAGTGAGGGAATGGGAGTGAGATTTACAGAGTGAGGGAATGGGAGTGAGAGTTACAGAGTGAGGGAATGGGAGTGAGATTTACAGAGAGATGGAATGGGAATGAGGTTTACAGAGTGAGGGAGTGGGAGTGAGATTTACAGAGTGAGGGAATGGGAGTGAGATTTACAGAGCGAGGGAATGGGAGTGAGATTTACAGAGTGAGGGAATGGGAGTGAGATTTAAAGTGAGAGGGAATGGGAGTGAGATTTGCAGAGTCAGGGAATGGGAGTGAGATTTACAGAGTGAGGGAATGGGAGTGAGATTTACAGAGTGAGGGAATGGGAGTTAGATTTACAGTGTGAATGAATGGGAGTCAGATTTACAGAGTGAGAGAATGGGAGTGAGATTTACAGAGTGAGGGAATGGGAGTGAGAATTACAGAGAGAGGGAATGGGAGTGAGGTTTACAGATGAGTGAATGGGAGTGAGATTTACAGAGTGAAGCAATGGGAGTGAGATTTACAGATGAGGGAATGCGAGTGAGATTTACAGAGTGAGGGAAGGGGTTGAGATTTACAGAGTGAGGGAATGGGAGTGAGATTTACAGAGTGAGGGAATGGGAGTGAGATTTACAGAGTGAGGGAATGGGAGTGAGATTTACAGAGTGAGGGAATGGGAGTGAGATTTACAGTGTGAGGGAATGGGAGTTAGATTTACAGAGTGATTGAATGGGAGTGAGATTTACAGAGTGAGGGAATGGGAGTGAGATTTACAGAGTGAGGAAATGGGTGTGAGATTTCAAGAGAGAGAAACATAGAAATGCAGAAGCATAGTGGATAGGAGCAGGAGTAGGACATTCGGCCCCTCGTGCCTGCTCCGTCATTCAATGAGATCATGGCTGGTCATCCAAATTCAGTACCCTGTCCCTGCCTTCTCCCCGTATCCCTTGATCGCTTTAGCCTGAAGAAATATATCTCACTCTTTCTTGAATATATTTCATGATTTGGCCTCAACTGTCTTCTGTGGTAGAGAATTCCACAGGTTCACCGCTCTCTGGGTGAATAAATTCCTCCTCATCTCTGTCCTTTGGCTTAACCCTTATCTTTAGACTGTGACCCCTGGTTCTGGACTCCCCCACCATCGGGAACATCCTTCCTGCATCTAGTCTGTCTCGTCCTGTTAGAATTTTATAAGTTTCAATGAGATCCCCTCTCATATTTCTAAACTCCAGCTAATTTAAGCCCAAACGACCCAATCTCTCCTCATAGGTAATTCCTGCCATCGCAGCTATCAGTCTGGTGAATCTTCGCTGCAATCCCTCCATGGCCAGAACATCCATCCTCAGATAAGGCGATCAAAACTGCACACAATACTCAAGGTGTGGTATCACCAAAGCCCTGTATAACTGCAGCAAGACATCCTTGTTCCTGTACTCAAACCCTCTCGCTACGAAGACCAATGTGCCATTTGCCTTCTTAACCACCTGCTGCACCTGCATGCTTACCTTCAGCGACTGGTGCACAAGAACACCCAGGTATCGTTGCACTTCCCCTTCTCCCAATATATTGCAGTTCATGTAATAATCTGCCTTCCTATTTTTGCCAGCAAAGTAGATCCTCTCGTATTTATCCACATTATACTACATCTGCCAACATCTGCCCAATCACCCAACCTGTCCAAATCATACCGGAGTTTCTCGGCATCCTCTTCACAGCACACATGCCCACCCCGCTTTTTGTCATCTGCAAACTTGGAGATATTACATCTAGTTCCCTCGCCTAGATCATTAATATATATTGTGAATAACTGGGCTCCTAGCACCGATCCCTGTGGTACCCCACTAGTCACTGATTGCAACTCAGAAAAAGACCCATTTATTCCAACTCTTAGCTTCCTGTCTGCCAACCAGTTCTCTATCCAAGTGAGTAACTTACCCAGAATTCCATGTGCTTTAACTTTGCATGCTAATCTCTTATGTGGGACATTATTGAAAGCCTTCTGAAATTCCAAGTACTCCACATCAACTGGATCTCCCTTATCTATTCTACCAGTTACATCCTCAAAAAATTGCTGTAGGTTAGTCAAGCACGATTTAACTTTTGTAAATCCATGTACAATTTGTCCGATCCTGTCACTGTTTTCCAAGTGCTCTTCTATTACATGTTTTAAAATGGACTCTAGCATTTTCCCCACTACCGATGTCATGCCTACCGGTCTATAGTTCCCCGTTTTCTCTCTACCACCTTTTTTGAATAGTGGGGTTACATTAGCTACCCTCCAATCCACGGGATCTGTTCCAGATTCTATGGAATTTTGGAAGTTGACCAGCAATGCATCTACTATTTCTAGGGCCACTTCCTTAAGTGCCCTAGGAGGTAGATTATCAGGCCCTGGGGATTTATCGGCCTTCAATCCCGTCAATTTCCCTAACACCATTTCCCTACAATTATTGATTTCATTCAGTTCCGTCATTCTCATTAGACCCTATGTTCCCCGACATCTCTGGCGGGTTATTTGTGTCCTCCTTTGTGAAGACAGAACCAAAGTATGTATTTAATTGGTCAGCCATTTCTTTGTTCCCCATTATAAATTATCCTGATTCTGGCTGCATGGGTCCTACGCTTGACTTCACCAGTCTTTTTTTCTTCACTTATCTATAGAAGCTTTTACAGTCAGTTTTTAAGTTCCTTGCAAGCTTACTCTCATTCTCTATGTTTGCCCTCTTAATTAATCCCTTTGTCCTCCATTGCTGAATGCTAAACTGCTCCCAATCCTCAGGTTTGCTGGTTTGTCTGGCCAATTTATATGCTATCCCTAATTTCCCTTGTTAGCCACGGTTGAGTCACTTTCTTTGTTTTATTTTTGTGCCAAACGGGGATGAAAAAATTCTGCAGTTCCTCCATGCGATCTTTAAATGTTTGCCATTGAGGGAATGGGAATGAGATTTTAAAAGTGAGGGAATGTGAGTAAGATTTACAGAGGGCGGGAATGGGAGTCAAATTTACTGTGAGGGAATGAGAGTGAGATTAACAGACTGAAGGAAAGGGAGTGAGATTTACAGAATGAGGGAGTGGGAGTGAGATTTATAGAGTGAGGGAATGGGAATGAGATTTACGTTTTGAGGGAATGGGAGTAAGATTTACAGAGGGCGTGAATGGGAGTCTGAATAACAGTCAGGGAATGGGAGTGAGGTTTAGAGAGTGAGGGAAAGGGAGTGAGGCTTACAGAATGAGGGAAAGGGAGTGAGATTTACAGAATGAGGGAATGGAAGTGAGATTTAGAGAGTGAGTGATTGGAAGTGAGATTTATACAGTGAGCAATTGTGATTGTTTAAACAGTGAGGAAATGGCGATGAGATTTAAAGATTGATCGAATGTGAGTGAGAATCACAGATTGAGGAAATGGGAGTGAGTAATACAGAGTGAGTGAAAGGGAGTGAGAAATACAGATTGTGGGATTGGGAGTGAGCTGTACAGAGTCAAGGAATGGGAGTGAGATATCGGCTGGGAGAGAATGCGATTGTGAGTGAGACTCATCGAGTGAGAGAATATGAATGGCATCGATAATGTGAGGGAATGGGGGTAAGAATGAAATGTACAGAGTTGGAGAATTGGATTTACATTTAAAGATGTTGGGGCTTGAAGGGCAGCCTTTGTGCAAGAAGGGATATAGAGGTAAACCAGATTACGATAGACCAGTCCAACTATGGTCTCACTGACCGACTTTCAGTGCTTTAGATAAAAATGATAATTTCATGCGACTGTGTGATATCAAATTAGATGCGCATTATACACCATGCTGGATTCTCCTTTCTGTGGAAGTCAGTGGTGGGGAGAATCGGGCGGCGTGTATAATGAGCGGCCAGTTCTCCATCGCCCCTGTTATGTTATCACCCAAAGTTAAAGTGAATCCTCTTTGAATTTAATAACAATCACTGGCTGTATGTTAAGCAGCCATTTAGTTTTTCTCTTTCATGTAGCAATATTTCCCATCCCAGTGTCATTTTCTGGGGGAACCTTAGCTCCTGGTGATAATATGGAATGGGCAATATCGAATTGGCCTTCCACTGTATTCAATGGGAAGGAAAATCGGACTGGTATAAAATGGGTGACTGATTCGCTATGTCCCATTTTACACCATCGCCCAAAGTTAATATGCACCCTTTGTGTCACCTTCACGCACACACAACCCACAACTTTGCTTTTAGGAATGAGATGATGAGAGACCTTCCGCTATTGACAGGCCTGGAGGACATTGCCAGCCGGCTGGGACTCGGCCTCTTGGCTCCAAGGAAGAAGATCACGGTGATGTTGATGAGGAACCATTCGGCCGGCAAGAGCTCGTTCATCAACTGGTAAGTACATCATTTGTTCTTTTACTCTTGCGACACTGGTGACGCTGGCAAAGACGCATTTATTCCCAACTTTAGTTGTCTTGATGGCATTAAGAACCAGGGAAGTGGTGTGGGATTGGAGTTACTTGTTAATGCTGTGGATGTGATCTGAATGAATTTTACCAAGGCATTTGATAAAACACCTCAAAGAAGCTTGTTACAAAACTCAGGAAAATGCTACAGCAAGCGACAGCAGGATAGCTATAAATCTGTTAACAGAAAGGAAAATGAGCAGGAACTCTAATCAGCGAGAATAGTGCAGGGGAAAGGTTCGAATTTCAAAATTTAGCTCCAAGCTCCAGCTGGCAAGCTGCCTTCAGTGTCATGAAGGTGAATTATGCCATCGACATTACACCCACTAAAGGCAGGCGGGGCCTACTTAACATTCAATAGTTGTGCCCCAATAACTTCTTCAGGCATGGCAATTGCCTTGAATCTGGCATGCAGCTTTCGTGACAGCCCTTTTAAAATCGGGGCCTAATGGGTATGCTTGTATTGGAGACGGGTTAGAAGTGCTTTACTCCGGGGTTCAGTAATGCATCCATTTCAGTTCTTGGAGTATATCTTGGAATTGAGCATAGGGAGCTTAATCTCAAAATTTGCGCATGAGTCAAATAGCAGCGGATTAAAAAACCAAGAGGACTTGGAGTTCATGAATTAGAAAGTAAATTTGGACAGGCCTCAGACAGGAAATGTGTGCAGTTTTGGGCACCCCAATATAGAACCTCATTCAGCCACAGACAGCATGCAGCATAGATTCAGCAGGATGATGCCCTCATGACGAAGTACTTATGTTGCAACTATTCATCTATATATATAAAAGGATACTTCTGTCTGTCATTCCGTCTGTCTGTCTTGAATTAACTCGAAAGTTATAGAGCGTACTTACACGTGCGTTATGTCGAAAGAAAGCTGACGATTCCAGAACCGTCCTAAGCATATTTACATTTCCGCCGGACAAAAATTGTTCGCGCGTTATGCAAAAAACCTTCAAAATTAAACTCATTATCTGCTAAGTAGCATTGATTGACTGACGCCAAGGTCGACCAATCCTGTGCCGGCACGATTTACCAATCCTACAGTTTAGTCGCCTGATGGTTGGCCAATCGCTGCGTCTGTGGGCGGGACTAATGCTTTTCAACTCAGGCATCGGGCAGCCATTGCTTCACTACTTCCAGCTCAAACTACTCTGCTAATCCAGCTTCGAAAAAGTTAGTATCTCTTTTAAAAATAACATAAGATTTACCAAAAACGTTTTATAAGTACTTTCACTTTCATCTTTCAAGGTATTAGAAGGTAGAAATGTTGCCCGGCAGCAGATTGAGAGAGGGACACAGAGACAGGGCCCAAAAGCCTGGGACTCGATTTAAAATGTTGCCCGGCAGCAGATTCATCGAGGGACACAGAGAGGCCCCAAAGCCTGGGACTCGATTTAAACCGCCCGGCCCAAAACAGCCCTGGCAAAGCCGGGCTCCCCCAGCTTAGTATCATAGAAAGATAGCACTGGAGAAATAGAAAATCACGGGACTGTAGAATGGTGGAGTTACAGAAACAGAGAGACAAATAAACAGATAATCATAGAATCAGCGAATCATAGAATCTTAGGAACCGGGAACCTCTGATTCAGATAATAATGTAACCATAGAAGTAGCAAATCAGAGACACACAGTTCAGAGGACTGAGAACTGTTGCATCTTTGAAGCAGAAATCAACGTGAATGACAAGCAGGTAGTTTGCATAATTGGCGGGCAATCTGCAATGCCAGTTTTATGTCCAGGCAGCACGCTGAAAATCTACTCCATAATCAGAGAACTGTAGTACGGTAGAATCAGTGCAATATCCAGGTGCAGCACCAACGATTCATAGAATTATACCGCTGTAGAACAGTGAAATCATAGAATAAGTGACTAAAAGAAACATAGGAGTAAAAGGCTCATGGGATTGGGAGCAAAGTATTAACGTGGATAGAGAACTGGCTGGCGGATAGAAAACAGAGAGTTGGAATAAACGGCTCGTTTTCAGAGTGGCAGGCAGTGACCAGCGGGGTGCCGCAAGGATCTGTCCTGGGACCCCAGCTGTTCACAATATATATAAATGATCTGGATCAGGGAATTGGATGCAATATTTCCAAATTCGCTGACGACACTAAACTAGGAGGAGGGGTGGGCTCTGATGAGGATGTCAGGAGGCTACAGTGCGATTTGGACAGGTTGGGGGAATGGGCGGATACGTGGCAGATGCACTATAATGTGGATAAATGCGAGGTTATCCACTTTGGGGGTAAAAACAGGAGGGTAGATTATTATCTAAATGGCAATAGATTGGGAGATGGGGAAGTGCAGAGGGACCTGGGTGTTCTTGTGCACCAGTCACTGAAGGAGAGCATGCAGGTGCAACAGGCGATTAAGAAGGCAAATGGTATGTTGGCCTTCATATCAAGTGGGTTCGAGTATAGGAATAGGGATACCTTACTACAGCTGTACAAGGTGCTGGTGAGACCGCATCTGGAGTATTGTGTACAGTTTTGGTCGCCCCATCTGCGGAAGGATGTTCTTGCCATGGAAAGAGTGCAACGGCGATTCACCAGGCTGATACCTGGAATGGCGGGAATGACCTACGAAGAGAGATTAAATAGTTTGGGCTTGTACTCACTGGAGTTTAGAAGATTGAGAGGGGATCTCATCGAAACATATAAAATTATGGCAGGCCTGGACAGGCTGAATTCAGAGAGAATGTTTCCAATGGCCAGGGAGCACAGAACCAGGGGCCACAGTCTAAAAATAGCGGGCAAATCATTTAAAACAGAGATGAGGAAGAATTTCTTCACTCAAAGATTGGTGAGCCTGTGGAATTCCCTGCCACAGAGGGCTGTGAAGGCTAATTCAATAAATATTTTCAAGAGAGAATTGGATATATTTCTGAAGGCTAAGGGGATTAAGGGTTACGGAGAAAAGGCGGGGACGGGGTACTGAACTGGTAAGATCAGCTATGATCTCAGACGAGGATCAGCCATGATCTCATTGAATGGCGGAGCAGGCTCGAAGGGCCGAATGGCCTACTCCTGTTCCTATCTCTATGTTACTATGTTACTAAATACAGGAGTAGGTAAAGCAGCCCCTCTTACCAGTTCTGTCATTCGATTATATCATGGCTGATTTGTACCTTAATTTCCTTGAAACATTTACCGAAAACAAACAATCTCAATATTGAAAATTTCACTTGTTTCAACATTTACAATTTTTGAGAGACAAATTTCTAGATTTCCACAACCCTGTGGGTGAAAAGGTTTTTCATGATTTTACTACTAACCGGCCTAGCTCTACATTCTGTTTTCTGCTCCCTTGTTCTGGATTTCTATACAACAGCATATAGATTTTCTGGATCTACCCTGTCAATTCTGTATCTACCCAATCGAATGTATTGTGCATTTAAAAAACTCGATGAAATCACTCATTATAATTGTAATCTCGCCTGTCCTCATTATTTAACACTTCAGTGGTGGTGGAAATGGTTCAGGGGGGCGAGGGGGGCATTCCAGAGTCCCATTATTCTTCGTGGGAAGATGTGCTTCGCTATTCGCTGCTGAATAACCTAGCTCTAATTTTAAAATTATGGACCGTTCTTTGGCAGGACATAGTTTCTTAGCATCCATCCTACCGAATAATTTTACCATTTTGCACGCTTCTATCAGATCTCCTTCAATGTTTTATACTCAAGGGAACACATTTTATGCTGGTGAATATGTTCTGCACCCCTCAAAGGACAACAAATCTTGCTGAAGTGCAATGTCCATAACTGAGTCGATACTCTCAATGCGGGCCTCAGCAAGGCTCTCCACAACTGGAGGATAACTTTCTCTGCTTTGATATCCATTCACCTTGACATTGGGGCCAACATTCCATCAATCATTTCATTACATTTGGTATCTGTCTATTAGTGTTCAATGATTTGTGTGCACAGATATCGAATATATATTTGGTTCTCAATTGTTCGTAGATTCTCATGATACAGAGCCTCCTACGAATAAATTATCTGGATCCGGAGTGATGGCCTGACACTTCCCTGTATTGAGATCATTTTGCCACAGTTTCTCCTATTCAATTAAACTATTTTATCTCCTTTTGTAAATTGCTGCTCCCATCTGCACTAAGTAATGTGTCTGCCAACCACGTGCAGACCGCTAATATACAACACTCTAATTTTTCATCCAATCCATTGACAAATATGGTGAAAAGATGCTGACACAGAATAGATCCATGGTTAACAGAATTTTCACATCAAGACAGTCAGACTATTTGTAATTTATCCAAACTCTCTGTGTCCTACCACCCCAACAAATTACAACCCATTTCAAAGGTTCCCTCCAATTCCACACAATTTCATTTTCACTAATATCTCTTGTACAAAACCTGATCAACTACCTTCTGGAAGTCCATATAGACAACATCCAGAGGCGCTCCTTTTTCTAGCATGAAAAAATGAGCTAGATTACTCATGACTCCATAATTTTTAATATCCCATGCAGATTAATTCAATTTTCATGCTCGCTAGTCATACCTATTAATAGTATATATTCCATGAAATTAATATATATATATACTAGCTGGAGTGCGCGGCGGTGCCGAGGCTTTTTCGAGAGCATGTTGTTGTTGGAAGAGAGAGAGAGAGAGAGCGTGCGACTTGGGGGGGAAGAGAGCGCGTGACTGGGTGGGAAGAGAGAGCGTGACTGGGGGGAAGAGAGAGAGCAACTGGGGGGAAGAGAGACAGCGACTGGGGGGAGGGAGGGGGGAGGGGGAAGGGGGGAGGGGGGAGGGCGAAGGGGGGGAGGGAGGGGGAAGGGGGGAGGGAGGGACGGGGAAGGGGGGAGGGGAAGGGGAGGGGAAGGGGGAGTGGAAGGGGGGAGTGGAAGGGGGGCAGGGAGGGAGGGGGAGAGGGGAGGGGGAGGGGGAGGGGGAGGGGGAAGAGGGGGGAGGAGGTGGGGAGGGGAGAGGGGAAGGAGGGGAGGGGGAGGGGAGGGAGGGGGAGGGGGAGGGGAGAGGGGGGAAGGGGGAGGGGAGGGGGAGGAGGGGGAGGAAGGGGTGGAGGGGAGGTGGATGGGAGGGGGAGGGGGAGGGGGAAGGGGAGGAAGGGGAGGGGGAGGGGGGAGGGGGGAGGGGGAGGAAGGGGAGGGAGGAAGGGGAGGGGGGAGGGGAGGGGGAGTGGGAGGAAGGGGAGGAGGGGGCAGGGGGGAAGCGGAGGGAAGGGGGAGGGGGAGGAAGGGGAGGGAGGAAGGGGAGGGGGAGGGGAGGGGGAGGGGGAGTGGAAGTGGAGGAGGGGGAGGGGAGGGGGAGAGGAGGGGGAGAGGGGGCGTCCCCGAGCCCCGCCCCCCGATCCCTGATCTCCCGATGTCCCGTCCCCCGATCTCTCGATGTCCCGCCCCCGATCTCCCGATGTCCCGCCCAGCGATCTCCCCATGTGCCGCCATGCGATCTCCCGATGTGCCGCCCCCTGATCTCCCGCCCCCCGATGTCCCGATGTCCCGCCCCGATCTCTCTATCCCGCCCCCCGATCTCTCGATGTCCCACCCCCCGATCTCCCGATGTCCCGCCCCGCGATCTCCCGATGCCCCGCCCAGCGAACTCCTGATGTGCCGCCCCGCGATCTCCCGATGTGCTGCCCTCGATCTCCCGATGTCCCGCCCCCCGATCTCCCATCCCCCGATGTCCCGCCCCCCCGATCTCCCGATGTCCCGCCCCCGGATCTCCGTGATGTCCCGCCCCCGCGATCTCCCGATGTCCCCGCCCGAGCCGGCTTCAAGACCAGAGAGACGCCACCACGCAACCTACCACGTGAGGCCCGGCCGGACTCAAGTCGCACTCCGGGCAGAAGATGACGCAGACGCTGACTCCCGCCCCGCCCGCCTTTACTAAGATGGTGGCGGTGGCAATGCTCGGCTCAGGCCCGCCCCCTCCAACCTTCAAAAAGATCGCGATGGGAGGCGCCTAGCTCGGGCGTGGCTGGTCAACAGATGCCCAGGCTTTGAGGCCTGGAAAAACGGTGAAAGGTAGGAAAATTATAGAGGTTAGACAAAAGATTTACAAATTAATTAACTTTTTTAAAAAACAATTTGTCTTTTAAAAGCAACTTTTTTTTTGCTGGAAATATAGATTTGAAAAGAAACACGCAGAAAACGGGAAAAAGAAAGGAAAAGTTTGGAATCAAGATGGCGGTGACTCACCTCGGTTCAGAACGATAAGGCCCACCCACACAGGCACCGATTGATGGACCGTCAGGTCACCGAAGCGTAGGATTGGTCAATCGTCCCATCACTCGACCGTAGGAGGGCCCGGCCGCATGCGCCAGGAACCCGCCGTACGATTGGTCGACCTCGACGTCACTCGATGCTAATGAGCAGATAATGAGCAGAATGTTGAATGTTTTTTGGATACCGCGGGCGAAATTTTTGTCCGGCCGAAACGTAAATACACTTAGGACTGTTCTGGAATCGTCAGCTTTCTTTTGACGTAACGCACATGTAGGTACGCTCTATAACTTTCGAGTTAATTCAATACAGACAGACAGACGGAATGACAGACAGACAGATGTATCCTTTTATATATATAGAATATTGACGTTAATGGAGAAGAAAATCGATTGCCTTTTAAAAGTGATTCATGGTTCGCTGTAAACCTGCTTTGTGAAACTGGCTGAAACCAATTTCACCCCGTTGTGTCTGGAGGTGACAAAAGCAGGGATCAATGTTACAAAGTAAATCATACATTTATTGTTATCATACACTATTCCGCCTGTGACATCGTTTATGTGATACATCTGAGAGGAATAATTTTATCTGTTCTCTTCACTGTAAAGGTAAACTGCCATGTATGCACCGTCACTGTATGAAAACACTGGAGGGAGAACTGAGTGCACCTGACATGTAAATGTGCAAATTTATGGCAGTACGACTACATTCATTTCTTCAAATCTTCCTGACGAGAAATATTTGAAATAGTTTTTAGATATGCGTGGCACACGGTTTGTCGAAACCAAGTGTGGTCTTCAGGTAAAGTGTCTTTAGAGGCTGGGGAATAATTGGAGCGGGGCGCAGATATGTACTTCACGTCTCATTTTAGAATTCTGTCCTCATTATTATATAATACTTTAATTGTAATTAATTAGAGTTAAACTGCAAAGCCTATGGTAATTTGGGAAGCACATGTGGGGTTCTTTTAGAGTACAGGCAGATCATCTAGGAAAGCGTGACTACTGTTAAATTGTAGCGGGAAAATTTGGCTTGAAATTATGACTAAACGCGACAACAGGAATTAACGTTATCCAGACAGGAAGTGTGTACAGATGGTGGAAATTCCATATATTACAGATAGAGCTAAAGAAAGAAAAAGGGCGCTTAATACTGTGTTGTGGGATTAAAAGGTACAAATGCCTTCAGCCTTCCTCTGCATTTCACCTCCTTACAATTTTAGCTGAAGATTTTTCTACCCCATTCTCTGTCTTCACTTTGCTGTCGTTCTCTTCAACCATCCGCTTAGATGCCTGGTTGTTCGCCGGCTTTCTGCTGAAAGATTCTGAGAGCACCGAGATAGACAAAAGCTCTAATATTTGTATCTCTAATAATTTTGTCTTGTAGGTATGTTGAAGAACATATACAGGAGACGCAGCCCTTGTTCTTGTCCAGCAGGATCGAGGTTCTTACTCCCTGTGAGGGCGGGAGCGGGGACTGCAGGGAGGATGAGCAACCTGGCCACAGCACCGTGGTACAGGGGGCCATTCAAGTGGAGGGAGTAAAAAGAAATTTTTAGTGGTAGGGGATAGTATCATTAGGGGGATAGATAGGGTTCTCTGCAGTCAAGAGCGGGAGTCCCGAAGGCTGTGTTGCCTGCCTGGTGCCAGGGTTAAGGACATCTCATCTGGGCTGGAAAGAAACTTGCAGTGGGATGGGGAGGATCCAGTTGTCGTGGTCCATGTTGGTACAAACGACGTAGATAGGACAAGGAAGACGGTTCTGTTAAAGGAGTATGAGCAGCTAGGTGTCAAATTAAAAAACAGAACCTCAAGGGTAATAATCTCTGGGTTATTACCTGAGCCACGAGCGAATTTGGCTAGGATAAATAAAATTAAAGAGTTAAATGCGTGGCTCAAAGACTGGTGTGGGAGAAATGGGTTTTGCTTCTTGGGACACTGGCACCAGTACTGGGACAGGAGGGAGCTGTTCTGTTGGGACGGACTCCACTTGGCCAGTGCTGGGACTAGAGTCCTGGCGAATCATATAACTAGGGCTGTAGAGAGGGCTTTAAACTAATTAGTGGGGGGGAGGTTTCTAGAGAGCAAATCATAGAAATGACAACAGAGAAGGTCATAGACTTAGGTAGCAGTGGGGGAATTAAAAAACAGAATGTGTCAGGAAGGGACAGAAGGTATGGAGTAAAAAGTAAAGTACTAAAAAGGGAAAAAACAGGAACTAAGTGTAACAAAACATATTTGAAAGTTCTTTATCTGAATGCACGTAGCATTCGTAACAAAATGAATGAGTTAACGGCACAAATAATGACATATGGGTATGATCTTGTGGCCATTACAGAAACATGGCTGCAGGGTGACCATGACTGGAAATTAAACATACCAGGTTATTTAACAATCAGGAAGGACAGGCAGGAAGGGAGAGGAGGTGGGGTGGCTATGTTAATAAAGGAAGGAATCACTATAATACAGAGAAATGATATTGGGTCAAAGGAGCAGGATAGTGAAACAGTTTGGGTGGAGGTAAGGAATAATAAGGGGAAAAAAACACTAGTGGGTGTAGTCTATAGGCTTCCGAACAGTTGCAACTCTGTTGGACGGAGTATTAATCAGGAAATAGTTGAGGCTTGTAATAAGGGAACAGCTATAATTATGGGGGATTTTAATTATCATATTAACTGGACAAATCAAATTGGGCAGAGCAGCCTTGAGGAAGAGTTCATTGAGTGTATTAGGGATGGGTTTCTTGAGCAGTATGTAACTGAACCGACCAGGGGGCAAGCAACCTTAGATTTGGTCCTGTGTAATGAGACAGGATTAATTAAAAATGTCCTAGTAAAGGATCCCCTTGGAATGAGTGACCATAACATGGTTGAGTTCCATATTCAATTAGAGGGTGAGAAGGTTGGATCTCAAACAAGCGTGCTGAGCTTGAATAAAGGAGACTATGAAGGTATGAGAGCGGAATTAATTAGAGTGGACTGGGAAAATGGATTAAAGGGTAAGACGGTACATGACCAGTGGTGTACATTTAAGGAGTTATTTTACAACTTCCAAGAAAAATATATTCCACTGAGGAAAAAAGGGTGTAAAAGAAAAGATAGCCATCCGTGGCTAAGTAAAGTAATTAAGGATAGTATCCGACTAAAAGCAAGGGCATATAAGGTAGCCAAATCTAGTGGGAGGATGGAAGATTGGGAAGTCTTTAAAAGACAGCAAAAAATAACAAAAAGATTGATTAAGAAAGGGAAGATAGATTATGAAAGTAAATTAGCAAAAAATATAAAAACAGACAGTAAAAGTTTCTATAGTTATATAAAAAGAAAAAGGGTGGCTAAAATAAATGTTGGTCCCTTAGAGGATGAGACCGGGAAATTAATGGTGGGAAACATGGAGATGGCAAAAACACTGAACAATTATTTTGTATCAGTCTTTACAGTAGAGGACACTAAGAATATCCCAACACTGGACAAACAGGGGGCTCTAGGGGGGAGGAACTAAATACAATTAAAATCACTAAGGAAGTGGTACTTGGTAAAATAATGGGACTCAAGGCGGATAAATCCCCTGGACCTGATGGCTTGCATCCCAGGGTCTTGAGGGAAGTAGCGGTAGGGATTGTGGATGCATTGGTAATAATTTTCCAAAACTCACTGGACTCAGCAAAGGTCCCGGCAGATTGGAAAACTGCTAATGTAACACCATTATTTAAAAAGGGTAGTAGGCAGAAGGCTGGAAACTATAGACCTGTTAGCCTAACATCTGTGGTTGGTAAAATGTTAGAGTCCATTATTAAGGAGACAGTAACGGGACATTTGGATAAACATAATTTAATAGGGCAAACTCAGCATGGTTTCATGAAGGGGAAGTCATGTTTAACAAATTTGCTTGAGTTTTTTGAGGAAGTAACATACAGGGTGGATAAAGGGGAACCAGTGGACGTAGTGTATTTAGACTTCCAAAAGGCATTTGACAAGGTGCCACACAAACGATTATTGCTCAAGATAAAAAATCACGGGATTGGGGGTAATATTCTGGCATGGGTGGAGGATTGGCTCTCTAACAGAAAGCAGAGAGTTGGGATAAATGGTTCGTTCTCAGATTGGCAACCAGTAACTAGTGGTGTTCCGCAGGGGTCAGTGCTGGGTCCCCAACTCTTTACAATCTACATTAACGATTTGGAGGAGGGGACCGAGTGTAACATATCAAAGTTTGCAGATGATACAAAGATGGGACGGAAAGTAGTGAGTGAGGAGGACATAAAAAACCTGCAAAGGGACATAGACAGGCTAAGTAAGTGGGCAGAGATTTGGCAGATGGAATACAATACTGGAAAGTGTGAGGTTATGCACTTTGGCAGGAAAAATCATAGAGCAAGTTATTATCTTAATGGCAAGAAACTGGAAAGTACTGTAGTACAAAGGGATCTGGGGGTCCTGGTGCACGAAACTCAAAAAGTTAGTATGCAGGTGCAGCAAGTGATCAAGAAGGCCAATGGAATGTTGGCTTTTATTGCTAGTGTGTTGGAATATAAAAACAGGGAGGTATTGCTGCAGTTGTACAAGGTATTGGTGAGGCCGCACCTGGAATACTGCATACAGTTTTGGTGTCCATACTTAAGAAAAGACAAACTTGCTCTCGAGTCAGTACAAAGAAGGTTCACTCGGTTAATCCCGGGGATGAGGGGGTGGTCATATGAGGAGAGGCTGAGTAGATTGGGACTCTACTCATTGGAGTTCAGAAGAATGAGAGGCGATCTTATTGAAATATATAAGATTGTGAAGGGGCTTGATCGGGTGGATGCGGTGAGGATGTTCCCAATGATGGGTGAAACTAGAACTAGGGGGCATAAACTTAAAATAAGGGGCTGCTCATTCAAAACTGAGATGAGGAGAAACTTCTTCACTCAGAGGGTGGTAGGTTTGTGGAATTTGCTGCCCCAGAAAGCTGTGGAAGCTACATCATTAAATAAATTTAAAACAGAAATAGATAGTTTCCTAGAAGTAAAGGGAATAAAGGGTTACGGGGAGCGGGCAGGAAATTGGACATGAGTCTGGGTTCGGAATGGTCATGGCCCTGTGGGTAGTGGAGCGGGCCCAGGGGCCGTGTAGCCTTGTTCTGCGCCTACTGTGTTCTAATTCTGTTAGATTTCAGGAGATGGTTTTATTCCTGTTCCTGGCTGGGGTGGAGATCGCCTTTACAGAAGGTAAGTACTGTAGAAAATATAGGGACAGAGTGATCTCCTGGAAGAATTTCGATCGCCTAGATGGGTCGGAGAGGAATTTCCCAGATTTTTTTCTCCCAAATTGGCCATTGGGTCTTTATCTGGTTTTTCGCCTCTCCCGGGAGATCACATGGGTTCGGGTGGATGCAGAGTGATAGAAGATTTGAGGTTAGGATCAGATCAGCCATGATCTTATTGAATGGTGGAGCAGGCTCGAGGGGCCGATTGGCCTACTCCTGCTCCTATTTCTTATGTTCTTATGTTCTTATGTTCTAGAAAACGGAAGTTCCAACAGAAACACAAGGATTTACCTTCGTCACCAGTGGCAGGAAAAGGGAAACCCTCACAGTGAGTAATCTCATGAATCATCACTGAGCCCTGACTATTTCCGTGTCTCAGATGGACTGTCTGGGAAGGAGCTTCAATAAACAGGACACCACTCATCACAGTGAGTCTCTCAGCAAAAACTAAACTAGAGGATATCGTCTTCTGAGCTTAAGTGTGAGGGATCTGATCTGCCTCCTACCCGACCCAAAGCCCTGGACATCCCATTAATAGAGTGTGTAAACCCGATTATTGTCCGCCATCCTCCGAGCCAGGCATGGATTTGACAGCATAGCTGCAAGGATAGGAACCATGGGCTGATTCTAACTTTCTAGCCCAAAGGCTTGTGGTTAATCTACTGTGATCACCGGTTGAGATGAGGAAAGGCAGCACGGACCAATGAGAGAAACGGGGGAGTTACTTGTATGCCTTGAAACTACATAGGGAATATTCAACTAAAAGCAGCTCCATAAAGGAACATTTTAAACAAATTACGAGGACTGAGCATTTATTTCCTCTAATGTTTGTTTTTATTTTCACAGGGCAAGGCTACACTCCACCTATACCCGCAATTCCGAGCTCTGGTTCAGATCGAAGGTAAATTCACAGCGACTGTCAGTATTACAGACAACAGAAGGGGAAAAGCACACTTTCTCTCTCCCCTCAGTCCAGTGAACTGCGAGCCTTTCACAGGCAGGATATCCTACAGATTAATTGATGGTTCCTAAATATTGAAATTAGGACTCGCAGGTTTAAGCAATGTAGCCTTGGACAGTGAGCACGTGCTCTATTGGAGGTGAAGTATAGAATGCAAGCTGGGAAGATGATAGACAATCTGTGTGAGTGACTCCTGCTTGAAGTTGTTGGTCGATGGGCAGCTGATTAAACTGTGCTTACCGGAGAAAGTTTTATGGTTGGTATATTGCGAGCAAGAAAGAGACAAGAGAGGAAGCAACAAAGATATATATATATATATATAGAGAGAGAGAGAGACAGAGAGACAGATGGAGACAGATAGAGAGATATGGATGGATTGAGAGCAGTTTTTCTCCATTAGACCAAAGGCAGTTAGTGGTTCAGAATTCTGCGGCATTATCACAAGGAGAATGGAGAAACACTATTCCCACTGGTGGGTGAGTCCATAACTTATAAGCTTTCGATTATAACCAAAAGAGGGGAAAGGTTAGGAGATGTTTGAAGCAGGTGGTTTTTAGGATATGGAGTGATCGATCAGAAATAGTTGGTGACACAGATTCAGTTTACTTTTTAAAAGAGAAGGGAATATATATTTCCGCAATGGAAAACATGGGAATGGGAAAAGGGTGAGGACATGGGACTAAGGGGCTTGCTCCTTCAGAGAGCAAGCGCAGCCACAATGAGCCGAATTACCTCCGCCTTCACTGTAAAAATTCCGCGATGCAGTTTGCTTATTGTCCTGATGCATCTATTTCCAATCTATATTCGATGATTTACCTTATACTACAGTAGGTTTTATGTGGCAAGTAACACAAAGGCTGAAAATGTTGGGAGCGCGCATCAAAGAGCTGGGTTTGAATTAAAGGGTGTATGGTGTCAGCCGGAGTTCAGTGGCAACATCATCACCTCTGTGTGAGAAGGTAGTGGGTTAAAGGACTCCAGGTCTCGAGCTCATAGGTTGCCTGACATTTCAGTGCAGTACTGAGTGAGTGCTGAATGGGAGATGAACACCGGGTATAGACACTACATGGGGAATAAACAGAGTATTAGAAACTAAGTGGTGAATGAACAGGGGGATATAAACTAAATAGGAAATATACTGGAGAATAGGAACTAAATGGAGTTTAATTAGGGTAATAGAAACTAAATGGGAAATAACCATGGAATAGAATCTAAATTGAAATAAACAGGAGAATAGGTACTAAATTGAAATAAACACGGGTTTATAAAATGCATGGGGAATACACACTGAGAATGTAAACTCAGTGGGGCATATACAGCGAGATAGAATCTAAATGTATCATAAACTGCCCAATTGAGATTAACTGGGAAATAACAGGAGGAATAGAATCTAAGTGGGAAATATAGAGGAGAATAGGGGACTAAACAGGAGCGTGTTCAGACACAATTTGATATCGAGACAACATTTGGGATATTCGGACAGATGATCAAAAAGCTTTATCAAAAGGATAGTTTTTAAGGAGCGAATTAAAGCAGGAGATAGAGGTAGAGAGGCGGGGCGGTTTACAGAGGGAATTGCAGAGCTTCAGGCCCAGACAGCTGAAGGTACGGCTGCCAATAGTGGAGCACTGAATAGCGTAGATGTGAAAGAGGCCAGAATTGAAGGAGCTCAGAGATCTTGGGAGGGTTGTAGGGCTGGAGTAGGTTACAGAGATAATGAGTGACGAGGCCATGAGGGATTTATTAAACACATTGATGTTAATTATAAAATCGAGGCATTTGCAGACAGGATGGCAAAGTCGGTCAGTAAGAACAGGGTGAATGGGGCTTGGTGTGAACAGCAGAGTTTTAGATGAGAGGGAATATGAACTAAATGGGGAATAAACAAGTGGAATACTAACGCATAAAATCAACCATAGAACAATTTGCGAAGCAGAGAAATAGAGGTCAGCGAAGTATATGTTCTTCTGTGCATAAAGATTGATGAGCTGATAGATACAAAACTGAGGAACCGCAGCACCGCCACTGACAGGAGGGTGGAATTACAGCATAATGTTGACATTCCGTTTCTATTATAAAATGGACACCGGAAATTATAATGTGGAAAATGTTGATGGAAATGTGTGACAAAAAAATGGCTTTGGGAAAAAATTGCAGACAGGAATTGTACACAGACATAAGACTTTTTTTTAGATATATTTATGATATAGCTATCTCATAAATTCCATTTCGGGATATTTTTATTAAGTCTATTTTGCAATTTAAATTAATTTACTATCAAGGGAGGTTAATGTATAAAGAAAGCCTTTCACGAATTACAAACACACCAACATGACATGGAAAGTACTATTCCCGCAGCTGAACCTGGAATTCTGGAACAACTTCTGCTCCTGCTCACTGCTCGTTCTGTGCTCCACAGGAGTGGCAGACTACCTGGTCACCGAGATCAGCACCTCCAAGCAGAAGCAGTTTAACCTGGTGACCTTTATTGATACCCCGGGGCTTGTGGATGGAGATTGACCTATGAGTTTGATGTTGGCAAAGCGCTTATCCGGCTGGGTAAGTGATCAATCCCCACCGGGAGATACACAGCAGCGCTCGATCATTTGGAAATTGCTGGCAACACACTTCAATGTTAAAATCTGGCAGGTTTTTATAATTTGGTTTTATATTCATCTCGGGATGTCAGCGTCACCGGCAACCTTGGCATTTATCGCCCATCCTTAGTTGTCCTGAAAATGTGGTGGGGAATTTCTTCTTGAATTGGTGGTTTATTTTCTGTGATATAACTAAGCCGCTCCTAGTTTACTTCAGAGCCAAGTTGTCAAACCTACTGCTGAGGGACTGGATATGCCAGACCGGGTAAGGATGACAGTTTGACTTCCCTAAACGATTGGAATGAACCAGTTATTCTTTTATGACAACCCGCCAGCCTTATACTCACGTTTACTAATACCAGCGTTTTCATTCCAGATTGTTTAAAAAAGGAATGAAATTCTTATTTTCTGTGGTAGGATTTGAATGCACGTTTTGCTCGATTTCTAGGCCAGTAACTTAACCACAGCACTGCCGTACCTAACCCAATGTATGTGGGAAATCGGACGACAAAGGAAACATGGAGAGCCCCGAGGGACTCCTGGGAGCCTGGACACCAATGAGCAAGGAAGGTTCTTGTTCTAAGTTATTTCATTGTATCTGCGCTCAGAAATGAACTAACGTCCAGCCTTCCCCTGAAAGATCTAATATTTAAAGGGAAACAGGAAGAACTTTGTTCAGAAACAGTATTAGCCAGAATGACAGAAGGTACCATTTGTACAGTGGCTTTAGTCAGAAAATGTCGAATGGTGCTTCGCCGAGGTTTGAGAAAAATAAATCAAGTGGTAAAGAAAAAAGCAACAATAGATAACCGTCATAGGGTACAGAAAGCGAATAAATAATTTAAATTAAATATTAGATTAAATACGCCAAGGTGGATCGCCAAGTGAGAAGTACAATAAGTGATAAGGAATTTGATAACAGGAGTGGGGTAAAAGCTGCAGAGCAAACTGTAGGCGAGGATTAGGATTTTAAATTCTTTGGCCTAGAAATTCGGCTCAGGCGGTGGCGAAAAACGAGCGGTATCGGATCGGCCGCCCGTTGTACACGCCTGATATTCAGTTCTATTGCCGTCAACTGAATATCAGGTGCTGCGTATAATGGGCGGCTGATCCGATACAGCTCGCTTTGTGCCAACGCCCAAGATGAATTCCTAGCCCACTGACTCTGGAGAATAAGGAAACAAGGTCGGTCAGTGAAGATGGGAGTGATGAACCATGAAAATCCAGTGCGACAGGATGTGGGAGGTGAGGCTACATTTTAATGAACTTCTTAAGCGTCTATTGGCAATATTACATTTCATGATTTCTGGATTTAAAAATCCACTCAGGTAGTGTTTCCGTTTGCCTGGTTTGCAATCAGACTCACTCCTCATAATACACATCCACTCGGGAATCTACACCGGCTACCAACACCGATCGCCAGTAGATGGCCTGCTGATTGCTCAGCCAGTGGTGAGCCTGCATTGTTCTGCAGGGCCTGTGGAATGAAGTCAGAAGTGTACTGCCGACCAGCGACAGACTACCCCTCATCTCCCAATAAAGAACACGATGGCTGGTCACACAGAGTGTCCTGGAGTATAGCGGAGCCTGTCTTACCACATAGTGTGGGACTGGAGTCACATGTAGTCCAGAACCGCTAGGCGTGGCAAGTTCCCTACTCTGAAGTGAGGTTAGTGAATGTTTGTTATAATAATCCAGCAGCCTCCATGGTCATTTGTGTGGCAGCAAATTATTTCATTCTGTTTTACAACTCACCATGGTGAGATTTCAATTCAGAACCTCTGTGTTTCTAGTCCTGTACCGCGACCAATTCACTATCACCCACTTCATGAACTGAGCCTTCTTTGTTTCCCTTTTTTGCTGTTTTCTACATTCTGGAGAATAACTCTTGCCGGGTTCTGTTCTACCGGCGTGGGTGACCTGTGGTACCTGGTGTGATTAATGACTCTCCATATTTGAACCAAGATGCTGTGCATGGACTGGTATTTCTTTGCTGCAGTCTGATAAAAAGGAATCCATTCTTACCCCTCACCTTACCTGCATGCGGAAGGAGTCAATATCCAGGGATAAACTATGGGAGTCAGTCGCTGATTGGCCCTCCATGAACCAGGGCCAATTCAGTAAAGTTGAAGCGTCCAGTGAACCCCGGCTGAGAGTAGCTCAAGCAGCACAGCTTGTGAACAAGTGTTTACCGTCATAGGCTTCAGCCCCACACCTTTCAGTGCACTCACCCCTCCATTGTGATCATTTATTGGGCATTATTGACAGACACTCCTAATACCGGATTTATTCACTCGTTTTCTGTCTACAAGTGAACAGGCCGATCTGACCTTTGTCTTCTATGATCCGATTGGCCAGGCCCTGTGTAAATGGACACTGAATGTGGTGAAAAAGTTGATCAAAAAACACTGCGATAAACTGAAGTTCTACCTGAGCAAAGCCGATGAAGCTGGTTTTCAGACAGGTACAGACAGAGTTCACTTTATTGCACCTGTGGGTCCCCTTTGCGGATGGATTTCCAAATTCCGTGATTTGATCACGGTGCCCAGTGAGAATTTGCCACCAATTAATAAAAGGCAGATGTGATGTGGAATCGAGTCATACAAAGAGACTCTATAAACATCGCCCCAAATCTGTTCTCCCACACATAAATTAAGGTGTTCCTTTTGAATGAGTGAATTATACTGTAAAAATGTCCCACCCAACTCATTCATTGGATAAGGGTGTGTAGAGGCGATTGGTTCTCCATTTTAAAGTCATACATATTGGCCCAGATATTCGGGTCTCCATGGGTGAGTCCGCATGGGGTACTCACCCGTAAGCCTGATGGAAGTCCCAGTTTTTTGCACGCACTGCGCATGCGCGGGAAACCGGCACTTCCAATCCGCTGAACGAAGGGGTTCTGAGGTCGAATGTGCGTGCAGGAGAGGCTGCAGCGTGCACATCAAACTTAAGTTTTTTTTGCAGGTTTTCCCGGGATCGTAAGCCTGCTTTTCACAAGGTAAGTGGTGAATTAATTAAAACATTTTTTCCACAGGTTTATTATTTTTAAATACTTTAAAGCAAGTTAAGTATATTTTTAGCCCCGTTAGAATATAAAAGTATTTTTTCAAAAATTTAAATTATTGTTTAAAATAGTGATATCATGTAATTTATAGTTTAATTAAAAAATGTGATGCTTTTAAAAAAATTATTTGAATGTTTAGTGCTATTTTGGGGCCGTAGTATTTATAAGTTTTGACAGCTCTTCCTGTCAATCTTATGAATGGAGCATTCCCTGCTCCGATTGGCTGCCCATGGCCCACGTGGTCCCAGGGGACGCATCAAACTAACTGCACCCCTGGGATACGCAAGCACTGCGTGCCGGCAGCTGGGCCAGGCCCCGGATCGGAATTCCACAGGGCCCTACAGCTCAGCTGCTGGCTTGCAAGTTAAGTGCAGGTCGGGGGCTTACACCCGTGGGAAGCCCCCGACACGAATTTCTGGGCCATTGTCTATATTTTGATATAATTCCTTGATTTGATATTGTTACTTATAATTAAGTAGTAAATCTTACTGTAATTTGGGAAGTTGATTTTGTTGAGGGTTCTTGCACTTTTCTGTGCTGGAGAAGCTCAGGAGCGGGGAGATGTAAACACGAGACACTGCAGCATCACCACTGGCGGGGCATAGTTACAGGTGGATGTGGAGTTTCTAGTATAAACTTGGACAAAGGAATTTTTGTAAAGGAGAAATATTGATATGGAATGTGACAAAAGGAATTAGGTTTGGTAGACAGGAAGCACACGCAGGCATTAGGTTTTGAATAGGTCGTAGACAATAAAAGGATTAACAATTGCCAATAGCTGTCTGTAGCAATATCTGCCAACGTGATTTGAATCCAGCGTTGGAATGGTTTGCATGATAACAGAGCAACTTTCCAGATCCTAATATTCAAGGTATGAGGTTTTGAGATACTTTTCACCCCGTATCGCTAACTGTACACCATCCTCACTGTGCACCAGAACAAAATTGACGGCAGAGGCAGCATTTGCCGATTGACATGAACAAAAAGTATAGTAACAGAGCTCTGGGATCAGATTAGCAACGCATTTAAAAGAATGGTTGGAGCGCAATGGAGGGTGCACACAACGGATACCAGGCTGGACTCTATGGGACAGATTGGGGGCCTGGTAGTCTAGGACTTGCAATGCAAAGGTCGGGATTTAAACACCAACCACAGCAAGGTGTGCCATTGAATTTAATAAAATATGATATTTTCTGGACTGGGGCCAAAGAAATTATAGTGAATGTTACTGAAATTCAGGTGGAGTTAATGGATCCCCTCTCAGGACTTGATGAATCTTATAGTTTCGGCTAACCTTCATTCCTTAACTAAAGCCACCAAAGGACAGATTAACTGGTCATTTATCTCAACCTCAAGATTGTTCTATAAACTCAACTGGTGCCATAATGTTCTCCAGGGAAAGAAACCTTCCACATCTACCTGTTTTGGATTACACATAACTCCAGTTCCGGGAACATTTCGACTTTGTACAATACAGTATCATGTGCAATAGCGCAGCGTCTGAATGTCGTCCATCTCCCCCTGATTTTTAGTTTCATTGAATTCAATGGAAGTTATCCGTTTTACACTATCACACACATTCAAAATATACTCCGACGTGCTAACTCTTAATGCCCCCATCGCAAACAAGATGGACAACAAATGCAGCTACACTGCAAGAGCAAATTTACAAATTGATCCCGTAAAGACACTCAGAGATATGAAACCTGGGGGCAGAATGTAATGCATGAAAGTGTTTAACGCCGATTTTGCTACTTCTACTCCTTTATCAGCAGTTAGAGCGTTCAATTATCCCCCCATTCTCAGCAAAATAAAGAGGGTGTGAAATAGGAAACAAAAAGATTATTTTGGGTTCAATGCCTCTATCGAAATAATGGACCTGAATCAGCAAACTGTGTTTCCTAATCTAAGTATTGTTGTAGCTGTTTTGCGTCTCCAGAAATGCCTGCTTTGTTTCACGGTTTAAGTATAGTCTTTGTAAATCATTGACTTTAGATAAAATACCAATTTTACAGATCCTTAGTAGCATTTGAGGTCGATAGCTGGGCAGGGCACTGATTGGCTTTGACCAATATCTCACATGTTGCACAGGCGGCTCTCATTTATTCCTAAACACTCACCTCGGAATCAGAAGAACACCGGTTCATGCCTCATTCTAGAAGTTATGTCCATAATGCAGGTTGACGCTCAGTGTAGTGCTGGGTGAGTACAGCCATGTGGGAGCGATCATCTTTTGGACCAGAAGTTAAACTGAAGCCTCGTCTGCCTGTTCAGGTGAACGTGAAATTATTCTGGCACTATTTGAAGAAGTTAGTAAATATTCATTCCTTAATCAACGCCAATAAAATAAATTAACTGGTCATTTATCTCAATACCATTTGCAGGATATTGCTTTGCTGCAGCGTTTGCCCGACAATAACAGTGACTGTATTCTGCAGCTAATTAATTGTGAAATGCTTTGCGACATTCTGAGGATTTGAAAAGCTCTATAACAGTAGGATTTTTTTTATTTCTGATGGGATGTTGTTTGCTGAAGTGCGGATATGCGCTGAATTTTACAGTGGAATATTTTTGTTTCTTTCCTCAGAGAGTGATGATGCAGTTAGTGCAAGAGCTGTGCAAGAGACCCGGGCTGAACAAATGTGGCTTTGATATGCCGACCATCTACATCCCGGATCCCAGCAAGGTAGGTCCGAATTACTGCAATGTTTATCAGGAATGTACAGAGCTCACAGAAACAACGCTCTGTAGATGCTGCACGCGCAGTTTCCAATTTGCACGTTGGATAAGGGACTGGTAGCATATTGGTTATATTACTGGACTAGCATTCCAAGAGGCCTGGACTAATGATCCAGAGACGTTAGTTCAGAATCCCACCACAGCAGTTGGGGAATTTATATTAAGATAAATAAATAAACCTGGAATAAAAAGCTAGTATCAGTAATGGTGAGGATTGAAACTATCGGATTGTCATTAAGAAAACATCTGGTGCACTAATGTCCTTTAGGGAAGGGATTATGCCGTCCTTACCTGGTCAGGCATATATGTGATTCTAGACCCATAGAAATGTGGTTGAATTTTAACTGCCCCAGCAAGCAGCAACGGGAACAATAATACTGTAGCTGTTGAAGAAGGCGGGTCACCAACACCTTCTCAAGGGCAATTAGCGCTGGGTAATAAATGTTGGCCTTGCCAGCAGCGGCCTCATTCCAGAAATGAATAAGAAAAAGGCAGTCTTCATCAATAGGATAAATCCACCTGAAGCGAGATAACAATTTAAGTCATGCGGTGCTTTGTGTTGCGTGACTGCCGTCAACCAACTTCATAACTGATTTGAATGAGATGATGCAATGTTAACAAGTCTCCCTATCAGAATATTGGTGCGTTGGAGTTACGAGTTGGAATTAATTTCCCTTCAGTTCTGCTCAACATATGGTTGGTTCTGGATAAGTTGCTTTTATTGGCCCTTCCAAGATGCCTGGAGGAGATGGCGGGCATTCTCTTTGAATCACAGAACGCCTTTTGATGCTGGTGCTCCCAGGGTGGCGTCAGGAGAGGAATTTCACGATATTGACCCAATCCGGGGAATAAATGGCGGTATATGTCCCTGTGAGGTGAAGTGTAGCTTGGAGTGTAAAATGGGATTCTTGGGGTTCCCATTATTCTGCTGCTCTTCTTTTTACTTGGGTTCGAGTTCTCAGAGGAGGAAAATGTTGTTGAACAATCCTCGGAGAGTTGCTGCAGTACATCCTGCAGACCGTACGTACAGCAGCCGCATTGTGTCGGTAGTGGTGTGGATAGTATTGTGTCGAATAAAGGCCGATTTAGGGAATGGGCCCAGATATCCTCCAATTTGGATAAGTGTAGGCTGGAGCATTGTAATACCAGAAACTCCAGGAATGTGTAGACAATGTAGCGGGACCGGTTAATGTCTGACAGGCAGGCAGAAAACGTGGTGTCACAACCAATAAATCACTGACAATCCACAAGCAGTGTTACAAGGACATTGGGAAGGTAAATAGAGATTTAGGTTGTATTGCTGCAATAGTACAATATGAACTAAAAACACTCTAACGAGGATTTGACATGTTTCCGCTTGGAATATTGCAGACCATTTTGGCAGGCAAAGATAGTGAGGATACAGGAGGAGAGTGATCAAAGCGATACAGATTCTCAGTGCACTATAATATTGGGATAGGCTTAATAAATTGAGGTGATTTTTATAAGAGAAATTTTAAATCGGTGAAGATATCATTGTGGGCTGTAAAACGCGGTGGAGATTAAATTCTGCTCAGCTGTATGAGTTACTCGGTCCCTGGGAGAACTCGGGACAGTGAGTATAAATCATGTCGACAAAGTGTTAGGTTGGACAGTCGGACCCAGAGTCCACAAACTCTGCAGTAGATTACTGAGCCATGCAGTGAAGGTAAATTCACCATAGTCCAATTGGAGCAACATGAGTTACCGAGTTAGCGATACAGTTCTGTTATTGGTAAGTCACGGGCTAGCTGGAGGGCGCATGGTTATTGTACTTTCCTGTAGCTTTGCTCGATTACATAAGAGGATTGGAAAGAAATAGCCCCGAGTTTTTCCTAAATTCACAACTGTTCTTTTCTCTGTGCTTTACTTCTGCGAGGGATCGTATGACCTGGAGGCAGATGGTGGGGGGTGTGGAGTGGTGGTGGGAGGATGATATTCTTCACTGGCTACAACATGCCTGGTTGGGAAGGGTTTACAGATCAGAGGATATTTATTAGGCCCTTTCCTGTTTACGTTTGTGTATTCTAATATCTAACATCACCCCCTTTATTGAAAAGCCGGGTAGAAATCAGAAGGAGCAGATGCATGTTGAATAGAGCATTAGAGCAGAATAATAATGGTCAATCATCGTCAGATTTGGGGTTTAAAACTGGAGTTTTATATCATGAAACGAATTATCATGTGGGCAAGGATCTTCTGGATTCTGTCGTCATTTAAGAGTAATTTTATCTGTTCGTGTTAGAGTACAATGGACGATAGTGGATTGACCGTCCTATACACATCACCCGATTTAATTCCCCATTGTGGTTATCCGATATCATAAGAACATAAGAAATAGGAGCAGGAGTAGGCCAATCAACCCCTCGGGCCTGCTGCGCCATTCAATAAGATCATGGCTGATCTGATCCTAACCTCAAATCTACTTCCACTCTCCATCCTACCCGAACCCATGTGATCTCCCGGGAGAGGCGAAAAAGCAGATAAAAAACCCAAAGGCCAATTTGGGAGAAAAACATCTGGGAAATTCCTCTCCGACCCATCTAGGCGATCGAAACTCGTCCAGGAGGTCACTCTGTCCCTGTATTTCCTGCAGTACTTACCTTCTGAAAAAGGTGATTTCCACCCCAGCCAGGAACAGGCCCAATTTACTCTTGAAGGACTCCTAGCTGGCAGCCTGTTCCCGAGGTCTCCACTAATCCCTGTGAATAGAACCATTTCCTGAAATCTAACGCAGCATTAGAACACAAGAAGGAGGAGCAGGACCAGGCTACATGGCTTCTGGGCCCGCTCCGCCACCCACAGGGCCATGACCGATCCGAACCTAGACTCATGTCCAATTTCCTGCACGCTCCCCGTAACCCCTAAAACCCTTTACTTCTAGGAAACTGTCTATTTTTGTTTTAAGTTTATTTAATCATGTAGCTTCCACAGCTTTCTGGGGCAGTAAATTCCACAGACCTACTACCCTCTGAGTAAAGAAGTTTCTCCTCATCTCAGTTTTGAAGGAGCAGCCCCTTATTGTAAGATTATGCCCCCTAGTTCTAGTTTCACCCACCATTGGGAACATCCTCACCGCATCCACCCGATCAAGTCCCTTCACAATCTTATATGTTTCAATAAGATCGCCTCTCATTCTTCTGAACTCCAATGAGTAGAGTCCCAATCTACTCAACCTCTCCTCATATGTCCACCCACTCATCCCCGTGATTAACCGAGTGAACCTTCTGTGTACTGCCTGGAGAGCAAGTATGTCTTTTCTTAAGTATGGACACCAAAACTCGATGCAGTATTCCAGGTGTGGTCTCACCAATACCTTGTATAACTGCAGCAATACCTCCCTGTTTTTATATTCTATCCCCCAGCAATAAAAGCCAACATTCCATTGGCCTTCTTGATCACCTGCTGCACCAGCATGCTAACTTTTTGAGTTTCGTGCAACAGGACCCCCAGTTCCCATTGTACTGCAGTACTTTCCAGTTTCTTGCCATTAAGATTATAACTTGCTCTATGATTTTTCCTGCCAAAGTGCATAACCTCACACTTTCCAGTATTGTATTCCATCTGCCAAATCTCTGCCCACTTAATTAGCCTGTCAATGTCCCTTTGGAGGTTTTTATGTCCTCCTCAATCACTACTTTCCCTCCCATCTTTGTATCATCTGCAAACTTTGATATGTTACACTTGGTCCTCCCCTCCAAATCGTTAATATAGATTGTAAAGATTTGGGGACCCAGCACTGACCACGATGGAGCACCACTAGTTGCTGATTGCCAGCCTGATAATGAACCATTTATCCCAACTCTCTGCTTTCTGTTAGATAACCAATGCTCCACCCGTGCCAGAAAATTACCCCCAATCCCATGATTTTTTATCTTGAGCTATAATCTTTTGTGTGACACCTTGTCAAATGCCTTTTGGAAGTCTAAATACACTACGTCCACTGGTTCCCCTTTATCCACCCTGTAGGTTACGTCCTCAAAGAACTCAAGCAAATTTGTCAAACATGACTTCCTCTTCATAAAACCATGCTGACTTTGTCCTATTTAATTATGTTTATCCAAATGTCCCGTTACAGTCTCCTTAATAAGGGACTCCAAAATTTTCCCAGCCGCAGATGTTAGGCTAACTGGCCTATAGTTTCCAGCCTTCTGCCTACTACCCTTTTTAAATAAGGGTGTTACATTAGCAGTTTTCCAATCTGCCGGGACCTTTGCTGAGTTCAGGGTGTTTTGGAAAATTATTACCAATGCATCCACAATCCCTACCGCCACTTCCCTCAAGACCCTAGGATGTAAGCCATCAGGTCCAGGGGATTTATCCACCTGGAGTCCCATTATTTTACCGAGCACCAATTCCTTAGTGATTTTAATCGTATTTAGCTCCCCCCCCCTAGAGCCCCTTGTTTGTCCAGTGCTGGGATATTCTTAGTGTCCTCTACCGTAAAGACTGAAACAAAATATTTGTTCAGCATTTTTGCCATCTCCATGTTTCCCACCATTAATTTCCCGGTCTCATCCTCTAAGGCACCAACATTTACTTCAGCCACCCTTCTTCTTTCTATATAACTATAGAAACTCTTGCTATCTGTTTTTATATTTTTTGCTAATTCACTTTCATAATCTATCTTTCCTTTCTTAATCAATCTTTTAGACATTTTTTGCTGTCTTTTGAAGACTTCTCAATCTTCTATCCTCTCACTATATTTGGCTACCTTATATGCCCTTGCTTTTAGTCGGACACTATCCTTAATTACTTTACTTAACCACGGATGGCTGTCATTTATTTTACACCTTTTTTCCTCAGTGGAATATATATTTTTTGAAAGATGTAAAATAACTCCTTAATTATACGCCACTGCTCATGTACCGTCTTACACATTAATCTGTTTTCCCAGTCCACTCTAATCAATTCTGCTCTCATACCTTCATAGCCTCCTTTATTCAAGCTCAGTACGCTTGTTTGAGATCCAACCTTCTCAACCTCTAATTGAATATGGAATTCAACCATGTTATGGTCACTCATTCCAAGGGGATCCTTTACTAGGACATTTTTAATTAATCCTGACTCATTACACAGGATCAGATCTAAGGTTGCTTGCCCCCTTTTCGGTTCAGTTTCATACTGCTCAAGAAACCCATCCCTAATACACTCAATGAACTCTTCCTCAAGACTGCCCTGCCCAATTTGATTTGTCCAGTTAATGTGATAGTTAAAATCCCCCATAATTATAGCTGCTCCCTTATTACAAGCCCTAACTATTTCCTGATTAATACTCCGTCCAACAGGGTTGCAAATGTTAGGAGGCCTATAGACTACGCCCACTAGTATTTTTCCCCTTATTATACCTTATCTCCACCCAAACTGTTTCACTATCCTGATCCTTTGACCCAATATCATTTCTTTGTATTTGTTCTGGACCCTCTGGTGGTAGCTATCGTATAGCAGTGACATTCTGGATATTTTTACATGCAGGTAGCACCCTCTGGTGGTGGTTATTGTGTTAGCAGTATGTTTGTATGAAACAGAGGTCATTTCACCTTTGTTCCTTTCTTCCTGTGTGAGGTCATTTGACCTTTGTTCCTTTCTTCCTGTGAGAGGTCATTTGACCTTCGTACCTTTCTTCCTGTGTGACTCAGGAAGCAGAATCCCAGGAAGTAGAATTCCAGGAAGAACCTGGCTGTAATGGTGGATTCCATAAGGGATTCACAATCCAATGCACTCTGATGATCTATGTTTGGCCAAGGACAATATCTGTGAGTATCTTTGTTTGTTAGCATAATAGCAACGTTGTCAGTGTAGTATTTTGATAACACAATTTATAAAAGTTTAATATTTGATAGTTACAGAAGTTAGTCCAAATGTTAGTTAGTTATACAATTAATCTATTCTACTTTTGTAAATATGTTATATCTTGTGTAATATCGAATGTATAGTACTCAGTTTATGTACAAAACATACTTTGTCTTTGTTTAGGGTTTCACAAATTTGTTCAGGTAAAGCTTCAAAACAGCAAACGGGTTCATGAAGAATTATTTTGAATAAGTGTTTAACTTGCTGGATAACTAGATAGGAGCACGTCTAGCGTGGCCAGTACAGTGAAAATATGGCAATACGGCTAGCTGTGAAGACTGGAGCAGGAGGAACCCAGTGTAAGCCTTAACCTCGTAGAGCACACCTACCTCACATCAACATGTCAGAAGATAATAACAAAAATGCTTTGCAGCGAGGAGAAGACCTTAAACAGGCAGAAAAAACTGTAGAAGATGACAATCGGTATATAAGCTCCAGTTACGTCAGATCGCAAGCTGGTTCATGGTCATCAGGTGGTTCTAGAGTAAGCGTGACCATCGCCAGAGCACGAGCTAAGCTAGTGGCAGCTCAAGCCAGAGCTGCACATGCGAACAGTGAAATAGAAATAAAAGTAAGACAGGCCCGTCTCCAAGCTGAATCAGTAGCCGAACAGGCCCTACTCCAAGCCGAACAGGCCTGTCTCCAAGCCGAATCACAAGCCGAACAGGCCCGACTCCAAGCCGAACAGGCCCGATCCCAAGCCGAACAAGCCTGACTCCAAGCTGAATCACAAGCCGAACAGGCCCGATTCCAAGCCGAACAGGCCCCTCACCAAGTTGAACGCCAGGCTGAACAGGCCCGTCACCAAGCCACATTAGATGCTCTGCAGCAACAAATAGAGATAGATGCTGCATTAGCCAAGACACAAGTGTTCGAGGCAATTTTGGAGGGAGCTGATCCCAAGACAGCTTACAAACCTTTAATTACCATTTCATGGCAGAGTCCACGTCAGCACACCATAGATTACATGAGCGACCATGCCGACATACAGTTTACAGGAGAAAGGGATGAAGGCCCGCACATCTCTACAGACGCAAGCACTTCGTATAACATGCCACGAGTTGCCAATCAAGGTCAAAGCAGATGGCATGCCTCAAGCCGCAGAGTCTCCCCCAGCAGAATGGAAGACACGGTGCAGAGGAATAGTACACCGAATAGAGAAAGTCAGAGGCAAATCCCCTCTCGGTTCCTTGAGACCACCAACAGAGCCCCTAGCCAAGGCAACCCTGGCACAGGTCCCAGCACTTACGACCTTGCCAAATACCTTGCATGCACCTAGCTGGTGACTTCGGGGTTAATTAAGTTTGATGACAGGCCGGAGAATTATCGGGCTTGGAAGTCCTGCTTCCATGATGCCATATCGAGCTTAGACCTGTCGGCAGGAGAAGAGCTCGGCTTCCTTATCAAATGGCTCGGCCCAGAGTCCGCTGGACAGGCCTGCAGGATAAAAGCGGCCAATGTGGGACAGCTGCCAGAGGGCTTGAAGAAGGCTTGGGCGAGGCTGGAAGAAAGCTGCGGCTCGCCCGGAGCCATTGAAAGGGCTCTCTTTGACAGGTTGGAGAACTTTCCGAGGTTGACGAGTAAGGAACCCCAGAAGCTCCGCGACCTTGGAGATCTGCTGTCGGAACTCGAAGCCGAAAAGCAGGATGGCTACCTACCCGGTCTATCGTACTTAGACACTTCCAGAGGGGTAAGTCCCATCATTGAGAAGCTTCCATTTAACCTGCAGGAGAAGTGGATAACGTTTGGATCAAAGTTCAAACTAAAGCTCAACGTGGCGTTCCCACCATTCTCTGCGTTCGTTAAATTCATCCATAAAGAAGCCAAAGCCAGGAACGACCCCAGCTTCAACTTCTTCTCCTCCCACCCAGCACTTGCCAGAAGAGACAAGTTCGACAGACATGGAAAGACACCAATATCTGTCCACAAAATGAAAGTGTCCTCAACTGAGCTCACTAAGATTCAGAAGAAACCTCAGGATATGAGCAAACAATACCCTATCCACAACAAGCCCCATCCTTTAAAGAAGTGCAGAGGCTTCAGGGAGATATCCCTGGAAGATCGGAAACAATATCTTAAAGAGAACTCTATATATTTCAAGTGTTGCTATTCCACGAGCCATCTCGCCAAGAACTGCAAGGTAGATGCATAATGCACTGAATGTGCAAATGATCGGCACGTTTCAGCACTGCACCCAGGCCCAGCTCCTTGGAAGTCAGAGGCGCCTCCTCCCGCTTCAGAGCACGGCGGGGAGAGAGAGGGAGCTGCTGGTCTGGAGATTACATCCAGGTGCACCGAGGTGTGTGGAGAAGGAGTGAGCGCAAGACCATGCTCCAAGGTATGCCTCGTTAATGTGTACCCTGTAGGACGTCACACACTAGAGAACAAGCCAACTCAGGTGAGCACACTCAAGACTTCCATCTTGGAGACTGGTCGTCCAAGCTACCTTACCCCATGCAGTAGTCAGATCCGCGTGGTGTTTGACTCCAGTGCACCATATCAGGGAGTCTCTCTCCACGACGTACTCCACACAGGGCCCGATCTTAGTAACAGCCTCTTGGGAGTGCTCATGAGATTCAGGAAAGAGCCCGTCGCCATCACTGCCGATATCCAGCACATGTTTCATTGCTTCGTGGTAGAGAAGACCACAGAGACTTCCTCCACTTCCTGTGGGATCGGGACAATGACCCCAATAGAGACATTGTGGACTACAGAATGCGTGTCCATGTCTTTGGGAATAGCCCATCGCCTGCTGTCGCCATATACAGACTAAGGAGGGCTGCCAAGGAAGACGACGACTTTGGCAGTGATGTGAGAGGGTTCATCGAACAAGAGTTCTATGTCGACGACGCACTGCAGTCATTGCCGACCGAAGCAGAGACCATCTGTACCCTCGGACGAGCCCAGGAACTACTTGCACTATCCAACCTCAGGCTGCGTAAGATAGCCTCTAACAGACCAGCAGTGATGGAGGCATTCCCCCCTGAAGATCGTGCTAAGGACGTCAAGGATCTAGACCTCTTCACTGATGACCTCCCCCTACAGCGTAGCCTAGGGGTGTCGTGGAACATAGCAACAGACACGTTCACATTCCAAGTCTTAGACGTCAAGAAACCCTTCACACGTAGAGGAGTGCTCTCTACAGTCAACAGCCTATACGACCCTCTCGGCTTCCTAGCACCTGTCACCATACGAGGCAGGCTGCTCCTCAGGGAACTCTCCACATGCGCTGAAGAGTGGGATTCACCTCTCCCTGAAGAGATGGAAGCAGAGTGGGACAGATGGAGAGACTCACTCCAAGACTTACAGGAGATCCGAATACCTCACTGCTATTCATCTTTCTCTCCCTTAAATGCCCAATTCAAAGAGCTTTGCGTCTTTGCAGATGCATCCGCTAAGGCCATTGCAAGTGTGGCTTATCTGAAGGTCACCACTCAAGAAGGACAAAGCAAAATCGGCTTCGACTTTGATAGAGGCAAGTTGGCGCCCCAGCCTGACCTCACCATACCCAGATTGGAAATGTGCATAGCAGAACGCAACCTATCCCCTCACAGCAGTCTACGGAAGCTGCATCCTATCGTCGACACTGACGGACTGTCTCTAAGGTGGTTCTTCTTTTGTCGCCAGAGGACTCCAGTGACAAGTAGAGTTCGGACTATGTGGAGTCGTTAACGACCCCAGACAGGGAGTGTTCTGGACCCTCTGGTGGTAGCTATCATAAAGCAGTGACATTCTGGACATTTTTACATGCAGATAGCACCCTCAGGTGGTGGTTATTGTGTTAGCAGTGTGTTTGTATGAAACAGAGGTCATTTGACCTTTGTTCCTTTCTTCCTGTGTGAGGTCATTTGACCTTTGTTCCTTTCTTCCTGTGAATGGTCATTTGACCTTCGTACCTTTCTTCCTGTGTGACTCAGTAAGCAGAATCCCAGGAAGTAGAATTCCAGGAAGAACCTGGCAGTAATGGAGGATTCCATAAGGGTTCGCAATCCAATGAAATCTGATGTTCTATGTTAGGCCAAGCGCAATATCTGTGAGTATCTTTGTTTGTTAGCATAATAGCAACGTTGTCAGTGTAGTATTTTGAAAACATTATGTTTATAAAAGGTTAATATTTGATAGTTACAGAAGTGAGTCCAAATGTTAGTTAGTTATACAATTAATCTATTCTACTGTTGTAAATATGTTATATCTTATGTAATATCGAATGTATAGTACTCAGTTTATGTACAAAACATACTTTGTATTTGTTTACAGTTTCACAAATTTGTTCAAGTAAAGCTTCAAAACAGCAAACGGCTTCACGAAGAATTATTTTGAATAAGTGTTTAACTTGCTGGATAACTAGATAGGAGCACGTCTAGCACGGCCAGTACATTATTACAGTGATTCTTTCCTTTATTAACATAGCCACCTCACCTCTCCTTCCTTCCTGCCTGTCCTTCCTGATTGTTAAATACCCTGGTATGTTTAATTCCCAGTCATGGTCACCCTGCAGCCATGTATCTGTAATGGCCACTGTAGTGTATGTACTTTGCAGAAGGAACGATATTCTGCAGCCCCTGTATACTGCAGTACCAGTAGTGACCACCCCTGTATATAAGCCTGTGTAGTAACTTTTGCATAGTAGTTCCAGGCTGTCTCCACTCAGTAAAGACCTGTTATAACCAACTCCTGCAGTCCGTGTCTCAATTACACATGGACATAATACTGGCGACGAGCAGATCCGAACTTACCTACAGTCTGCACCACCTCATGGGGATCCATCCCTGAAGCAAAGTTATCAGATGTCGAGTCCAGAAGGAAGAAAAAAAAAATCAAACGAACAGAAGAAACGGGCGTCGACCGTGGGCATCCACCTCTGATTCATCGGAGTTGAAGATTTGCAGGAGAACCTGTCGAGAGCGGGGCTTGGTTATTCTGTCAATGGTGTTTCCGCTAATCGGGCTGGTGGCAGGTAGTACACTGATCCTTCCTGGGCTGCGGCGGTCTAGAGCTCGATCGGTGGCTTTTCAACGGGGCCGAGCAGCGTTGTCGGGAAGAGGAGAGAGAGAGAGGGTGGAGCACACAGGGCGTGGCCGGTGCTACGAAGCCGGGCAGCGTACAGACCCGAGAAGAGGGAGGCAAGTGTCCCGCAGCGTTGCTCTGACGACGGGGAAATAATAAAAATGAGATGCGCAGAAAGCCGCGAGGTGCTGCAGTTTGCTACGCGAACCGCAGAGAGTGGCATTAGCAGCAGCGCAGGGGGAAGTGCGCGAAGACCATAGGGCATCGCCATCAAGGCATAAAACGCCAGCAACAGTGCTAGCAGCAGCAGAGAAGAGAGAAAGCGCGGGAGGCGCCATCTTAATCCAGCGGGGAAGAAGGCAAAGCGCAGGAGGCGCCACTTTGTTAAATCGGGGAAGAAGGCAAAGCGCGGGAGGCGACATCTTAGATTTCCAAGATGCCGAAGACTGGCAATAACACTGCCTTCGATAATGCAATAGAAGACTGGACCACGTATGTGGAAAGAGTCGAGGTATAATGCGAGGCAAATGAAGTAGCTGATAAGAAAAAGGCATCGGTACTACTAAACTTAACGGGCGCAAGAACGTACGGCCTATTGCAGAACCTGATTACTCCAGCCAAACCGAAGGCAAAGACCTTTAACGAAATTGTTGATATCCTACAGGAACACCTAAATCCTACACCGCTGCTGATAGCAGAAAGATTTAAATTCCACAGGAGAAATCAGCATAAAGATGAGAGCAATGCTAATGACCTTACAGAACTACACAAGCTATCAAAGCACTGCCCGTTCGGAGCAGGACTGGCAGATACCCTACGGGACAAATTTGTCTGTGGACTCCTGAGTGAAGGAACCCAGAAGCGGTTACTCTCAGAGAAAGGGCTGACGCTAGATAAGGCTTTCAGTGTGGCAGTATCGTATGAAGCAGCAGCAAGGGGAGCTGCGGAAATACAGCAAAAGCCACAGGAATACGGCACCCACGAAATGACACGGGGATTAGAAAAATATTATTGCGGCGGCAGAACAACCCATGATCAGAAGGACTGCTGGTCCAAGGACAAAATATGCAGGCAATGCGGAAAGACGGGGCACATTGCACGAGTTTGCAGGTCAGGGAAGAAGACTAACGACAACAAAAAGGCTACTAAGGAACAGTACAGGAAAGTACAAAAGATGATGGACAGTAGTTCCGAAGACCAGATGAGCGATAGTGAATCCGGGAACAAGAGACTAAGCTGTCTCAAACTTCACAATGTAATCGCAAAAGAGGATCACCGAACCATTTGGGTCACCCTCACGATAGCAGGGTCCCAAGTCAAAATGGAATTGGATACAGGATCAGCTCTGAACGTCATGAATCGACGAGACTACGAGCGGCAATTCTCACACATACCCTTGAAAGAGGCATCCATTGTCTTGAAGACGTATACGGGGCAAAAAGTATACCGCAGAGGAAAAATAAGGGTGCCTGTCGAATACAACGGCAAGGAAATACAGAAATTGTATCTGTACATACTGCAAGATGGTGGACCACCGTTATTGGGACGTGAATGGATCAGAAAGATAAGTTTTGACTGGCACTCCATTCAGGCACTGACGGTGGCTGGTAAAAAGGAAGACGACGTCACTCCTGGACGATTGTCAACCATCTTAGCTAACGCCAAAGAGGTATTTCAACAAGAACTGGGAACTCTTAAAGGCATAACCGCCTCGATAAAAATAGAAGAGAATGCAATTCCCAAGTTTTTCAAAGCAAGACCGGTACCATATACAATTCGCCCAGCCGTCGAGGCAGAGCTGGAGAATCTGGAGAATGCAGGCGTGTTATCTAAGGTAGACTGGAGGGAGTGGGCAACACCCATCGTTCCTGTCATGAAGAAAACGTTAAACAATAAGTCTGAGGAGCCAAGGAAGGTTCGCATCTGTGGGGACTTCAAGTTGACGGTGAACCCAGTCCTTCACACAGTACAATATCCCCTTCCGAGGATAGAAGATATTTTCACCTCATTATCTAGAGGAAAGCGTTTTACAAAAATTGACCTAGCACAAGCATATTTGCAGATGGAGGTTGAAGAATCCTCTCGGAAGTATCTCACGATAAACACTCACAAAGGTCTTTACCAGTATAATCGACTGGTATTCGGAGTAGCATCAGCTCCGGCGATATGGCAAAGAGTGATGGAACAAGTCCTGCAAGGGATTCCGGGGACTCAGTGTTACTTGGACGACACCCTAGTGACAGGTGAAGATAACAGTGAACACCTTGCCAACCTAGAGCAGATGCTCACTAGACTAAGAGAACATGGGCTACGAGCCAATCGCCCCAAGTGCGAGTTTTTTAAGAAACCAACATCGTATTGTGGCCACGTGATTGATGAAGAGGGGTTACATAAGTCCCCTGACAAAATTGAAGCGGTAGTTAAGGCTCCAGCGCCTGAAAATGTGTCGCAACTGAGGTCATTCCTCGGATTGGTGAATTACTACCATAAGTTTTTGCCGAATTTGTCCACAATTCTGTACCCACTGAATGCCCTAGTAAAAATTGGAGTAGCATGGAAATGGAGCGATGAATGTAAGTGGGCCTTTCAGAAGAGTAAGGACCTAATCACTTCAAGAGAAGTATTGGCTCACTACAACCCAGCACTACCGATAAGACTGGCGTGTGATGCGTCTCCTTACGGCAATGGAGCGGTACTCTCACATAAATTCCTTGATGGTTCAGAGAGGCCGATAGCTTTTGCGTCACGCTCGTTAACTTCAGCCGAGCGTAACTACACCCAGATTGACAGAGAGGCCCTCAGCTTGGTGTCGGGGGTGAAGAAGTTCAATCACTACCTGCACGGTCAGAAATGTACTCTACTAACTGATCATCAACCTCTTGTCTCCATTTTCAACCCTCAGAACGGAGTACCGATAAGGACAGCACAACGGCTACAGAGGTGGTCCCTTTTCCTAGGGGCACACCAATATGACATCGAGTACAAAGGAACTAAACAGCATGGGAATGCTGATGGATTGTCGCGCCTACCGTTGCCGACAGTGGAAGAAGCACCTGCAGTGGATCCAGTGGAGATATTCCACTCGACCATCGTCGAATGTCTCCCTGTGATGAATGCAAACATAGAAAAGGAAACATGAAATGACCCGACACTCTCCTGGGTCTATGATCTAACGGTGAAGGGATGGCCAGCACATGGCGAACCACTGCTGCCAGCATTCTTGCCGAGAAGAAAACAGCTGTCAGTGTGCAGAGGAACCCAGAGAGTGGTGAACCTGTGGAATTCTCTGCCACAGAGGGCGATGGAGGCCAGTTCATTAAGTATATTCAAGAAAGAGTTGGATATATTTCTTAAGGCTAAAGGGATCAAGGGATATGGGGAGAAGGCAGGGACCGGGTACTGAATTTGGATGATCAGCCATGATCTCATTGAATGGCGGAGCAGGCTTGAAGGGCCGAATGGCCTACTCCTGCTCCTATCTTCTATGTATCTATGTAACCTTGATGTGTGGGTCCAGAGTAGTAATTCCACCCAAATTGAAGGATAGAGTGCTCAATGAGCTTCATGAGGGTCATCTGGGAGGGGTAAAAATGAAGAACTTAGCCAGAGCGTTTGTGTGGTGGCCGGGAATCGATAGAGAAATCGAAGAGATGACCAAGAGCTGTACAGGATGCCAGAAGGTCCAAAACGCCCCACCACCAGCCCCTCTACATCCATGGGAGTGGCCCTCATCTCCATGGCAAAGGGTGCACATTCATTTTGCTGGTCCATTTATGGACTCAATGTTTTTAATTGCGGTGGATGCACATTCAAAGTGGCCAGAGGTAATAAAAATGTCCTCAACCACCACAGAAAAAACTATCACAGTCTTACGAACCATATTCGCCAGAAATGGGCTGCCTGAACAGATTTGCTCCGACAATGGACCACAGTTTGTGTCTGAAGAGTTCTGGAGGTTCTTAAAGAACAATGGTGTTAAGCATTACACATCCGCCCCATATCATCCAGCCACCAATGGATTGGCTGAGAGGTTCGTTCAAACATTCAAGAAGGCTATCAAGGCAATGTGTAATTAAGACATACCCCTACAACACAAGATGGATAACTTCTTGTTTGCCTACCGGAATGCGACACATGCGGTTACCAACCAAACTCCAGCCATGATGTTCTTCAATCGAAGACTACGATGCCGCTTGGATTTGGTTAAGCCAAACATCAGAAGAGATGTGGAGAACAGGCAGTTTCAGAATATGAATGAAAGGCCGACCAGGAGTTTTAAGATAGGTCAACCAGTTTTGGCCCGGGACTACCGCACAGAGAAATGGCAGCCAGGAATGATCTGTACACGGCAAGGACCTCTAATGTATACCGTGGACATTGAAGAGAGCATTGTAAGACGCCATGCTGACCAGATTCTAGAGTCACTGGAAACGTCAATTCCACACCATGATCCGGTACACCTGGCGATGAAACCGAAGTACCAATTGCATCTACCTCAGAATCGGTGATATTGGAAGCAGGCGAACCAAACAACGACGTTGATCCTGAATCAACTTTGCCAGAAGAACCTGATACCCCAAAGAGGCGTTATCCAGACAGAATCAGGAAACCTCCTCAAAGACTGAACTTATAATTGCTTAACTTCAACTAATGTATCTAGCAACTGTAATTGTAAATATGTTATTTAATTATTAATCGATGTTATGTACTGTTTAGCTAAAAGGGGAGGAATTGTAGTGTATGTACTTTGCAGAAGGAACAATATTCTGCAGCCCCTGTATACTGCAGTACCAGTAGTGACCACCCCTGTATATAAGCCTGTGTAGTAACTTTTGCATAGTAGTTCCAAGTTGTCACCTCTCAGTAAAGACCTGTTATAACCAACTCCTGCAGTCCGTGTCTCAATTACACACGGACATAATAGCCACAAGATCATACCCATATGTAATTATTTGTGCCGTTAACTCGTCCATTTTGTCACGAATGTTACGTGCATTCAGATAAAGAACTTTCAAATATGTTTTGTGACACTTAGTTCCTGCTTTTTCCCCTTTTACTACTTTACCTTTTACTCCATACCTTCTGTCCCTTCCTGACACGCTCTGGTTTTTAATTCCCCTACTGCTACCTAGGTCTATGACCTTCTCCGTTGTCATTTTTATTATTTGTTCTCTAGAAACCTCCCCCCCCCCCACTAATTAGTCGATCCGATATAGCCAGTTTCAAACTATTGGACACAATTAAAATGAACCCCATTGAGTTAGTGTCGGAAACATTGCCCCGATCTCTCAGTTAAATACAGCCTGGAGGTAGGGAGGTCGCAGTAGGATCAGTTATTCATCGATGTGGATAAGAGAATACAGTGTGTACTTCGGAATGGGAAGCCTCTTATTTATCTGTTGGTAGTTCCTATGTCTTTTTGGAACATTTGGACTGGGAGCCAACATGTTGCATCAATCAGATCCAAGAGGTGTGCGCGACAATAGAACAGATGGTGAACCGGACAGTTGAGAACACGCTGAACCAGCTGGAGAAGGACTGTGAGCTGAGCATGCGCACCACCAGGAGCCAGCTCGAGGAGAGCAGGTGAGGCTTTAGTGTGAGTTGTGTTCAGGACAGGTGCAGTGAGACTGGGCAAACAAGGATAGGAATAAACAACATTGTCAGAAATGGTAACAGAAAAATTATTATAACTGAAGGGGCATCGGGATAGGAGACTGGGCTCGATATTCCTTCCTGTGCTGCTCTAATTCTGGCTTTTTGCACATCTCCGATTTTAATCGCTCCATGATTGGCGGCCCTGCCTTCAACTGCCGAGGCTCTAAGGTTTGGAATCCCCTTTCCAAGCCTCGCCACCTCTTTACTGCTCTTTCCTCCTTCAAGACGCTCGTTAAAAACTTTTCATCTGCCCTATTATCTCCTTATGTGGCTTGGTGTCAAATTCTGTTTGATAACGCTCCTGTGAAGCGCCTTGGGACGTTTTATTACATTAAAAGCGCTATATAAAGATAAGCTGTTATCATATCATGAATATTTAGATAGGAAATTTGGACTTACTTTTTCAGCAGATATTATACTTCAGGAAGATCTTATCCAAGATTTCAAGTTAATGGGACAGTTCAAAATATTATTGTGTTCTGTTCATATACCAAGACACGCGAGGTAGAATTGGGGAATTAGAATCAAGAACAGAAGTCGAATGACCCATTTTATGCAAAGTGAACTGAGATCCTGGAATCATTTACCATTGAAGAGAATTGAAGCGAGCAGCGCAAAGGGCCTGGTGTCAGGAGTGAGCGATATGCGTGTGGATGCACAAAGCATTCTAAAAAGAGTTTGAGCTGAAAGCTATAATAATTATGGAAAATAGAATGTTTCTGTAACGGGAACATAACTTAGATTTGGACTGGCCTTGAAACTTAAATTTTCAGGTTTGAGAGTAGGAGAGAACCTTGGAAATAGTGACCATCACATATTGGGAGAAAGGGGCACATCATACTGTTGGCCAATTTAACTATGGTCCATAATGTAAAACGGATGATATGGGTTGGACTGCTCGTGATAAACCTCACGGAATGTTCCATTCAATTAGAGTCATTCGGGAGAGATGTGAAACCGGCTGCCGATTCACTATCACCCATTTTACACCATGGCACACAACCAGAATTACTCCCACGGCAAGGAAATTCGAATGGGCCTATAATGGGCGGCTAAATGGACATCGCCCATTGAACACTATCTCCCAGAGTTAAAATTACCCACAATGCGAAACTTCAAATGAAGCCATCTGGTGAAGTTTGGGGCTAATAATGTTAAATATAATCACGTGGAATGCAAAAAGTTTAATGGCGTTTTCAAACGGGAGAGTGGAAGGTTTAAAATGGGGTATTAAGCTGACAATAGGTAGCATAACAACAAATAGTAAGGGCTTTTACAAATATACAAAATTAAACAATTAGTTAGACAGGGTAGGACCGATCAGGAATAAAGTATACGGTGGTGGGTTATTATAACGTTGTGTGATGGTGTAAAATCGACGATATAGAATTATGCGCCCAACATACACCATCAAGTCAATCAAAGGGAAAATTGGACATGGCATAAAGTGGCGTCCAACTCAAAAACGTCCATTTTGCATCTGCGCCCAAAGTTGAAATTACTCCCATAGATTCTAAATGAGATAAATTTATGGTAATAATAGTTGATCTCATATATTAAGAAATGATCCAGCTTCGGATCACTGTTGTTGATTTCTGGTTTCCTGCGGTGCAGAGTTTCCATTATTACACTGATTTGGTGGACTTGTGGAATCTGTTTTACAACAGTTACTGAAGAGAATGATTCTGATTTCCATTTCAGTGAACTGGCATCTCAGAACAGGAAAGCCTGGATCAAACATATGTTCTTCAGCTCCTTGACATACCTGGCACCACTCTCACTGCTGACAAGTTTCAGTATTTCCAATACATCAAGAGAAAGCCTCGCCGATATAATGGGAGAGGACTTGGCCCACATTTCGCTGACCTGGGCGGTATGACAATCTTTTACTACCCTGAGTCTTACCAATGAATATCTGCCAGTGTTAGGCATCTATTTGTTTGATTGGACTGCGTAGATGGAGCACTATTCCATCTCTCGATCTGTACCTGCCCCGTGAGTCTTTGAGGAGAAAATACAGAGGGAGCTTAATTCTGTATTAAACACGTATTGTACCAAACCTAGGATTGTTTTATGGAACAGTGTATAAAGAGCTTTCCTCTGTATCTAACCCGTGCTATACCTTCATGGGAGGTTTTGATGGGACATTGCAGCGAAAGCTTCACACTGTATCTAAACTGTGCTCTACCTGCCCTGGGAGTGCTTAATGGGACTGTATAGATGGAGCTTTACTCTCTATCTGACGCATGTTTTATCTAAATCATACCGTATTTCATCTCATGTTATTTGATGTGAGTGTTTGACTCGGCATTTTACAGGACATTGTATTCTGTATCTGACGCATGCTGCACCTTCACTGGGAGTGTTTGTTGGGATAGTGTAGCGAATGCTTTATGCTGTATATAACCTATGCTGTACCTAACACAGGTGTGTTTTATGGGACCGTTTAGATGGAGCTTTGCTCTGTATCTGACGCTTGCTTTATCTAACCCTTACTGTGCATAACCTGACGGTAGTTGATGTGTGCGTTTGATGGGATATTGTAGAGGGCGTTCTGCTCTGCATCTGACCAGTGCCGCACCGGCAATGGAAATATTCAATGGGCCATTGTAGAGGGAGCTTCACTTTGTATCTAACCCGTGCTGTACCTGCCCTACGTGTGTTTGAAGGGACAATGTTGAAGGAGGTTTACTTTGTGTTAAACTCCTACTGTACCTAACCTGGTGGTAGTTGCAGGTATGAGTAGCTGGATTTTTTTCAGATCTTAGTCTTGCTTTGCAGATAAGATGCTAGAATTTACTGTGGGCATAGAATGAGGGGGTGGTCGAGAAGAACTTAATGGCCCAGAAATGGTACTCAGCCGTAGGCCCAATGGAAGTGCTGGATTCCTGCACGCACTGCGCATGCGTGGGATACCGGCACGTCCGTTCCCCTGAACGAAGGGGTTCAGAGGTCGATTGCATGCACGGGAGAGGCTGCGCGTGCGCATTGAACTTATGCTTTTTTTAGTTTTTCCCGGGAGGGTAAGTCTCCAGAAGTTACAAGGTAAGTGGTGAATTAATTAAAATTAAACAATTTTTCCACAGGTTTATTAATTTAAATACTTTAAAGCAAGGTAAGTTTATTTTTAGCCCCGTTAGAAAATAAAATTATTTCTTTCAAAAATTTAAATTATTGTTTTAGTTATTTAATGTAATTTATAGTTTATTTTAAAAATGTGACTTTTAAAACTTTATTTGAAATTTAGTGCTATTTTGGGGCCGTAGTATTTAAAAGTTTTGACAGCTCTTCCTGTCATTCTTATGAATGGAGCATTCCCTGCTCCAATTGGCTCTCAATGGCCCACATGATCCCAGGGGACGCATCGAACTAACTGCGCCCCTGGGATACACAAGCACTGCACGCTGGCAGCTGGACCAGGCCCCGGATTGGATTTCCACGCAGGCCCACAGCACAACGGCCAGCGCGCAAGGTAAGTGCAGGTCGGGGGCTTGCACCCGTGGGAAGCTCCCAAACCGAATTCCTGGGTCTATATATTTCAGTGAAATAATGAGGTTGTTCCAATTCTCCGGTCAATTTCATTCTTGCAAAATAAAATTGGAAATCAGATATGCTTTGCTGGCCATTTCAAATGTTCACTTTCAGCTAAGTTGATCTCAGATGCCTTTGACTTTCCCCTAGATTTCTCAAGAGCTGAAAGTTATTGTCTTGTAACAGGGGCCAGCGCTTTATTTCATCAAGATAAGTTCAATCTAACCTGAAATGTACCATCATAAACTCTTACCATAAACGTGAATTATGAAGATTGCAATGTGATACTTTTACTCCACCTTTATTACAGGCCTGCTCAATGTGCCACTTTGTTACTCTTCTCTTCTGGCTAATGGTGTGTATCTAAAACCTGGAACTGGTTAATCGGAGAAAGTTACCTTCTGGCGCTGATTATGCTGATCGGATTCATGTGCGTTTCGATGTTCCTTTCAAAGTGCTATTCCAGGTAAATGTTACTCTGACAGCGGAAGATGCAGTAGAACAAAAACAAAGGGAAAGCAATGTAAAGGGATAAGGCTAGAGAGACTGAAAGAGTCAGATATAGGGAGAGAAGGAGTAACAGATGAAGGAAGCTAGGTAATGTCAGAAAGAGCCAAAGACATCTACAAACACACAGGCAGATGTAAGGGAACAAACAGAGACAAGTGGAGCCAGAAACAGAGAGAGGGGGCTTAAAGAGAAATACAGGCGAAACTCGGGGACAGAGATATAATGAAGCACAGAGAGAGAGAGAGGTGAAAGACAGAGACAGAAACAGAGAATGAGCAGACCAAGAGAGCGTCAGGGAGAAAGAAAGAGGGACAGAAAGAGAGAGTAAAGCAAAGATAGAGGGAAGAGAGAGACAGCGATATACAGCAAGAGAGAGAGAGGCTGTAATGGCTTCAGTGGCACTTCCCTCTGCTCACCGCCTGAGGGCAGTTTTTGAGGCCTCGGTGTACCGCTGTTGCTGTGCCTTTTGAGTCCCTCTCCTCACCTGTTTCTCGAGTAATTGGTCTCATCAGTGTAATTAGGCTAGTTAATAAAGTTGTTCGGTTTTTTTTGTCTCTTTGCCTCTGGCCTCACCTGTGTGTTGTTAATGTATTTGTCTCCTGTCTCATTTGATTAATTATGTCACGTGACCACTCTGGACTGTATTTAAGCTTCCTGTTTCCTGTCCTCTTTGCTCAGTCCTGGGTTCGCCTGCCTGCAAGTAACAGCTCTTGCTGTGTCTCTCTGTGTTTTCGAGTCTCAACTGAATCTCCTTTCGAGTGTTACCATGTCTCTGTGTTTTTGAGTCTCAACTGAATCTCCTTTTGAGTGTAACCCTGTTTCTATGTTCTCGAGTCTCAAGGAAGCATCTTTCAAGTTCTATCTGGTCTCGAGTCCTTGGATAGGTTTCCTGCACTTGGGTCCACTACCGAAAACCCTAGCATAACGGCCCCGTGAATCCACGGCCCCGTGACAGAGACAGACAGAGAGAGAGAGATAGTTTGAAGGAGACTATCATCAGTAGAGGGCTAAGCATTTAATCAGGGAGTAAGATTTCTGCAGGTGCAGTTTGCCAGATGTAAAATAATGCTAGATTGTGACTGAGGAGACGAGTAAACTGTTCACCCACACATTGTATCCTGGGCTATGCTGAATTTCTGCCTCCATTTTTCAGCACAAAAACGACCCTATTGAGGAAGGAGAAAAAGAAACTAGAAGCAAACCGTGACTATGTCCAATGTGTTGTGGCTGAGAAAAAGGTGAATTTTCCCTGCCTTCCTGTCCTCTCTCTGATCATAACAATCTACTGATAAACTGTTCTATATCGACATTTGCATTACATTTGCCTTTTACAGGCCCTGTATTTACCTTCTGTATTTGGATATCTGTCTCTCGCAATTATATTCACCAGACGTTCCAGTTTTGATGCATTTCATTCTTGAATTTCCTTTATTAACACGGGAATAATCATTTATTTGTTGCAAGCAGAGCTCTATGAGATATACCTCCATCAGCGTGTCTCTGAACAGGAAGTGAGCTAAAACTGACCAGCAGTAGGACTTTCTAAAGTGCGACAATAACATGATGCGATTTCTAACTCTGGGCTCCATGAGTGCAGGGCTGTGTAGTGTTTATGTTACTGTGCTAGTAATCTAGAGGCCTGGACTAATGATCCCGAGATGTGAGTTCAAATCCCACCACAATACCTGAGGAATTTAACTTCAGTTAATTAAATAAAAGTCTGGAATAAAAGAGTTAGTATCAGTAATGATTACCATGAAACTATTACATTGTCGTAAAACCCCATCTGGTTCAATAATGTCCTTTTAGGAAAGGACATCTGCTGACTTTACCTGGTCTGGCTGATATGTGACTCCAGATCCACTGCAATGTTCTTGACTCTGATCGGGCCTCTGAAATGGAATAGCAAGTCAATCAGTTGAACCAAACTGCTACGAATAAGAACAAAAGCGGATGGAACTCCTGGTTTGGACCTCGCCACTGGCATACCAAGCCCTGTAGAACCAGCCAAATCCTCGTCACACACATTGGGTACTTGTGACAAAATTGGGAGAGCTATCCCACAGACTAGTCAAGCAACAGCGTGACATAGTCATACTCACAGAATCATATCTTTCAGCCAATGTCCCAGACTCCTCCATCACCATCCCTGGATATGTCATGTCCCACTAGAGGTGGGGGCACAGTCGGGAGGGACTGGACCTGGGAGTCCTCAAGATTAACTGGGAACCCCGTGAAGTTTCAGGTCAAGCATGGGCAAGGAACCCGCCTGCTGATTACCACCTACTGCCCTTACTCAGCTGATGAATCAGTACTCCACCATGTTGAGCACCACTTGGAAGACGCACTGAGAGTAGAAAAGGCACAGAATGTACTCTGGGTGGGGGTCTTCAATGTCGATCACCAAGATTGGCTCGGTAACACCAATACTGGTCAAGTCCCGAAGGACATAGCTGCCAGTCTGGGCCGGCAGCAGGTGGTGAGAGAACCAAGGCGAGGGAAAAACCTACTTGACCTCGTCCTGACCAATCTACCTGTCGCAGATGCAGCTGTCCTTGATAGCTGTGGTAGCAGTGACCGTGTTAAAGTTTTTATGGAGATGAAGTCCCGTCTTTCCACTGAATGCATCCTCCACCATGTTGTGTGGCAATATCACCGTGATAAATGTAAAGTTCAGAACAGATCTAGCAATTCAAAACTGGGCATACATGAGGCGCTGTGGGCCATGAGCAGCAGCAGAATTGTATTCCACCACAATGTGTAACCTCATGGCCTGACATATCCCTCAATTTCGCAATACCTTCGAGCCAGGGTAGCAAACTTGGTTCAATAAGGAGTGCAGAAGCGTATGCGAGGGGAAACATCAGGCGTACCTAAAAATGGGTTGCCAAACTGGGGAAGCTGCAACAGAGGTACATGCATGCTAAAAAGCGGAAGCAGCATGCTACAATCAAAGCTAAGCAATCCCACAATCAAAAATCAGATCAAAGCTCTGCAGTCCTGCCACATCCAATCGTGAATGGTGGTGGACCATTAAACAACTTACGGGAGGAGGAGGCTCCATTATTATCCCCATCCTCAATAATGGCAGAGCCAAGCACGCGAGGGCAAAGACAAGGCTGACACATTTGCAACCATCTGCAGCTAGAAGAGTCCAGTAGATGATCCATGTCGGCATTCTCTTGCAGTTCCCCACCGTCACAGAAGTCAGTCTTCAGCCAATTCGATTCATTCCACATGATATCAAGAAACGGCTGAGCGCACTGGATACAACAAATGCTGTGAAACCCGACAACATCCAGGCTGTTATGCTGAAGGCTTGTGCTTCAGAACCGGTTGTGCCTCTAGCCGAGCTGCTGCAGTGTAGCTGCAACACTGGCATCAGTACAGCTGCATTACTGGCATCTGTTCGACAATGTGGAAAAGTGCCCAAATATGTCCTGTGCACAAAAAGCAGGACAAATCCAATCTGGCCACTTATCACCCGATCCGTCTATGCTCAATGATCAGCAAAGTGATGGAAGATGTCATCGACAGTGCCATCAAGTGGCGCTTTCTCACCAATAACCAACTCACAGATGCTCAGTTTGTGTTCCACCAAGACAACTCGGCTCGGCTCCCGACCTAATTACAACCCTGGTCCAAACATGGAGAAAGGAGCTGAATTCCAGAGGAAGGTGAGAATGACTGCCCTTGTCATCACGGCAGCATTTGACAGAGTCTGGCATCAAGGAGCCCTAGTAAAACATAAGTCAATGGGAATCAGGGGGTAAACTCTCCGCTGGCTGGAGTCATAACTAGCACAAAGGAAGATGAATCTGGTGGTTGGAGGTCAATCATCACAACCCCATGACTTCGCTGCAGGTGAACCTCAGCTTAATGTCCTAGGCCCAACATTCGTCAGCTGCTTCAGCAATGACCTCCCCTCCATCGTAAGCTCAGAATTGGGGATGTTCGCTAATGATTCCACAGTTTTCAGTTCCATTCATAACTCCTCAGATAATGCAGCCGTCCATGCCCGCATGCAGCAAGACCTGGTCGACATTTAGGCTTGGCCTGATGAATGGCAAGAAACGTTAGCGCCACACAAGTGACAGGCAATGATTATCTCGAACAAGAGAGAGTTGAACCACCACCCCTTGAAATTTAACGGCATTACCATCACTGAATACCCCACCATCAATATTCTGGGGTTCACCATTGACCAGAAACTTGACTATGATGCTCTGCTCATTAAAATAGATTGATCACTGCAGCCCAATGCCCAACCCCCAATATTTTCATTATGAATGGCCCAAACCAGCTACATGCATCTGGCTGAGGGACTGGCTAGAATGGACTTCCTTTTACATCAGTGTTCATTTATATAGCGCAATTAAATTAATAAAACTCCCCAAGGCGCTTCCAATAGCGTAATCAGACACAAAGGCCTAAAGAGCCAAAGAAGGAGACACGTGGAGAGGTGACCAAAAGCTTGATCAGAGGTAGGTTTTAAGGAGTGTCATAAAGGAGAGGAGAAATGCAGAGTTTCAGGGAGGTAATTCCAATGTTTAAAGCCTATACAACTAAAGGCATGGCTGTCAATGGTGGGGTGAAGAACGTGTAGGATTCACAGGAGGAAATTTTGGCTCATCCTTGAATGGAGGGCAGACATGCTAATTGACAACACAGAGACAGTGGAAGAGTTGAGAGAGTTGGTGGTGAGGTAGAGTTCTGTGCCTTCTGTATACCCGTGAAATCTGATGTTGCGTTTTCGGCTGATGTCACCAAGGGGTAGCATGTAGATGCGAAATTGAAGGATCAAAGAGCATTACCTTTGGGGTTAGAGGTAACGGTGTGAGAGACCGAAGATATGCCATTGCAGGATATAAGAACATAAGAACATAAGAAATAGCAGCAGGAGTAGGCCAATCGGCCCCTCGAGCCTGCTCCACCATTCAATAAGATCATGGCTGATCTGATCCTAACCTCAAATCTTCTATCACTCTGCACCCACCCGAACCCATGTGATCTCCCGGGAGAGGCGAAAAACCAGATAAAGACCCAATGGCCAATTTGGTAGAAAAAAATCTGGGAAATTCCTCTCCGACACATCTAGGCGATCGAAATTCTTCCAGGAGATCACTCTGTCCCTATATTTTCTACAGTACTTACCTTCTGTAAAGGCGATCTCCACCCCAGCCAGGAACAGGAATAAAACCATCTCCTGAAATCTAACACAGAATTAGAACACAGTAGGAGCAGAACCAGGCTACATGGCCCCTGGGCCCACTCCACTACCCACAGGGCCATGATCATTCCGAACCTAGACTCATGTCCAATTTCCTGCCCGCTCCCCGTAACCCTTAATTCCCTTAACTTCTAGGAAACTATCTATTTCTGTTTTAAATTTTTTTAATGATGTATCTTCCACAGCTTTCTCGGGCAGCAAATTCCACAAACCTACCACCCTCTGAGTGAAGAAGTTTCTCCTCATCTCAGTTTTGAAAGAGCAGCCCCTTATTCTAAGATTATGCCCCCTAGTTCTAGTTTCACCCTTCATTGGGAACAACCTCACCGCATCCACCCGATTAAGCGCCTTCACAATCTTATATGTTTCAATAAGATCGCCTCTCATTCTTCTGAACTTCAATGAGTAGAGTCCCAATCTGCTCAACCTCTCCTCATATGACCACCCCCTCATCCCCGGGATTAACCGAGTGAACCTTCTTCGTACTGACTCGAGAGCAAGTATGCCTTTTCTTAAGTATGGACACCAAAACTGTATGCAGTATTCCAGGTGCGGTCTCACCAATACCTTGTACAACTGCAGCAATACCTCCCTGTCTTTATGTTCCATCCCCCTAGCAAAAAAAGCCAACATTCCATTGGCGTTCTTGATCACTTGCTGCACCTGCATACTAACTTTTTGAGTTTCGTGCACCAGGACCCCCAGATCCCTTTGTACTACAGTACTTTCCAGTTTCTTGCCATTAAGATAATAACTTGCTCTATGATTTTTCCTGCCAAAGTGCATAACCTCCCACTTTCCAGTATTGTATTCCATCTGCCAAATCTCTGCCCACTTACTTAGCCTGTCTATGTCCCTTTGCAGGTTTTTTATGTCCTCCTCACTCACTACTTTCCGTCCCATCTTTGTATCATCTGCAAACTTTGATATGTTACACTCGGTCCCCTCCTCCAAATCGTTAACATAGATTGTAAAGAGTTGGGGACCCAGCACTGACCCCTGCAGAACACCACTAGTTACTGGTTGCCAATCTGAGAATGAACCATTTATCCCAACTCTCTGCTTTCTGTTAGAGAGCCAATCCTCCACCCACGCCAGAATATTACCCCCAAACCCGTGCTTTTTTATCTTGAGCAATAATCTTTTGTGTGGCACCTTGTCAAATGCCTTTTGGAAGTCTAAATGCACTATGTCCACTGGTTCCCCTTTATCCACCCTGTATGTTATATCCTCAAAAAACTCAAGCAAATTTGTCAAACATGACTTCCCCTTCATGAAACCATGTTGAGTTTGTCCTATTAAATTATGTTTATCCAAATGTCCCGTTACTGTCTCCTTAATAATGGACTCTAACATTTTACCAACCACAGATGTTAGGCTAACAGGTGTATAGTTTCCAGCCTTCTGCCTACTACCCTTTTTAAATAAGGGTGTTACATTAGCAGTTTTCCAATCTGCCGGGACCTTTGCTGAGTCCAGTGAGTTTGGAAAATTATTACCAATGCATCCACAATCCCTACCGCCACTTCCCTCAAGACCCTAGGATGCAAGCCATCAGGTCCAGGGGATTTATCCGCCTTGAGTCCCATTATTTTACCAAGTACCACTTCCTTCGTGATTTTAATCGTATTTAGTTCCTCTCCCCCTAGAGCCCCCTGTTTGTCCAGTGTTGGGATATTCTTAGTGTCCTCTACTGTAAAGACTGATACAAAATCATTGTTCAGTGTTTTTGCCATCTCCATGTTTCCCACCATTAATTTCCCGGTCTCATCCTCTAAGGGACCAACATTTACTTTAGCCACCCTTTTTCTTTTTATATAACTATAGAAACTTTTGCTGTCTGTTTTTATATTTTTTGCTAATTTACTTTCATAATCTATCTTCCCTTTCTTACTCAATCTTTTAGTTATTTTTTGCTGTCTTTTAAAGACTTCCCAATCTTCCATCCTCCCACTAGATTTAGCTACCTTGCATGCCCTTGTTTTTAGTCGGATACTATCCTTAATTACTTTACTTAGCCACGGATGGCTATCTTTTATTTTACACCCTTTTTTCCTCAGTTGAATATATATTTTTTGGAAGTTGTATAATAACTCCTTAAATGTACACCGCTGATCATGTACCATCTTAAACTTTAATCTATTTTCCCAGTCCACTCTAATCAATTCCGCTCTCATACCTTCATAGTCTCCTTTATTCAAGCTCAACACGCTTGTTTGAGATCCAACCTTCTCACCCTCTAGTTGAATAAGGACTTCAACCATGTTATGGTCACTCATTCCAAGGGGATCCTTTACAAGGACATTTTTAATTAATCCTGTCTCATTACACAGGACCAAATCTAAGGTTGCTTGCCCCCTGGTCGGTTCAGTTACATACTGCTCAAGAATCCCATCCCTAATACACTCAATGAACTCATCCTCAAGACTGCTCTGCCCAATTTGATTTGTCCAGTTAATATGATATTTAAAATCCCCATAATCATAGCTGTTCCCTTATTACAAGCCTCAAATATTTCCTGATTAATACTCCATCCAACAGAGTTGCAACTCTTCGGAGGCCTATAGACTACACCCACTAGTGTTTTTTTCCCCTTGTTATTCCTTATCTCCACCCAAACTGTTTCTCTATCCTGCTCCTTTGACCCAATATCATTTCTCTGTATTATAGTGATTCCTTCCTTTATTAACAGAGCCACCCCACCTCCTCTCCCTTCCTGCCTGTCCTTCCTCATTGTTAAATAACCTGGTATGTTTAATTCCCAGTCATGGTCACTCTGCAGCCATGTTTCTGTAATGGCCACAAGATCATAATTCTCTGGCTCAGAGTGCTTAGGTTAGAGTGGAACCAGACGAGGGCAGTTCCGCACAGTTGGAAAATGGAGGATAGGCGTGGAGAAGTATGGGGTGGTCAACCGCGACAAGAACTGGAAGGATGAAAGGGAATATTGCACGATGGTCACAGACACAGAGCTTATAATTTGTGACTTCAATAAGGGCCATTTGAAGTGCTGTGCAAAGGCAGAAATTTGATTCGATAGATTCAAACAGGGAATTGCGGGAGAGATGGACATGAATTTGGGAGGCGACAATAAGGTCAGGACAGGAATATGATGTTGGAGATGTTGCAAAAGTTAGAGGGGTCAAGGGTGCATTTGTCAGGAGGGAGTGATGGCGGCTGATGTGAAAGGGAGGGGACAGTTCCAGAGCAGAGAGAACTGTTCAAATTATCAGATAGCATGGGGCTAGGAAGAGAAACAGGATGTCATGCAGTTTAATTGGAATGGGATTAAGGCAAATGGATATGGTTTCCGGGAAAACACAGACTTACAGGACGGGTAATAGGGGAATTCACTGGAATACAGTATGTGTTTAATTAAATTACGGGACAGGTAAACGTAGGGGAATGCTGCAACTCTTTAATTAAAATAGAATAAAGGAGTCTTTAGGGGAATACAACAATGGTTTACTTATCAGTAGAATAACGGGAAGTATAGGGCAACACAAGTAATTGTTAAATTAGAAACAGAGAACAGGGTAATTTGAGGAATGCAGCAAGTATTTCACCAGAAATAGACTAAAGGGTAATATACAGGAACACAGTGAATGTTTAATTAGAGATAGAGAACAGGGTAAGTTTGAGGAGTGCAGCAAATATTTCGTAAAAAATAGATTAAACTGACTTTACAGTAACAGAGTCACTGCGTAATTAGAGATAGAGGGCAGGGTAATTTAGAGGAACACAGTAACTATGTAATTAGAAATAGAGGACAGTGTAATTCAGGGGAACACAGAACATCTGTAATTAGAGATAGAGGACAGGGTAATTTAGGGGAACACAGTAAGTGTGTAATTAGTGACAGAGGACGGGGTAATTTAGGGGAATATAGTAACTGTGTAGTGATAGAGGACAGTGCAATTTAGGGGAAAACAGTAACTGTGTAATTAGAGATAGAGGACAGGGTAATTGAGAGGAACACAGTAACTGTGTAATCAGGGATAGAGGACAGGGTAATTTAGTGGAACACAGTAACTGTGTAATTAGGGATAGAGGACAGTGCAATTTAGGGGAAAACAGTAACTGTGTAATTAGAGATAGAGGACAGGGTAATTTAGGGGAACACAGTAACTGTGTAATTAGGGATAGAGGACAGGGTAATTTAGTGGAACACAGTTACTGTGTAATTAGGGATAGAGGACAGGGTAATTTAGGGGAACACAGTAACTGTGTAATTAGGGATAGAGGACAGGGTAATTTAGAGGAACACAGTAACTGTGTAATCAGGGATAGAGGACAGGGTAATTTAGGGGAACACAGTAACTGTGTAATTAGGGATAGAGGACAGGGTAATTTAGTGGAACAGAGTTACTGTGTAATTAGGGATAGAGGACAGGGTAATTTAGTGGAACACAGTTACTGTGTACTTCGAGATAGAGTACAGGGTAATTTAGGGGAAATTAGTAACTGTGTAAATAGAGATAGACGACAGGGAAATTTAGGAGAACACACAATCTGTGTAATGAGATATAGAGGACAGGGTAACTTAGGGGAAAACAGTAACTGTGTAATTAGAGAGAGAGGACAGGGTAATTTAGGTGAACATGGTAACTGTGCAATTACTGATAGAGGACAGGGTAATTTAGTGCAGCACACTAAGTATAATTAGAGAGAGAGGACAGGGTAATTTAGGGGAACACATTAATGGTCTAATTAGAGAGAGAGCACAGAGTAATTTAGGGGAACACAGTAAATGTCTAAGTAGAGATAGAGGACAGGGTAATTTAGGGGAACACAGTATGTGTATAATTAGTGACAGAGGACGGGTTCATTTAGGGGAACACAGTAACTGTGTAGTGATAGAGGACAGTGCAATTTAGGGGAAAACAGTAACTGTGTAATTAGAGATAGAGGACAGGGTAATTGAGAGGAACACAGTAACTGTGTAATTAGAGAGAGAGGTCAGGGTAATTTAGGGGAACATGGTAACTGTGTAATTAGGGAGAGAGGACAGTGTAATTTAGGGGAACATGGTAACTGTGTAATTAGAGAGAGAGGACAGGGTAATTTAGGGGAACATAGCAACTGTGTAATTAGAGATAGAGGGAGTGTTAATTTAGGGGAACACAGTAAGTGTGTACTTAGTGATAGACGACACGGTAATTTAGGGGTAAACTAACTATGCATTTTCTGATAGATTTAGGGGATTACATAAACATTATAATTAGCGATAGAGCACAGGTAATTTAGTGGATTTCAGTAATTGTGTAATTAGAGATAGAGGACAGGGTTAATTCAGAGGAACAGACAAACTGTGTAACAAGAGATCGAGGTCCAGGTAATGTAGCACAACACAGTAACTGTTTAATTGGAGATAGAGGACAGTGTAATTTAGGGGAGCACAGTAACTATGTAATCAGATTTAGAGGAGAGGGTAATTTGGGGCAACAGAGTAACTGCTTAATTGGAGATAGAGCACATTTTAATGTGGGGAACACAGTTACTGTGTATTCATAGATAGAGGAAAGAATAATTTAGGGGAACACAGTAACGGTGTCATTAGAGATTGAGCACACGTTAATTTAGAGGAATACAGTAACAGTGTAATTAGAGATAGAGGACATGGTAATTTAGGGGAACACTGTAACAGTGTAATTAGTGACAGAGGACGGGGTAATTTCGGGGAACACTGTAACAGTGTAATAAGAGATAGGGGACAGGGTAATTTAGGGGATCAAAGCAACTGTTTAATTAGAGGTAGAGGACAGTATAATTTAGGGGAACACAGTAATTGTGAAATTAGAAATAGAGGACAGGGTAATTTAGGGGAACACAATAATTGTAATTAGTGATAGAGGACAGGTTAATTTAGGAGAAGGCAGTTACTGTCTAGTTAGAGATATAGGGCAGAGTAATTTAGGTGACCAAAGTAACTGTGTAATTAGAGAAAGAGAGCAGGCTAATTTAGGGGAACATAGTAAATGTGTAATTAGAGATAGATGGCAGGTAATTTAGTGTTACACAGTAACTGTGTAATTACAGATAGAGGACAGGATAATTTAGGTTAACACTGACTTGTGTGATTAGTGATTGAGGTGAGGGTAATTTAGGGGAAGACAGTAACTGTGTAATTAGAGATTGAGGACAGTGTAATTTAGTGGAACACAGTAATTGTATCATAAGAGATGAAGGACTGGGTAATTCAGGGGATCAAAGTAACTGTTTAATTAATGATAGAGGGCAGGGTAATTTAGGGGAACACAGTAACTCTTTAATTAGAGATAGATCCAGTGTAATTTAGGGGAAATCAGTAACTCTAATAAAGATAGAGAAGACGGTAATATAGGGGAACAGGGTAGCTGTGTAATTAGTGATAGAGGACAGGGTAATTTGGTGCAACAGTGTAATGATAATTAAAGATAGAGGACAGGATAATATAGAAGAACACAGTAAGTCTAATTAGAGATAGAGGTCAGGGAAAAGTGGGAAAACTAACTTTGTAGTTAGTGATTGATGAGAGGGAAAATTAGGGGAAGGCAGTAACATTGTAATTAGAGAGAGAGGACAGGGTAATTTAGGGGAAGACAATAACTGTGTAATTAGAGATTGAGGACAGGGAAATTAAGGGGAACACAGTAACTGTTTAAGTAGAGATAGAGGACAGTGTATGTTAGGGGAGCACAGTAACAGTGTAATTAGTGATAGAGGACGGGATAATTTACTGGAACACAGTAACAGTGTAATAATTAGATATAGAGGACTAGGTAATTTAGGGGATCAAAGTAACTTTTCAATTAGAGATAGCAGACAGGGTAATTTAGGGGGAACACAGTAACTGTTCAATTTGTGATAGAGGGCGGGGTAATTTATTGGCACACAGTATGTATAATTAGAGCCAGAGGACTGGATAATAGAGAGGAACAGAGTAAGTGTTTTTAGAGATAGAGCACAGCGTAATTTAGGGGAACACAGTAACTGTGTAATTAGAGATAGAGGACAGGGTAATTTAGGGGAACACAGTAACTGTGTAATTAGTGAAAGAGGACAGGGTAATTTAGGGGAACACAGTAACTGTGTAATTAGTGATAGAGGACGGGGTAATTTAAGGGAAATCAGTTACTGTATAATTAGAGATAGAGGACATGGTAATTTAAGGAAACATGTTAACTGTAAAACTAGAGATAGAGGAGAGTTTAATTTAGGGAACACAGTAACTGTAATTAGAGATAGAGGACAGGGTAATTTAGGGGAACACAGTAACTGTCTAATTAGAGATAGAGGGCTGGATGATTTAGTGGAACACAGTAACTGTGTAATTAGAGATAGAGGACAGGATAATTTAGAGGAACAAAGTAACTGTGTAATTAGTGATAGAGGATGGGGCAATTTAGGAGAACACAGTCATAGTGTAATTAAAGATACAGGACAGTGCAATGTAGGGGAGCGAAGTAACTGTTTTATTGGAGATAGAGGACAGGGTAATTTAGGGGAGCACAGTTACTGTGTATTCATAGATAGAGGAAAGGGTAATTTAGGGAAACACAGTAACTATGTAATTAGAGAAAGAGGACACGTTAATTTAGCGGAATACAGTAACAGTGTAATTAGAGATAGAGGACAGGGTAATTTAGGGGAACACAGTAACTGTGTAATTAGTGACAGATGACAGGGCAATTTAGGGGAACAATGTAACAGTGCAATAAGAGATAGATGACAGGGTAATTTGGGGATCAAAGCAACTGTTTAATTAGAGGTAGAGGACAGTATAATTTAGGGGATCAAGGCAACTGTGTAATTAGAGATAGAGGACAGGGTGATATAGTGCAACACAGTACCTATAATTAGAGAGAGAGGACAGGGTAATATACAGGAACACAGTAAGTGTAATTAGAGATAGAGCACAGGGTAATTTAGGGGAACACAGTAATTGTGAAATTAGAATTAGAGGACAGGGTAATTTAAGGGAAGACAGTAACTGTGTAATTAATGAGAGAGGACAGGGTAATTTAGGGGAGCACAATAACTGTAATATGTGATAGAGGCAGGTTAATTAGGGGAACGCAGTTACTGTATAATTAGAGATAAAAGACAGGGTAATTTAGGTGACAACAGTAACAGTAATTAGAGAAAGAGGGCAGGCTAATTTAGGGGAACAGAGTAAATGTGTAATTAGAGATAGAAGGCGTGGTAATTAAGGGGAAAACAAACTACGCTATTAGTGATAGATGACAGTGAAATTCAGGGGAACACAGTAACAGTGTAATTAGAGAAAGAGGACAGGGTAATTTAGGGGAACACAGTTACTGCATAATTACACATATAGGACAGGGAAATTTAGGTGAACACAGTAACCATGTAATTATTGACAGAGGACAGGGCAATTTAGGGGAACACAGTTACTGTATAATTAGTGATATAGGACATGGTAATTTAGGTGAACACAGTAACTGTGTATTTAGAGATATAGGAAAGGGTAATTTAGGTGAACTCAGTAACTGTGTAATTAGAGATATAGGACAGGGTAACATTGTGAACACAGTAACACTGTAATTAGGGATAGAGGGCAGGATAATTTAGGGTAACACAGTAACTATCTAATTAGAAATAGAGCGCAGGGTAATTTAGTGTTACACAGTAACTGTAAATACAGATAGAGGACAGGGTAATTTAGGTTAACACAGTACGTGTGCAATTCGTGATTGAGGAGTGGGTAATTTAGGGGAAGAAAGTAACTGCGTAATTAGAGATTGAGGACAGTGTAATTTAGTGAACACAGTAACTGTATAATAAGACAAAAAGAACAGAGTAACTCAGGGGATCAAAGTAACTGTTTAATTAATGATAGAGGGCTGGGTAATAGGGGAACACAGTAATTTTGTAATATGAGTTAGAGGACAGGGTACTATATGGGTTCAAAGTAACTGTTTAAATAGAGATAGAGGACAGGGTAATTTAGGGGAACACTGTAACTGTGTAATTAGAGATAGAGGGCTCGGTAATTTAGGGGAACGCAGTAACTATGTAGTTAGAGATTGAGAGCAGGGTAATTTCGTGGAACACGGTTGCTCTTTAATTAAAGATAGAGCCAGTGTAATTTAGGGGAAATCAGTAATTGTAATTAAAGATAGAGAAGGGGGAATTATAGGGGAACAGGGTAACTGTATAGTTAGTGATAGAGGACAGGGTAATTTAGTGCAACAGAGTAATGATAATTAATGATAGAGGACAGGATAATATAGAAGAAAGAGTAAGTCTAATTAGAGATACACGACAGGGAAATTTAGGGGAAAACTAACTATGTAGTTAGTGATTAATGAGAGGGAAAATTACGGGAACACAGTAACTGTGTAACTAGAGATAGTGGACAGGGTAATTTAGGAGAAGACAATAACTGTGTAATTAGAGAGAGAGGACAGGGAAATTAAGGGGATCACAGTAATTGTTTAATTAGAGATAGAGGACAGTGTATTTTAGTGGAGCACAGTAACAGTGTAATTAGTGATAGAGGGCGGGGTAATTTAGTGGAACACAGTAACAGTGTAATTAGATATAGTGGACAGGGTAATTTAGGGGATCAAAGTAACTGTTTAATTAGAGATAGCAGACAGGTTAATTTAGGGGAACGCAGGATATGTCTAAGTAGAGATAGAGCACAGGGTAATTTAGTGGAACACAGCAACTGTGTAATTAGAGAGAGAGGACAGTGTAATTTAGGGGAACTCATAACTGTGTAATTAGAGAAAGAGGACTTGTTAATTTACGGGAACACAGTAAGTGTCTACTTAGTGATAGATGACAGGGTAATTTAGGGGAAAATAAACTATGTATTTTGTGATAGATTTAGGGGATTACATAAATATTATAATTAGCGATAGAGGACAGGTAATTTAGTGGATTTCAGTGACTGTGTAATTAGAGATGGAGGACAGAGTAAATTCAGAGGAACAGACCAACTGTGTAATTAGAGATAGAGGTCCAGGTAATTTAGGACAAAACAGTAACTGTTTAATGTGAGATAGAGGACAGGGTAATTTGGGGGAACACAGTAACTGTGTAATTAGAGATCGAAGACACATTAATTTAGAGGAATACAGTAACAGTGTAATTAGAGATAGAGGACAGTGTAATTTTGGCGAACACAGTAACTGTGTAATTAGTGACAGAGGACGGAGTAATTTAGGGGAACACTGTAACAGTGCAATAAGAGATAGATGACAGGGTAATTTAGGGGATCAAAGCAACTGTTTAATTAGAGGTAGAGGACAGTATAATTTAGGGGAACACAGTAACTGAGAGCGTGAAGATAGAGGACAGGGTATTTTAGTGCATCACAGTACCTATAATTAGATTGAGAGGACAGGGTAATATAGAGGAACACAGTAAGTGTAATTAGAGATAGAGGACAGTATAATTTAGGGGAACACAGTAATTGTGAAATTAGAAATAGAGGACAGGGTAATTTAAAGGAACACAGTAATTGTGTAATTAGTGATAGAGGACAGGGGAATTTAGTGGAAAACAAACTACATTTTTATTGATAGATGACAGTGAAATTCAGTGGAACGCAGTAACTGTGTCATTAGCGATAGAGGACAGGGTAATTTAGGGGAACACAATAAGTGTGTAATTAGTCATAGAGGACAGGGGAATTTACAGGAACACAGTAACTGTGTAATTAGTGATAGAGGACAGGATAATTTTGGAGAACACAGTAACTTTATAATTATAGATATAGGTCAGGGTAATTTAGATGAACACAGTAACTGTGTAATTAGAGATATAGGACAGGGTAATTTAGGGGAAAGCTACAACTGTGTAATTAGAGAGAGGGGTCAGTGTAATTTAGGTGAAAACAGTAACTGTGTAATTAGAGATAGAGGGCAGATAATTTAGGGTAAAGCTGCAACTGTGTAATTAGAGAGAGGAGACAGTGTAATTTAGGTGAACACACTAACTTTCTAATTAGAGAAAGAGGCCAGGATAATTTAGTGTTACACAGTAACTGTGTAATTACAGATAGAGATCAGGATAATTTAGGTTAAAACTTACGTGTGTAATTAGTGATTGAGGAGAGGGTAATTTAGGGGAAGACAGTTACTGTGTAATTAGAGATTGAGGACAGTGTAATTTAGTGGAACACAGTAACTGTATAATTAGAGATAGAGGGTTCAAAATTTATGGGAAAACAGCACCTGTGTAATTAGTGTTAGAAGACGGCATAATTTAATGGAAGACAGTTACATTGTTATTAGAGATTGAAGGCAGGGTAATTTAGGGGAACACAGTAACTCTGTAATAAGAGATAGAGCCAGTGTAATTTAGGGGAAATCAGTTACAGTAATTAAAGATAGAGAAGAGGGTATTATAGGGGAACAGGGTAACTGTGTAATTAGTGATGGAGGACAGGGTAATTTAGTGCAACAGAGTAATGATAATTAAAGATAGAGGACAGGATAATATAGAAGAACACAGTAAGTGTAATTAGAGATAGACGGCAGGGAAAATTAGGGGAAAACTAACTTTGTAGTTAGTGATAGATGAGAGGGTAAATTAGGGGAAGACAGTAACTGTGTAATTAGAGAAAGAGGACAGGGTAATTTAGGAGAAGACAATGGCCTATAAATTCAGTGCCCTTAGCACCGATTTTGCGGCGCTAGAGGGCCTAGCGCTGCAATTGGCGCCGGTTCCTAAATTGCCTGGGGCCCTTCCGCGGCGGTAGACCGGTAGCGCTGCGTCGGCACCGATGATGTCATCGGTGTGCGCAGTGTCCCGTTTGCCGTGGTAACCCGGCCCCAAGCCGAAATTCAGTTGCGGCCGCCTCGCCAGTGGCAGCCGCAACTAAGACTCCGGCAAACGAGTGCTGCCGGAGTCTGCGCCGGCGCTTTAAGGAGGCGCGGCGGCCGGCCGCTTTCCCGCCGGCTGCCTGCCCGCAGCTCCATCCCCGGACTCCTCCCCCCCCCCCGGAACAGATGCAAGCCCGGCACTTGTCCGAGGTGCCGGGCTCATTTTTGAGGAGATTTGCGCGGGCCGCGGCCGGGTGCAGGCAGCTCCTCCTTAACGGAAGGAGGAGGCCTGCACTTCCCGAGCCTGCCGCACCGCAGCGGGTGCCGCAGCGCCGGAATAGCGCCGCAGTGCGGCGCGTTGCGCCAGTTTTCAGGCGCTAAAACCCTTCAGTAGCGCCGGCAGCCGTTTGGGCGTGGCGCTACTGAATTTTTGGCGCGCGCAAAGGGACTTAGCGCCGGCGCTAACTTCCGGCGCTAAAGCCCTGGCGCAGCGCAAACTGAATTTCTAGGCCACTAACTGTGTAATTAGAGAGAGAGGACAGGGAGATTAAGGGGAACACAGTAACTGTTTACTTAGAGATAGAGGACACTGTATGTTAGGGGAGCACAGTAACCATGTAATTAGAGATAGAGGACGGGTAATTTAGTGGAACACAGTAACAGTGTAATTAGATATAGAGGACAGGATAAATTAGGGGATCAAAGTAACTTTTTAATTAGAGAGAGCAGACATGGTAATTTAGGGGAACACAGTAACGGTTCAATTTGTGATAGAGGATGGGGTAATTTATTGGAACACAGTAACAGTGTAATTAGAGATAGAGGACAGGGTAATTAATGGAACACAGTAACAGTGTAATTAGAAATAGAGCATAGGGTAATTTAGGGGAGCACAGTAACTGTGTAATTAGTGACAGAGGACTGGGTAATTTAGGGGAACACAGTAACTTTGTAATTAGAGTTAGAGGTCAGGGCACTATAGGGGATCAAAGTAACTTTTTAATTAGAGATAGAGGACAGGGTAATTTTTGGGAACACAGTTACTTTGTTATTAGAGGTAGAGGGCAGGGTAATTTAGGGGAATACAGTAACTCTGTAATTAGAGATAGAGGTCAGGGTAATTTAGGCGAAATCAGTAATTGTAATTAAAGGTAGAGAACAGGGTAACACAGGGGAACAGGGTAACTGTGTAATTTGTGAGAGAGGACAGGGAAATTTAGTACAACAGAGTAATGATAATAAAAGATAGAGGACAGGATAATATAGAAGAATAAAGTAAGTGTAATTAGAGATAGAGGACAGGGAAATTTAGGGGAAAACTAACTACGTAGTTACTGATTGATGACAGGGAAAATTATGGGAACACAGTAACTGTGTAATTAGAGAGCGAGGGCAGGGATATTTTGGGGAACACAGTATCTGTGTGATTAGAGATCGAGGACAGGGTAATTTAGGAGAAGACAGTAACTGAGTAATTAGAGAGAGAGGGTAGGGAAGTTAAGGGGAACACGGTGACTGTTTAATTAGAGAAAGCAGACAGGGTAAGTTAGCGGGTCAAAGTAACTCTTTAATTAGAGATAGCAGACAGGGTAATTCAGGGGAACAAAGTAACTGTCCAATTAGTGACAGAGCACAGGTAAATGTATGTGAACACAGTTGCTGTGTAATGAAAGATAGACGACAGTGTCAATTAGGGGAACAGCGTAACTGTGTAATTAGTGATAGGTGACATGGTAACTTAGTGCAAAACAGTGGCCTAGAAATTCGGTTGTGGGTCCGCCAGGGCTTTAGCGTCCGAAATTTTGCGCCGGCGTTAATGCCGCTGCGCCCGACGAAAATTCGGTTGCCCCGGGCCCAGACGGCGGCGGGCGCTAATGGAGGGTTTTTGCGCCTCACTATGGGCGTTCAGTGCAGTTTTGAGGCGCTAATCACCCGCTGCGGCACCCGAGGCGGTGCGGCAGGCAGGGGTACTGCAGGCCTCCTCCTTCTGTTAAGGAGGAGCTGCCTGCAGCCGACCGCTGGCCGGTCGATTCACCCGACAAATGAGCCCGGCACCTCGGGGAAGAGCCGGGCTCGCGGGCCGCACACATCAGTGCCGCGGGGGGGTGGTGGAGGAGTCCGGGGAGGGAGGTGTGGGCAGGCGGCCGCCGGGAAAGCGGCCGGCCGCCGCTCCACCTTTATGCGCCGGCGCAAAGGAATGTAACATCCCTTTCAACAATCGTTGGTTGCGGCTGCCACGGGCGAGGCGGCCGCAACTGAATTTGGGCTTGGGGCCGGGTTAATTAGAAACGAGGTCGAGAATCACAACCATATGGAATGGAATTTGACACGGTAATGCAACTGTTAACTTTGCTTTCTATTTTACTTTTTGATTTGGGATGATGTGATTGATTAAATATCGACTTCTCACGATTGTAGCTGGGTGCAGATGCATCGCATCTGAGTCTGATGGAGTGAAAACCTCTACATGAAGCCTTACTGGTGCCTTATGTATGATTGATCGTCTGATTCCAGTTAAATGAGAATGTGCCTGTTACACAGACTTACTCGAAACTCATAATCACTTCTGCAGAAGCTGGATGGTAGCCGGATTGGCAAAGCCTGGGCTCCACAGAGACATGAAACCAAGTGGAGTTTGGCTTTTACAGAAGCTAAGGATCAAGTGGAACTTTGAAGAGGGTTAAGTGGGCACTTAATCACAATTAATAAATGAAGCTCATTCACAAAGTACTGAAGCTATTGTTAGCGAAAGGTTTTCAATCAGCTAATCTTCAACATTGAAGTGAGGTCACATAGGTATTTTAGCACAAAGTATAAGCAATAGAAATTAATCATACAATTAAAGGTACTAACTACAATCACATCTGCTGATTGTTGGTTGGGGATTCAAACGTGTTGTAATTCTGAACTCAGTTACTTGGACCATTGCGAATGCTCAGTCCAAACTGTTACATTTCCACTGCCTCTTCGTATCAATCCTCACAATTTTGCGTTATCTAATCATATAGAAGTAAAAATATAACTCCACATAAGGAAACTTTAATGGTCTCATCTTTTTATCATAACTGATAGTTTTCTTTACTTAAAGAGCACGTTTTCCTTTGGGCTGACCCGTATAATTACCTTAGTTCATTATATTAACATTAATTTCACGCTTGTTCCTTTAATTGCTATTCGACCAAGTGAATACTTTAATTATAACTCTGTCTTTATTTCTGTACTATTTGTACAAATTAACACGCCAAGGCTCCTTCGGCAGCACCTTCCAAATCGACGAACTTTTCCACCTAGAATGACAAGGGCATCAGGCTCAGGGGAACACCACCACCTCCAAGTTCCACTCCAAGTCACACACCATCCTGACTTGGAAGTACATCGCCGTTCCTTCATCATCGCTGGGTCAAAATCTTGGAACTCCTTACCTAACAGCACTGTAGGAATACCTTCACCACATGGACTGCAGTGGTTCAAGAGGGCGGCTCACCAGCACCTTCTCAAGGGCAATTAGGGATGGGCAATAAATGCTGGCCTTGCCAGCGCCCCCACATCCCATGAACAAATACAAAAATTATGATGACAATCCAGATGTTTTCCTTTACATAATTAACAAATTTCCAACACTGTTATCAAATGAGTAAAGTTCTATGAAATATATGAATCAGTTTAAAATTATATGACTTTTATTACATTTATTCTTACTGCATCCTGAATCTGACCATTGCTGTAGGGTGAGCCCTCGCTCATCAGCTCAGTGCTACTTTAAATTAACTGTTTAACAGGCAAAGGATAAAGATTTACATTAATACAACATTAAGATAAACCAATACAGTATAACATTAGCAGACTTCACGACAGTCTGATTATCCCAACCCGTACAGTGCCCTCTGTCGTAGGATTAGAGTATTTCATTCCAGCATTAAACTATATCTCATCAGCAACGTATATCTATCGCGGTCTATTCTTTTGTGCAGATCTCTGCCCATTGGTTTTACACATTAAACTCTCCACAACCACATTAACCTTTTCAAGTAGGGTTGTTTTCAGCATGATTGACCGTTTCTTGGACCTGTTCGCCATAGCATCTTCATCATGAATATCGCAAGCCAGCTGTTTCTTGCACAACACGTCGCCTCTGCACACACAGCGATAATCTAAGATCATGCAGCGCAATACATCCGACACAAAACAATCCCGCCCTTTCTGTCAATCCGGGTGGGGGGAGGGGCGGATTCTGTAGGTGTTAGATTTCAAGATATGAACTACATTTTTCTCATTATTCAATTTAAGCAAGGACACAACCATCTCAAACGGAAAGCTATCAGTTAACCATCTTAACTAAAATTTCTTGACTTTCACGAGATTGTGCATTGATTCCAGACTAATATCTTTCGACGAGTCGTGCCAAGGTGACTTACGATAAGTAGGGACGTCATAGCATAGATCGAATGAGACACTTTCCAATAGTTCATGATCAAGAACTAACTGCCATAGATAAAGGAATAAATGGAAGTGATTTAGAACTGCGAGCAGGATAACCCTCTTTACATGGAGTGTTGTGAGGCTGTGGAATTCACAGAGGGATAAATTATCGCCATTTCAAGTTTAAATTTTATATATCAATGAATAAAAATAGGTTGATGGGACGTTGAGATCAGGGGGTTTAAAGTGAATGGAACTATTTTCTCGGGTGCAGTGTAAACGCGGACACGAACTCTTTGGCTAAAATTATCTGTTCCCCTGTTATCAATTCTACAACATTTCGGTGACCAGTTTGGGATTTAAGTAAACATCTGTGAACAAAGATGTCTAGTGTCACATTGACGAGTCAAGTTCCTACTGTCTCCATCATTAGACACTGATCAGGAGCCAGGACTCCGTTCTATTGGTCCAGGAGACAATGTGGGGAGGAGTCTGATGGGGAGACCAGCGCCTGCAACATTCACACCAACATTACAGAATTACAGAAAACCACGATTGTATCACATAGGTTCTACATTAAAGTAACCTTTAACTATTAATTATACTGGGGCGTCTCATTCCAGTAACTACGGTGTAAGCAAGTTAACGCTGACGCCCACAAGTTCTACTCCACTGCTGAAGCTCAATCATAACTGTTCTCTTTGGTTCTTGAGCGGGAAGTGCGCTGTTTTAGCGGGAATCGATCATGTTCATCCGGGGAAAGCAGCAGACATCAAACACAAGGCACAAATTGGAGTAAATGTTCTCTGATGCCTTTTAATTTTCACTACAGCAAACCATAGTATTTGCTCTCTAATTTGGACAAGAATCTTTGTTTTTTTTTTCATTTATTTGCAAATAAATGTCCAAGGAGTTTTCATCAGCTGCATCAGCTCGTTCCTGAATTTAGTTTGTGTAGCTGCATAAATGCACGTGTTTGTACAGGAACTCAAATACATGAGCATATATCCGGTTTCAGCGGCAATATAGGCAGGGGCTGCATAATCGCCTCGGTAATGCGCGGTGCTTGTCGGTCCGGTAGTTAAATAAGTAACGGTAGTTGTCAGCCACAACAATACAAAACTGCCCGATACACTGAACAGTAAAATTATGGATTTCCTTCGGCTCTCCATCTCGGGATCGCTCTGATTCTCACTGTTATGCCCCCGTAGTCCCCTGCGGGCTCGACTGGCCACTAAAATACGTCTGGCTGTCAAACAATTAAACAGTAATATCAAAACATAACTAAGCCAAGAAAAACAAATGCTCCGTAGCCAGGAAAACACCACACCGACAGGCGATGAAATAAACTCCGCTCTGGAGCGGCAACCCCAGTGAACATTGTTAATTGTTCGCTCAGGTTCAAATGCAAACCAAAACAGGAGGCTCTGTAAACAGATCAGGACAGAGACCGTTGTTATAATCCCGGCCGCAGTTCTCACTGTGCAATACTTGGTTTTAAACCTCTTACAACATATAGCTACAAATCGGTCACATGTGAACGAGACTGTAAACCACACCGACAGATAGAGGGCGACACATTGCAGGTATATAATGAACTTACAGACGGCAGTTAACGACAGGAATGTATGTGGAAAGTAATAACGTAAAATGCGGTTCAATAATACATTGATGATCATGACCAGTAGATCTGCTGTTGCCATGGCCACCATGTAGACAGAGATACATTTGGAAAGGCCGCAGTTTCCTCTGGAGAGAATCACGATTGTCAGTAGGTTCGCTGTAAGAAGGAGCAACAAGAGGTCAGTAACGGGGGCATTCAGATAAATCTCAGATTTTTTCATTAACATAGGCGATGGTGAAGACACTTTATTTAAAGGAATGAAATCACTGAACATTCAATATCGAGGGGCTGAAAACACGCCGTCCGTCCAGCAAACTTCAGTCAAGTATTAAATATAATTACACGGCAATTAATGGAAAGATATAATTCAAATAAAATTCTCAACTCCGATAAAAAACAAGCGTTCAAGTTATAAACAAACGCTGCAGAGAGGAGGGGAGCTCCTTCCAGCGTGGAATTTATTTCGTAAAACGCCTGTTGGATGGAAGTTTCTGCAGTCCGAGTTATTATCAACGTAATGTAGACAGGGAACAACGGCACAAAAGACGTGATTACGATGGGCACTGAGCAACACATTCTTTACTTAGCTATGTGTTGTTGGAGAGGCCGGGGAATCAGCCTCGCCCTCCCTCAGTATAGGGAGGAACATTGAGCACCCGGTGCCCGCGATCCAGCGACCGGAACAGCGCCTCAGCGGTCGCGCGGGCGACTGGGATTGCCGCTGATTTTCACCGACTGATCCCGGTGAATAAATGACTCTGCAGTGTGGACATTCTCGGAATCTGTTACATTAACACTGAGATAGTCAACAGGTATTAGGCAACAGTATACATTGACTTACCGGGAATGCCAAATGCTGCGAGGACATGGTAGTAAATGTCCCGTATCTGTAGAATTATTGGCCGTACCATTGTTTTTAAGATTTGTGTGAATTCTGAGCTACTTTACGGTTCCGGCTTGAGTGTTTCTGAGATCTGTAAATGCTCCCCCTTTATAGATCAATCGGTGCCCCGGTGAGACAATCCGGTTACACAATAATTGGCTTTAGTTACAGTCACTTAACAAACAAGGAGCGATTTTCAACTTCAGTGCGCCCGGGCCGCCAATGGGGAAATTGAACAGCTCAGTCCATGAAACTCCGTCTATTAGCATCCATTAACGGAAAGTAATCCCAGAAGCACTGCACTCTGCGCGTGTCCAGTAAATCCTGAAGGATAAAGCAAACATTCCCCCGGATATTGCGTTGATTTCTTGGAGCCTCATCTTAATTTGGTGAAATCGTCGCTCATCCATTGCCTAATTAAACTGTGTTTTTTACTGTGATGATGAATGATGTTGAATCGGCTCTAACATTACTGATGGTGACGCTACTCCAACAATAATGGCGATGACTCTACTCTATCATTATAGGTGGTGAACCTACTCTAACATTACTGGTGGTGACCCTACTCTAACATTATTTGTGCTGGCCCTACTCTAACTTTAGTGGTGGTGACTCTACTCTATCATTACTGTTGGTGGCTCTACTCTAACGTCACTGGTGGTGCCCTTGCTCTAACATTACTGGTGAAGACACTACTCTAACAAACTGGTGATGACCCTACTCTAACATTATTGGTGGTGCCTGTACATTAACATGACGGGGGAGACCCTACTCAAACATTACTTGCGGTGGCTCTACTTTAACATGACTGGGGGTGACCCTACTCTAACATTAATGGCTATGCCCCTACTGTTACATTCCTGCTGGTGACTCTACGATCATATTACTGGTGCTTACATGGCTCTAATAATAATGTAGGTGACCCTAATCACCATTATTCCTGGTGATCCGATTTTAATATTGCTGGCAGTCACCCATCTCAAATGTTACTGCTGGTAACAATAATCTAAGCCAATGGGTGATGACTCATCTCTACCATTACTGCTTCTGACGTTTTTTTTATTTGCTCACGGGATGTTGGTGTGCACAGTCAAGGCCAAACGTTATTGCCCATCACCAGTTGCCCTTGAGAATTTGGTGGTGAGCCGCCTTCTTAAACAACTGCTGTCCATTTGTTGAAAGTCCTCCCACAGTGCTGTTAGGGAGGGATTTCCAGGATATTGACCGAAGGGCGATGAAGAAACGGAGACATAATTCCAAGTCTGAATAGTGTGTAACTTGGAGTTGAACTGGCAGGTGGTCGTTTTCACAATGTGCCTGCTGTCCTTGTCCTTCCAGGCGACAGAGTTTGCATGTTTGGGAGGGGCTGTCGAAGAAACTTTGCGAGTTGCTGCAGTACATGGTACATACTGCAGTCACAGTGCAACGGAGGTGGACGGAGTGAATGGTTAAAGTGGTGAATCGGTGCCAATCAAGAGAGCTGCTTTGTCCTGGAACTGTTGAGCTACTTGAGTGTTGTTGGAGCTGCACTCATCAAGGCAAGTGGCGAGTATTCCATCACACTCCTGCCTTGTAAATGGGAGAAAGAATTTGGGGAGTCAGGAGGTGGGATACTCGCCGCAGAACACCCGACCTCTGACCTGTTCTTGCAGCCACATTAATTATTTGGCTCCTCCTGTAAATTTTCTGGTCATTGGTGTCTCCTACGATGTTTGTGCTGGGAGTTTCGACAATGGTAATGCCGTTGGCTTTCAAGGGGAGGTGGTTACACTCACTCTTTTTGGATTTTTTCAATTCCTGGCATATGTCTGTCAGCAATATTTCTTGCCATTTTTCAGCCCAAGCCCGCAAGTTGTCCTGCTCTCGCTGCATGTGGGCTTCATTATCCCAAGAACTATGAATGGAACGGAACACTCTGTAATCAGCAGTGAACATCCGGACTCTTCTGTTCTTATGATGGCTGGAACTTCAATGATGAAGCTGCTTCAGATGGTTGTGTCTCGAACACTGCCCTGAGGAAATACTTCAGCGATGTTCTGTGGCTGATATGACTGACCTGCAACAATCTTCCTTTTTGCTAGGTATGACTCCAGCCAGAGAATTCTTTTCCCCCTGAAACCCATTTACGTCAATTTTACCAGGGCTGCTGGACGTCACACTAGGTCAAATGCTGTTTGATGTCCGGGGCAATCATCGTTACCTCACCTCTGGAATTCTGATCCTTTGTCCATGTTTGGAATAAGCTGTAATGAGATCTGGAGCCATGTTAACGTGGTGGAAACCAAACTGAGCATCTGTGATCAGGTTATTGATCATTAAGGGACACTTGATAGCAATGGCGACTACACCTTCCATCACTTTGCTGATAATTGAGAGTAAGGTGATGAGGTGTTAATTGGCCGAATTTGATTTGTCCTGATTATTGTTGACAGGTCATTCCGGGGTAATTTTTCACTATATCTGTAGATGCCAATGTTGTAGTTGTACTGAAAGAGCTTGGCTAGAAGTGCAGCTGGATCTGGAGCACAAATCTGCAGCACCACAGCCCGGATGCTGTCGGGCCACAGACTTTGCCGTATCAAGCGCGCTCAGTCGTTTCTTGATGTCACGTGGAGTGAATCGAATTGGATGAAACTGACATTGGCCCAGAAATTCGGGTCGGGGGCTTCCCGCAGATGCGAGCCCCCGACCTGCACTTACCCTGCGCGCCAGCCATTGAGCTGTGGGCCCACGTGGAATTCCGATCCGGGGCCTGGTCCAGCTGCCGGTGCACAGTGCTTGCGTATCCCAGGGGCGCAGTTAGTTCAGTGCGTCCCCTGGGATCATGTGGGACATGGAGAGCCAATCGGAGCAGGGAGTGCTCCATTCATAAGATTGACAGGAAGAGCTGTCAAAACTTACAAATACCTCGGCCCCAAAATAGCACGAAAACTTCAAATAAATGTTTTAAAAAATTTCCATTTTTTAAATAAACTAAAAATTACATGAAATAACTATTTTAAACAATAATTTAAATTTTTGAAAAAAATAATTTTATTTTCTAACGGGGCTAAAAATAAACTTACCTCACTTTAAAGTATTTAAAAATAATAAACCTGTGGAAAAATGTTTTAATTTTAATTAATTCACCACTTACCTTGTAAAAAGCAGGCCTTACGCCTGCTTTTTACATGTCTAACTTCTGGAGACTTACCCTCCCGGGAAAACCTGCAAAAGAAACCTAAGTTTGATGCGCACGCGCAGCCTCTCCCGTGCACGTGTTTGACCTCTGAACCCCTTCGTTCAGGGGACTGGAAGTGCCGGTTTCCCGCGCTTGTGCAGTGCATGCAGGAAACCGGCACTTCCATTGGGCTTACAGGTGAGTACCCCGTGCGTACTCACCCGTGGAGGCCCGAATTTCTGAGCTAATTGTGAAGGTGGCGATCTCAGGAGCAGGCTGAGACGGTTCATCCACTCAGCAATACTGGCTGAAGAAGGTTGCAAAGGCCCTGGCTTGATGGTAACAGTACAATGAGGGATATGCCGTGCCATGAGTTTACAGGTTCAGGTGTAATACAATGCTGCTGCTGCTGATGGCCACGCGCCTCACCGAGCCCAGCTTGGAGCTGCTTGATCTTATCTGGTTCTATCCCATTTAGCACGGGATTCCATCTCCACAAGGACTGTGCGCTGGTCACTGCTATCAGTGCTGTAAATGTCAGATGCATCTGCAACAGGTAGATGGTGAGGACGAGGTCAAGTAGTTTTTACTCTCGTGATTGTTCTCTCACCACCTGCCAAAAGCCCAGTCCGGCAGCTAATGTCCAAGGCTCCTCTATCACCATCCGTGGGTATGTGCTGTCCCACCAGCAGGAGAAACCTCCAAGATGTGCCAACAGTGTGGTATACATTCGTGAAGTTGCGGCACTGGGAATACTCTATATTGACTGCAGCCCTCATGAAGTCTCATGCCATCAGGCCAAACATGGCAAGCAAACCTCATGCTGATTACCACATACCAGCCTCTATCAGTGACGAAGAAGTGCTCTTTCATGTTGAACATCATTGGAAGAAACATTAAGGGTAGCAAGGGCACAGAATTTTCTCTGAGAGGCGGACCTAAATGTCCAAAATCAAAACTGGCTCAGTAGCACCTCTACTGATCGAATTGGCCGACTCCAGAAGGAAATAGCTGCCAGACTCAGCTTGGGGCAGGTGGTGAGAAAAACAACACGAGGGAAAACTTAGTTGACCTCGTCCACAGCAATCTACTTGTCGCAGATGCATCTGTTTATGACAGTATATTTAGGAGAGACCACCGCACAGTTCTTGTCGAGACGAAGTGCCGTCTATTCACTGCGGAGAACCTCCAACGTGTTGTGTGGCACGACCACCTTGCTAAATGATTCAGAACAGAATTAGCAGCTCAAAACTTAGCTTCTACTAGACGCCGTGCGTCATCAACAGCCACAAAATTGGATAAGACCACAATCTGTAAAGCCTTGGTGCAAGATTGTCATGCATTAATTGGATTTTAGAATATTGATTTAATATCTTATAATAAATATCTATAATTCTAGAAACACAGAATATTTACAGCACAGAAAGAGGCCATTCGGCCGCTCGAGCCAATGTAGGCTCTGTGCAGGTGCACTTGAGCTAGTCCCACTTCCCCGCCCTTTCATCGTAGCCCTGCATTTTTTTCCTTCAGGTATTTATCCAATTCCCTTTTGAAAGCTCCGATGGAGTCTGCCACCACCAGCCTTTCAGGCAGTGCATTCCATGTCCTAACCACTCGCTGCATAAAAAAATATTTCTCATGTTGCTTTTGGTTCTTTTCCCAATCACCTTAAATCTGTGTCTTCTGGTTCATCGACCCTTTCGCCAATGGGAACAGTTTCTCTCTATCTACTCCGTCTAAACCCCTCATGATTTTGAATATATCTATGAAATCTACTTTCAACCTTCTCTGCTCTAAGGGGAATATCCCCAGTGTTTCTAGTCTATCCACGTAACTGAATTCCCTCGTCCCTGGAATCATTCTCGGAATTATTTTCTGCAATGTCTCTAAGGCCGTCACATTCTTGCTAAAGTGTGGCGCCCAGAATTGGACACAATACTCCAGTTCATGCTGAACCAGTGTTTTATATACTTTCATTATAACTTCTTTGCTTTTGTACTCTATGCCTCTATTTATGAAGCCCAGGATACCGAATGTTTCTTTAACCGCTTTCTCAAACTGCCCTGCCACCTTCAACTATTTGAGCACCTACACCTTCAGGTCTCGCTATTCATGCACCCAGTTTAGAATTGTACACTTTAGTTTATATTGCCTCTTCTCGTTCTTCCCACCAAAATGTAACACTTCACACTTTTCTGCGTTAAATTTAATCAGCCACGTGTCTGCCCATTTCACCAACCTGCCTATGTCTTCTTCAAGTCTACCACTATCCTCCCCACTGTTCACTATACTTGCAAGTTTTCTGTCATCTGCAAATTTTGAATTGTTCCCTGTAAACCCAAGCTCAAGTCATTAATATATATCAAGATAAGCAGTGGTCCTTGTACAGACCTCTGGGGAACACCACTCTATAACTGCCTCCAATCCAATCATCTGTAATGAGGTTATAATCATGTGTATGAATTAAATGTAGAAATCTGTTATCATCATTTTTATGTAATGGTAACCTGAATTATATATATGTAATCATTGTGCTTATAATTAAAATGATGTACTTATGCTGTAAGCTTATGGGTGAGAAAGAGAATTGCTATAGCCGAATAGGGAGGTTGTGGGTGAAAGGTGGATATTAGCCACAGTAAGGATGATACATAGAGTGCAACTAGCCTGAGAGGCAAGGTCAGGTGTAGCTGCCACTGTAATGGAATGTTACGACTTCTCCAACGAAACTAAAACCTAAGCCTTTCACAGAAACAGCTAGGACGCTATATCTCTGCAAACTGGAGACATGTGCCGTTGTATTGCCATAATTAACCCAAATATGTGTCTTGTTGGTCAAAAACAGTTGATGTATTATTCTCTTATGTCTAGAACATGCGTAAGCCAAGTAGGAGCGGACGTGGCATCTCTGTGATTTGATTTGAGGGCTTTTGGATGGCAGCCAGCAATTGCACAGTAAGAGTCCAAAAGGTTTTGAATGCGAGTAAGTGTATAACAGGGGGATCTTAACAGACACAAAGGCCCAGAAATTTGTGTCAGAGGCTTCCCGAGGGCACAAGCCTCTAACCTGCACTTACCTTGTGCGCTGGACGTTGTGCTGTGGGCCCACGTGGTATTCCAATCCTTTGCCACCTGCAACTGTCGGCGCATAGTGCTGGCGTATACCAGGGGCGTAGTTAGTTCAAAGCAGCCCCTGGGATCATGTGGGCCATGGAGAACCAATGGTAGCAGGGAATGCTTCATTCATAAATTTGACAGGAAGAGCTGTCAAACCTATAAATACTATAAGCCCCAAAACATCACTAAAACTTCAATTAATTTTACAAAATCACATTTTTAAAACAACTATGAATTATATGAAATAACTATTTTAAACAATAATTTACACTTTTGAAAAGATTAATTACATGTTCTAACTGGGTTAAAAATAAACTTACCTTTCTTTAAAGTATTTAAAAATAATAAACCTGTGGAAAAATGTTTTAATTGTAATTAATTCACCACTTACCTTGTCAAAAGCAGGCCTTGCGCCTGCTTTTTAAAAGTGTAACTGTTGGAGACTTACACTCCCGGAGAACCCTGCAAAAAAAACATAAATTCGATGCGCACGCGCTGCCTCTCTGACGCACGCGTTCCATCTGTCAACCCCTTCTTTCAAGGCAACGGAAGTTCCGATTTCCCACGCATGTGCAGTGCATGCACAAAACCGGCACTTTGGTTGGGCCTACACGTGAGTAGCCAGAGCGTACTCACGAGTGGGGACCCGAATTTCTGGGACAATGTTTTTTAAATATCTATAAATAACAAGAAACAACTATTTTAAACAATAATTTAAAATTTTGAAAAAATTAATTACATATTCTAATGGGGCTAAAAATAACATTATCTTTCGTTAAAGTATTTAAGAATAATAAACCTGTGGAAAAATGTTTTAACTTTAATTAATTCACCACTTACCTTGTCAAAAGCAGGCCTTGCGTCTGCTTTGTAAAAGTGTTACTGCTGGAGACTTACCCTCCCGGAGAAACCTGCAAAAAAAACGTAAGTTTGATGCGCACGCACTGCCTCTCTGGTGCACGCGTTCCACCTGTCAACCCCTTCTTTCAAGGGAATGGAAGTTCCGGTTTCCCACGCATGTGCAGTGCATGCACAAAACCGGCACTTTCGTTGGGCCGATGCATGAGTACCCAGCGTGTACTCTTGCGTGGGGACCCGAATTTCTGGGTCATTGTGTAGAAGATTTCAGGAAGATTCAAGGAGACACTCGGGAGAAAAAGGAAGAGGAGTGACCAGAGACATAGGGTGCAACTTTTTCACGGTTGCGCTTCTACCCGGAGATTAACAGATTAATGTAAGTCTCAAGTGTCCTCTCCAAACTACTGCTCAAACACTGTAATGTATTAAGCCTTGCTTGTGCTGCATAAGGAGAAATTATTGTCCCCAGTACGGTTCAACCTCGAATCAATTGGATCCAGGTTCCCTCTGCGATCTTATAATGGCCTGGCATATCCATCATTCTGCCATTACCATCAAGCCAGGGGAACATCCCTGGTTCAATGAAGCATATAGAAGAGCATGCCAGGAGCAGCAACCGACGTACCTGAAAATGTGGTGCCAATGTGGCGAAGCTAAAACACAGGAGTGCATGCATGCTAAATAGCGGTGCAACATGCTAATGACTGAGCTAAGTGACCCAACAACCAATGGATCAGATCAAAGCTCTGCAGTCCTGCCACATCCAGTCATAAATGGTTGTGGACAATTAAACAACTAACCGGAGGGAGAAAGATCAATGAACATCCCCATCCTCAACATCCCCAGCAAGGACGTATAAAATTGCAGAGTGACTGATTTAATATTATACTTCAATCGGTTTGTAATAGAAACATAGAAACAGAAAAGATAAGAGCAGGAGTAGGCCATTCGGCCCCTCGAGCCTGTTCTGCCGTTTAATGAGATCATGGATGATCATCCAAGTTCAGTACCATGTCCCTGTTTTCTCCCCTTATCTCTTGATGCCCTTAGCCTAAAGAAATATATCTAACTCGTTCTTGAATATATTTAATGAATTGGCATCAACTGCCTTGTGTGGTAAAGAATTCCATACGTTCACCACTCTCTGGGTGAAGAAATTCTTACTCATCTCAGTCCCAAATGGCTTACCCCTTATCATTAGACTATGACACCTGGTTCTGGACTCCCCCGCCATCGGGAACAACCTTCCTGCATCTAGTGTGTCCAGTACTGTTAGAATTTTATAAGTTTCAATGAGCTCCCCTCTCATTCTTCTAAACTCTAGCGAATACAGGCCTAATCGGCCCAATCTCTCCTCATACGTCATTCCTGCCATCCCATGTATCAGTCTGGTGAATCTTCGCTGCACTCCCTCCATTGCAAGAACATCCTTCCTCAGATAAGGCGACCAAAACTGCACACAATACTCAAGGTGTGGTCTCATCAAGGCCCTGTAAAATTGCAGCAATACATCCTTGCTCTTGTACATGAATCCTCTCACTATGAAGGCCAACATACCATATGCCTCCTTAACCACCAGCTGCACCTTCATGCTTACCTTCAGCGACTGGTGCACAAGGACACTCAGGCATCGTTGCACTTCCACTTTTCCCAATCAATTGCTGTTCAGATAATAAGCTGTCTTCCTGTATTGCAACCGAAGTGGTAAACCACGCATTTATCCACATTATACTGCATTTGCCATGCATCTGCCCAATCACCCAACCTGTCAATATAATACGGGAGATTCTCAGCACCCTCCTCACAGCACACACGCCCACCCACCTATTTGTCATCTGCAAACTTGGAGATATTACATCTAGTTCCCTCGGCTAGATCATTTATATATATTTTGAATAGCTGGGGTCCTAGCACTGATCCCTGCGGTACACCACTAGTCACTGCCTGCCACTCGGAAAAAGACCCTTTTATTCCAACTCTTTGCTTCCTGTCTGCCAACCAGTTCTCTATCAAAGACAGTACCTTACCCCCAATCCCATGTGCTTTAACTTTGCACGCTAATCTCTTATGCGGGACCTTATCGAAAGCCTTCTGAAAGTTAAATACACCACATCTACTCGTTCTCCCTTATATGTACTACCAGTTACATCATCAATAATTTCCAGTAGATCAGTCAAGCATGATTTTCCTTTTGTAAATCCATGTTGACTTTGTCCGATCCTGTCGCTGTTTTCCAAGTGCTCTGCTTTTACATCTTTTATAATGGACTCTAGCATTTTCCCCACTACCGATGTCAGACTTACCAGTCCATAATTCCCCGTTTTCTCTCTACCAACTTTTTTAAATAGTGGGGTTACATTAGCTCTCCTCCAATCCATGGGAACTGTTACAGAGTCTATAGATCTTTGTAAGATGAGCAGCAATGCATCTACTATTTCTAGGGCATTCTTAAGTATCCTAGGATGCAGATTATCAGACCCTGGGGATTTATCGGCCTTCAATCCCGTCAATTTCCCTAACACCACTTACCTTCAAATACTGATGTCATTCAATTCCTCCATCTGATTAGATCCTATGTTCCCCGAGATCACTGGGAGGTTATTTGTGTCCTCCTTTGTGAAGACAGTACGAAAGTATGTATTTAATTGGCCTGCCTTTTCTTTGTTCCCCTTTATAAATTCCTCTGATTCTGACTGCAAGGGACCTACGCTTGACTTCACCCATCTTTTTCTCATCACATATCTATAGAACCTTTTACAGTCAGTTTTTATGTTTCCAGCTAGCTTGCTCTCATAATCTATTTTACCCCTCTTAATTAATCCCTTTGTCCTCCTTTGCTGAATCCTAAACTGCTCCCAACCCTCAGGTTTGCTGCTTTTTCTGGCCAAATTACACGTCCTCTCCTTGGTTCTTATGCTATCCATAATGTATCTTGTCACCACGGTTGAGTCACCTTTTTTGTTTTACTTTTATGACAAACAGGGATGACCAAATTTGGGAGTTCATCCATGCGATCTTTAAATGTTTGCCATTGCCTATACACTGTCAGCCCTTTAAGTAACGTTCACCAATCAATCCTAGCCAACTCGTGCCTCATAACCTCCTAGTTTCTTTTAGTTAAATTCAGGAGCCTAGTCTCTGAGTCAACTGCCTCACTCACCATTTTAATGATGGTGTGGAGATGCCGGAGTTAGACTGGGGTGGACAAATGTAAGAAGTCACACAACTCCAGGTTATAGTTCAACAGCTTTATTTGAAGTCACAAGTTTTCGGAGCGCTGCTCCTTCATTAGGTGAAGAGGAGAGATGCACAAAGACACAGCTTATATAGTCAGAGAATAATGTCAGATGTTTACAGGTAATCTTTCTAACTGCCATTTATCACAACTCGGCAGAGAGATAATCACAGCAATCAAAGGTGTGAATGGTGTCCAAACAGGTCAGTCAGGAAAACATTACATCAAAGAACAATGAGGTGGGGTCACAAGTGGTCAAATGTTGCAGATGCTGGGGTCTGTGTGAAAAACAGAAAAACAGACAAAAAACATTTTTTTTGCTGGAAATCACAGCAGGTCCGGCCGCATCTGTGTAGAGAGAATAAGCCAATGATGACTCGAGTGTAGATGACCCTACGTCAGGTGGGGTTACATGTAGCGTGACTTGAACCCAAGATCCCGGTTCAGGCCGTCCTCATGGGTGCGGAACTTGGCTATCAGTTTCTGCTTGACGATTTTGCATTGTCGTGTGTCTCAAAGGCCACCTTGGAGAGTGCTTACCCGCAGATCAGAGGCTGAATGTCCTTGACCCCTTGTGACCCCACCTCATTTGTTCTTTGATGTAATGTTTTCCTGAGTGAATTGTTTGGACACCATTCACACCTTTGATTGCTGTGATTATCTCTCTGCCGAGGTGTGATAAATGGCAGTTAGAAAGATTACCTGTAAACGTCTAACATTATTCTCTGACTATATAAGCTGTGTCTTTATGCATCTCTCCACTTCACCTGATGAAGGAGCAGCGCTCCGAAAGCTTGTGACTTCAAATAAAGCTGTTGGACTATAACCTGGTGTTGTGTGACTTCTTAAATTTTAAAGATGATTTCCATCATATTTTGATCGCTCCTCCCCAAGGGGCCTCGGAGAACAAGATTGTTAATTAATCCTTTCTCATTACATAATACCCAGTCTAAGATGGCCTGATCTCTAGTCGGTTCCACAACATATTGGTCCAGGAAACCATCCCGTATGCACTCTACGAATTCCTCCTCCACAGTATTTTTACTAATTTGGGTAGCTCGATCTATATGTAGATTAGAGTCAACCATGATACCTGCACTGCCCTTATTGCAGGCTTCTCTAATTTGCCGTTAAATTCCATCCCCAAACTCAGCATTACTGTTTGGGGGTCTGTATAGAACTCCCACTAACGGTTTCTTCCCCTTGGTATTGCTCAGCTATTCCCATACAATTTCCACAACATCAGAGCTAATATTCTTCCTTACTATTGCTGATCTCCTTTTTAACCAGCAATACTACTCCACCTCCTTTTCCTTTTTTCCTTTCCTTCCTGAATATTGAATACCCCTGGATGTTCAATTCCCAGTCTTGGTCCCCCTGGAGCCAAGTCTCCATAATCCTAATTATCTCATTCCCGTTTACATCTACATACGCAGCTAATTCATCCACCTTATTATGAATGCTCCTCACATTAAACTCAAAGATCTCAGGCTTGATTTTTTAACACTCTTAGTCCTTTTTAGAATTATTCTCCAATGTGGCCCTGTTTGATTTCCACACTTGATTTCTCTGCCTTCCAATTTTGCTTTTCTCCTTCCTGCCTTTTGTTTCTATCCATTGCTTACCTTTCCTCTGTCGCCCTGCACAGGTTTCCAGCCGCCTGCCATTTTAGTTTAAACCCTCCCCAACAGCACTAGCAAACATTGCCCCTAGGACATCGGTTCCGGTCCTGCCCAGGTGCAAACCGTCCACTTTTTACTTGTCCCACCACCCCCAGAACTGGTTCCATTGTCCCATGAATTTGTATCCCTCCCCCTTGCACCAATCCTCTAGCCAAGTATTCTGCTGAAATATCCTTCTATTTCTACACTGACCAGACACGTGGCACTGGTAGCAATCCTGAGATTACTACCTTTGAGGGCTTATTTATTAATGTACCTCCTAACTCCCTATATTCAGCTTTTAGGACCTCATGCAGTTTTTTACCTATATTGTTGGTACATATCTGCACTACGGCAACTGGCTGTTCACCCTCCACCTCCAGAATGCCCCGCAGCTGCTCCGAGACATCCTTGACCCTTGCACCAGGGAGGCAACATACCATTCTGGAGTCTCATTTGTGGCCACAGAAACGCCTTTCTATTCCTCTTTCAATAGCATACCCTATCACTATAGCTCTCCTGCACATTTTCCTCCCATCCTGTGCAGCATGACTACCCATGCTGCCAGAAAGTTGGCTGCTGCTGCCTTCTCCCGAGAACCCAACCCCCTCAACAATATCCAAAGTGGTATATCTGTTTGAAAGTGGGATGGCCACAGGTGACCACTGCACTACCTGCCTGCGCTTACTAGTCTGCCTGGTTGTCACCCAATCCCTTCCTGCCTGTGCAGACTTTACCTGCGGTGTGACCAACTCCCTATACATGCTATCCACAATGTGCTCAGCATCGCAAATGCTTCAGTATATATTCATTCGCAGCTCCAGCGCCACAATGTGGTCTGATTGTAGCTGCAGCTGGATACACTTCCCGCACATTTGATCATCAGGGACACACCAAGTGTCCCTGATTTCCCACAAAGAGCAGGAGGAGCATGCCACAGAGCCGAGCAGTTCTGCCATTAATTACCCTTTAATTAATTCAAATTAAATTAAATCAAATCAATACCGCTAATTACACTACAATTAAATTATATACTCAGTGCCCTTCTTTACCAGCACTCACCGCTATGCAACAGGAACCCTAGAAACTATAAAACACGGAAATTAAATTTGGAAAAAAAGCGAGAAAGAGAGCAATATTCACCAACCAATCACTTACCTGCTTTCTGGTGACGTCACACTTCAATTATTTTTACTTCTCTCTCTCCTCTCGCTGACTCTGTGCCTCTCGCAAGTCCGCTGCTCAGCTCCAGTCCCAGGCCTCCTCTCCATGCTCTTTATATCCTCCTCTCGCTGACACTGTGCCTCACTCATTTCTGCCGCTCAGCTCCAGTCCCAGGCCTCCTCTCAGCACTCTTTTTATCCTCCTCTCGCTGACTCTGTGCTTCTCGCAGGTCCGCCGCTCAGCTCCGGTCCCAGTCCTCCTCTCCGTGCTCTTTTATTCTTCCTCTCGCTGGCTCTGTGCCTCTCACAGGTCCACCACACAGCTCCGGTCCCATTCCTCCTCTCCGTGCTCTTTTATTCTTCCTCTCGCTGACTCTGTGCCTCTCACAGGTCCACCGCTCAGCTCTGGTCCCAGTCCTCCTCTCCATGCTCTTTATATCCTCCTCTCGCTGACACTGTGCCTCTCACAGGTCCGCCGCTCAGCTCCAGTCCCAGGCCTCCTCTCAGCACTCTTTTTATCCTCCTCTCGCTGACTCTGTGCCTCTCGCAGGTCCGCCGCTCAGCTCCGGTCCCAGTCCTCCTCTCCGTGCTCTTTTATTCTTCCTCTCGCTGGCTCTGTGCCTCTAACAGGTCCACCGCTCAGCTCCGGTCCCAGTCCTCCTCTCCGTGCTCTTTTATTCTTCCTCTCGCTGGCTCTGTGCCTCTCACAGGTCCACCGCTCAGCTCCGGTCCCAGGCCTCCTCTCCACGCTCTTTTTATCCTCCTCTCGCTGACTCTGTGCCTCTCGCAGGTCCACCACACAGCTCATATGTCATTTGCTTTCCTAACTGCACCTGCAGGCTAACTTGCAGTGTAGAAGGACACCTAGTTTCAATTGAAGTCCAAAATGACCCAATCTTCCACCATTTAAAAATATTCTGTTTTCCTCTTTTTCTTACCAAAGTGGATAAGGTCACACAACTCCATCTTATATTCCATCATCCATGTTCTTTCCCACTCATGTAACCTGTCTATATTGCTTTGCATCATCTTTGCATTTGCCTCACACCTTACTTTCACACCCAACTTTGTATCATCTGCAAACTCGGATTCATTTGACACATTGCAGCCTCCAATGCATTCAATGTATTGCTTATACCCCATATATTAGTATGTAGCACACGTATTTGACCTGATGCGGTATTTCTTACACCGTTCAACTTAACAACTTTCTTATTTGTCTCGCCTGCTGTAACTGCTTTAATTATTTTACTACTCCCTTCACTGGAGTATCACGTCATGACCTGAAATCTGCTCTTATCCTTTTTATCGTTCAATTATAATTTTTACTGTTGTTTATGACTGAATCCTCCCCCCACCCCATTTATGAGAATAATGTTTTTTTGCCTCGCTATTTATACGTTCCGCTAGGACCTTGGTTCTGTCTTAGTTCAGGTACAACATGTTCCAACGGTATGGCTATCTCTTTGCCCTGTACTTTGCCCCATGAAATGGATCCCCTCCCTCATACACCACTCATCCAGCCATGTGTTCACTTTTCTGGTCTGCTTGTCTCTGTAACAATTAGAACGTGGCCCGGGTAATAATGCTGAGATTAGCACCCTTGTAGACCTGGTTGATAATTTAGCTCCTCACTCCACATAATCCCTCAGCTAGAACGCCGCCCTTTTTGCCCTTTGTCACTTGTCCCGACATGAACCATGACAAATCTCTAAATACATTTGCCGCATCGAGTAACCCTTTATCGTCCCATCATCTTATGGTTAAACGGGGACAATTAACCCGGGAATATCAGTTAATCTTCCAGCTGTGTGTGAGGCCCCGCTCGGGGAGAGAACTTCTGTTATCTCTGCCAAAAATTTCGCGCAAGTTACAGCTGAATTCGTTGTGGATCCAGTTTAATGGTGAAATAAAGTGAGAGACTGCCCCCTCCTATAAATTAGGAGTACAGGGACATTTAAACTGGTAACGGGACAGAATAAACTCTCATTGTTTCATAACATGCCGTGAGACGGATTTTACAGCAACGGTTATTGCCGTTTCCAATTCCATTTTGCAATTTACTATTGATTCTGTCCCCACCACCCTTTCAGGTGTTGCATTCCCGATAACAACGACTCGCTGTACAAAAATAATATTTCCTCATGACGTCACTGGCTTTCCTGTCAATTACCTTGAAATTCGCAACTTGTTTTGGAACAGGGGCGGTCAATGTGGAGCTATTTGCTCGTGTGGAGGGTAAATAAAGTAATTGAATGATTGGGCGGAATGGATAGCTTCCGTTTTGTAAGAGCGACTTTTTTTTGTACATTGAGGTTTCACGGTTTAGCATTAGTTTTAGGGCCCTGGGAAAATGATTGGGGATCTCAGGGTGTCAGAGCACTGAGTCCAGACTTGGGATCAGCGAGCACTGGGAATGTGGCCTAAAAGTTTGTGAACACAGAGAACGGCACTGTTGTTAGGTAGTTGGGGGAAATATGAAATGTGGCTTTCTGGGATTCAGAAATTTGAACATCTTAGAATGTACATGTGACTTTGAAAGATTTATTTAACAATTCAAAGGTTAAAAATCTTCATGTAATCCCAAGTTTTTGAGATATGCTGAGGCTTTGAAGGTAAATCTTCATGGAAGGCCCTGAAATAAATATTTAAAACAATGCAATCATTAGATTGAATGATGTTGATGCGAAAATGATGTTTTTGTTTTTATTTAGATACTTATTTTGAAGATTAGACATTTCAGTTACTGAAAAAAATGACAGATATTATTTTCAACCATCTCTTTGATTAAATTTATTGATTGATCAAGAAACTTGTTTCTGTGCCGGCTCTGTGAAAGAGCCTCTATTTAGTCCCACTCCTCTGATCCTTCCCCATAGCCCAGCATGATTTCCCCTTGAAGAATTTATCCAATTAATTTGAAAGTTACTATTGAAACTGCTTCCACAACCATTTCAAAGCACTGCATTCCAGATCATAAGAAGTTGCTGTGAGACAAAAATTAATCTCATCTTCTCTCTGGTTCAATGGCTAACTCCCTTAAAAATGAACATCTTTACATATCTTGAATTTATATTATTATTTGTGGTCATAAATCGAGGTAAATGGCAATTTGGGAAGCGGAGATGTGGATTTGGCTTCTCTCTGATACAGGCGGAGGAAGTGGGAGATGTCAAACTGAGGCTCGGCAGCACCACAACTGGAAGGAGCGTGTAATTACAGCATGGAAGTCGATACTGGAGCTAACCTTCCTAAAAGTGAACAGAATGTAGTGAATCAATGGAGATCTACAAATTCCAATAAAGGGTAGATAACCGTAACACCTTGTCGAATCTCCGAGAACCACCTTAGTGCACTTGACACAGCTTATTTTGGAGGGGCAGTGAGTATTCTGCCTGCATCCCTGCAGCCGCAGTGATGGGTTCAGACAGCATGCAGTGATGCCTCTCAATAAATGGACTGGAGCAAGTGGCATTTGGAGGGGCAAAGGACAAGTTGGGCCCCTTAACGTATCTCCAGGGCAGTCCTCAGTTTCTGCATCTGCCAGTGTCTTCTAGTAGATCAGCAGTTGGAGGGTTTCACCCTATGAGAGGCCATGAATTTACAAAAGTCACAAACAGAAAATGGGACCTTTGAAATGTGGAACGTTTGCCATGAGTGGAGTTCCACTGGCGCTATCTTCAACTTAGCCAGAGAGAGACCGACAAAAACGTCCTCGAGTTTCAATTTTGGGACGGTATTCACAACGTTCCAAACTCGGCAGGCGACATCAGTTGAGAGCACGTACCCAGTGCCAGAGTAATATGGCAGATACGTTTCCAGAGAGTATTCCTGTTCACTCACGTACCATTTACTGGATTTGTCCCTGACAGGTCTTGCATGTCTCTGTATGTGGCCAGTGTAGATGTTCCTGCGACTGGTTCACGACAAGAGATCTCTTAAATAATCAACATTGACAAACATGTCTGAATCGGTGTTCATCACAAAGGAGGCAGACGGACAAAATCGGTTCACCCATTCCAGTCCCATCAGCGCCTTGGTGTTCAGGTAGTAATAAGTGTCGCTGAGCTCTGTCTGTATGATGTCTTTGTGCAGCAAACCTTCCTCTAGCAAATGCTCCTGATGCTCCCGGCTGTGCCCGAGCAGGAAATAGGTCATGACCCTCTTGCCCTGTGTTGTCGGCTCTCTCCCCCAGGTCCGGCAAATGACCGAGCGAGCTGCGAACTAGTCCTGGGCACTGGTGACGAGAAGGACCAGAAATGGGGGACTGATATCACATCTCCTATCAGGTCGCATTAAATAGGAAGTGTCATTTAATTCTGTGTAAAGACAAGGGTCAGGAATGTTGCAGCGTAAATATCCAAATATACCAAGTGTCACCAAAAGGATCACAAAAAAAAACATTTTTTTGGACGAAATTTGAAACCACATATTGCACCAGAAAAGATCTTCATGTTTTTAATCAACTGTAAAACAAAATAAACACATTGATTTTGGTGGTATCCGGGCAATGCAAGGGGAAACACTTAGCAATTTAAGGTTATTTGGCTTGATTAGTAACATAGGAATAGTAGAAGGCCATTCACCCCATCGAACATGTTCTGCCATTCAATTGGATCATGGTTGATCTGTATCTGATCTCCATTTACTCGCCTTGGTAATGTAAACGTTAATGCCGAATCATCATAGCAGCTCTTAACTTGTTGGGCTGGTGTTCTTCTGTCCCTGACTTTAAAACCCAGTAACTGGTCTAATATAATAAGTTGAAGTCGCCATTAACATAATAAAAGTCGAAGGTTACAGGAGGGTCTGAACGGGTTTTCATCTTGTCAGCAGTGATTTATAAATACAGTAAAAGGAATAATGTTTTGATGGTAGAAAAAGTGGTGATCCAAAGCTAGAAACAGAGGAAGCCCAAAGCTAGAAACAGTTGAGAGTCAAAGCTAGAAACAGTAGAGGTCTAAAACTAGTAAGAGTGAAGGTCCAAATCTACAATCACTGGAGGTTTAAATCTAGAAACAGTGGAGATCCCAAGCTAGAAACAGTGGAGGTCCAAATCTACAATCATTGGAGGTCCAAATCTACAATCACTGGAGGTCCAAAGCTAGAAACATTGGAGATCTAAAGCTAGAAACAGTGGTGGATCAAATCTAGAAACAGTGGATATTCAAATCTAGAAACAGTGGAGGTTCAAATCTAGAAACAGTGGAGGCTCAAATCTAGAAACATTGGAGGTCCAAAACTAGAAACAATGGAGGTTCAAATCTAGAAACAGTGGAGATTCAAATCTAGAAACAGTGGAGGTTCAAATCTAGAAAGAGTGGAGGTTCAAATCTAGAATCACTGGAGGTTCAAAGCTAGAAACATTGGAGATTCAAATCTAGAAACAGTGGAGGTTCAAATCTAGAAACAGTGGAGGTCCAAATCCAGAATAACTGGAGGTTCAAAGCTAGAACCATTGGCGGTCCAAAACTAGAAACAGTGGAGGCCCAAATTTACAATCACTGGAGGTTCATAGCTAGAAACAATGGAGATCTAAAACTAGAAACAGTGTAATTTCAAAGCTAGAAATATTAGCAATCCAAAGTTAGAAACACTGGAACTTCCAAGCTAGAAATATTAACGGTCCAAAGCTAGAAACACTGGAATTTCAAAGCTAGAAATATTAGAGGTCCAAAGCTAGAAAAACCGGAATTTCAAAGCTAGAAATATTAGAGGTCCAATGCTAGAAACATTGGAGATCTAAAGCTAAATCTGTATCCCCTAGTCCTTATATCATCAGCTAATGAGAACGGCCTTTCTCTGTCTACCTTATCCAAACCCGTCATTATCTTGTCCACCTCTATCAAATCTCCCCTCAAACTCGTTTTCTCCAAGGAGAATAACCCAGCCTCTGCAACCTAACCTTCTGGATAAAAACCCTCATCCCTGGAACCATTCTGGTCAATCTCCTCTGAACCAGCTCAAGCACCTTCGTATCCTTCCTAAACTGTGGTGACCATAACTGTATGCAATAGCATAGTTGTGGCCTAACTAGAGCTTTATAAAGGTCCAGCATAACTTGTGCGATAGCAAAATACTGCAGATGTTGGAAATCCGAAAGGCTGCAGAGTGCCTAATCGGAAGATGAGGTGCTGTTCCTCGAGTTTACGTTTCGCTTCCGTGGAACAATACAAGAGGCCAAGGACGGTGAGGTCCGAGTGGGAATGGAGCGGTGAATTAAAATGACAGGTGACCGGAAGTTTGGGGTCACGCTTACGGACTGAATGGAGGTGTTCCGCAAAGTGGTCACTCTGCAGCCTTCCGGACTCAATATCGAGTTCAACAATTTCAGATCATAACCTCGGCCCCTATTTCACATTTTTTCTTGTAATTTTTCCACTCCTTTCCCCCCCCCTTTCCTTTTGTTTCTCTCTCACACCTGGCAGCTATCTCTTGCCCTGCCAGTACACTTTACACCTAATCTCAGCCTATTACCATCTCGTCGAGCACTTTTACTTCTTTTGTTTCTGTCACTTCTTTTGTCCGATCGCAGCCCTGCCTACGATCTATTTTCTTTTTTTTCCAGTTTTGAAGAAGGGTTCGACACAAAACGTCAACGCAAATTTCTCTCCACGGATGTTGCCTGACCTGCTGAGTTTTTCCAGCATTTTCTGTTGTTATTCCAGCATAACTTCCCTGCTTTTATGCTCTATACCTCTATTTATGAAGCCCAAGATCCCACATGCTTTGAAAACTACTCTCTCAATATGTCTTGCCACGTTCAAAGATCTGTGCTCATGAAACCCAGGTCCCTCTGTGCACACTCTTTAGAACTGCGCCATTAAGTCTATATTGCCTCTCCCTATCCTTCTGCCAAAATGCATCATCTCATCCTTCTCTGTATTAAATTCCAGCTGCCACTTGTCTTCCCGTTATTCCAGCCTATCTATTTTCTGTTGCTGTAGATTGGTATGCTCCTCACTGTTTGCCACACCTCCAAGTTTGGTATCATCGGCAAACTTTAAAATTTTGTCCTGTATTCCAATATCAAGTCGTATATATATATCAAAAAACAGTGGCTCCAGCACTAACACTTTGGGAGGCCCACTGTCTACCATGCTCTAGTTTGAAGAATGACCATTTACCATGACTCACTGTTTTCTGTCCTTAACCCAGTTTCTTATGCAAGCTGACACTGACACTCCTATTCCATGAGGCCCAATTTTGATAACCAGCCCTTTATGTGGTACTTTTTCAAACGCGGTCTTCAAATCCATATAGACAACATCCACTGCATTCCCTTCATCAACCTTCTCTGTTATTTCATCAAAAAATTCAATTAGATTAATTAAACATGATCGGCCCTTTATAAATCCGTGCTGGCTCTTCTTAGTTAACTTAAAGCTCTACAAGTTCCTGTTAATTTTTCCCTGATTATAGTTTCTAAAACCTGACCCCCCACTGATATTAAACTGTAGTTACGTGGATTGTCCTTGCACCCTTTCTTGAACAAGTGTGTCATCTTTGCCACGTTCTAATCCTTTGGCACCTCTCCCGTGTCTAGGGAAGATTGGAAGATTATGGCAAGCCCTTCTGTCATCTCAAACCCTACTTGCCTTAGCAATCTGGGATGCCAGCGATCTGGACCAGCCGACTTACCCACTCGAAGCATATCCAGCTTTTCCAGTACATCCTGCCTATAATTTCCACCCCATCCAATACCTCTACCATATCGGCTTCTACCAATATTTTGTCAGCATCCACTTCCTTAGTAAACACCGATACGAAGTATTCATTAAGTATTCTAGCCCTGTGCCTCTGAGCATATATCAACTGCTTTGTTCCTAATAGGCCCCTCCCCGCCTCTTAACACCTGTTTACTCTTTATATGCTGGTAGGAGATTTTCAGGTTCCCTTTTATGTTAACGGCATTCTACTCTCATATTCTCTCTTTGCCAATATTACTTTCATCTTCACTTCCCCTCCCAACGTTTTATATTTAGTCTGGTTGTCCCTTGAAGAATTCACCTGACATGCATCATACGCCCTCTTTTTTGTTTCATCATCTTCTCTATCTCTCTCGTAATCCAAGGAGCCCTTGCTTTGGTTCCCTTATGCTTCCTTCTTCTTGGAATGTACCATACTTTCAAATAGAGATTTCTTTCTCCGCCTTGAATATATTCAATGACTCAGCTCCACAGCTCCCTGGGGTAGAGATTTCCAAGTATTCGCGGCCCTCTGAGGGAAGAAGTTCCTCCTCATCTCCGTTTTAATTGGGCGACCAGTATTCTGAAACTATGCCCCATAGTTCTAGATTCCCCCATGAGGTGAAACATCCTCTCAGCATCTACCATCTCAAGCCCCCTCAGAAACTTATATGTTTCAATGAGACCACCTCTCATTCTTCTAAACTCCAATGAGTATGGGTCGAACCTGATCAACCATTTTTTCTTAAGACAGCCCCTTCAACTCAGGAATCAACCAAGTGAAGCTTCTCTGAACTTCTTGCAATACAAGTATACCCTTCCTTAAATAAGGAGACCACAACTGTATGCAGTACACCAGCTGTGGTCTCACCAACGCTCTGTACAGTTGTAGCAAGACTTCTATACATTTATACTCCTTCCCCCTTGCAATAAAGCCCAATATTCCATTTGCCTTCCTTATTGCTGTACCAGCATGCTAACTTTTTGTGCTTCATGTACAAGAACACCCAGATCCCTCTGCACCGCCGAATTATGTAGTGTCTCTGCATTTAAATCATATTTTGCTTTATAATCTTCCTAACAAATTGGATAACCTCTCATTTCCCCACATTATACTCCATCTGACAATTTTTTACCCATTAATTTAACCCTTTGCAGACTCTTTCTGTACTCCTCAAAACTTGCTTTCCCACCTATCTTTGTATCGTCAGCAAATTCAGCAAAAGTACATTCGATCCCTTCATCCAAGTCAGTAATATAAATTGTAAATAGTTGAAGCCCTAACACTGATCCCTTTAGCAACCCACTAGTTGTATTTTGCAAACCTGAAAATGATCCATCTATTCTGAATCTCTGATTTGCTTTATTCAGCCAATCCTCCATCCAATCGAATATATTACCACCAATACCACGAGCTCTTATCTTGTGCAGTAAACTTTTATGTGGCACATTATTGAATGCCTTCTGGAAATGCAAATACACTGCATCTACTGGTACCGCTTTATCCACCCTGTTCGATACATACTGAAAGTACTCCAGCTAATTTGTCAAACACGATTTCCCTTTCATAAAGCCATGTTGACTCTGCTTGATTATATTATGATTTTCTAAATGTCCTGTTATTATATCCTTAATAATGGATTCCAACATTTTCTCGATAACAGATGGTAAGCTAACTGGCCTATAGTTTCCTGCTTTGTGGCTCCTTCCTTTCTTGAATAGCGGAGTTACTTTTGCAGCTTTCCAATCAGCTGGGACCTATCCGCAATCCATTTTGGTAGATTGCAAGCAACACATCCACTATCTCTGCAGCCAGTACTTTAAAAACAATAGCATGTGTGCCATCAGGTCCAGGGGACTTGTCATTCTTCAGTCCCATTAATTTGATTAGTACATTTTCTCTGCTAAGAGTGATTGTTCAAATTCATCCCTCCCTATAGCCGCTTGATTCACAATCTTCTACCATGAAGATTGATACGAAATTTTGTTCAAATTCTCTTCCATTTCCTTGTTTCCCATTATTAATTCCCCAGTCTCATCCTCTATATGACTAAGCATTACTTGAGCTACTCTCTTTTTATAGTTTTATATTTTTTGCTAGTTTACTCTCATAACCTATTTCTCCATTTTAATTATTTTTTAGTCATCCTTTGCTGGTTTCTAAAAAAATCACAATGCTCTGGCCTACCACTAATCTTGCAACGTCGTATGCCTTTTCATAAGGACATAAGAACATAAGATGTAAGAGCTGGAGTAAGCCATACGGCCCCTCGAGCCTGCTCTGCCATTCAATAAATTATGGCTGATCATCGAACTCAACTGCAATTTCAAGCCCGATCTCCATACCCCTTGATTCCCCAGAGTCCAAAAATATATCTATCTCAGCCTTGAATATACTCAAACACTCAGCGTTCACAGCCCTCTGGGGCAGAGAATTCCAAATATTCACAACCTTCTGAGTGAAGAAATCCCTCCTCATCTCAGTCTTAAATGGCTTACCACTTATCCTGAGGCAATGTCCCCTAGTTACAGACACTCGAGCCAGGGGAAACAACCTCTCAGCCTTTAAAACCCCTTCAGAATCTTGTATGTTCCAATGAGATCACCACTGATTTTTCTGAACTACAGAGAGTATAGGCCAATTCTACACAATCTCTCATCATAGGACAGATCTCTCATCCAAGGAATCAGTCTGGTGAAGCTTCGTTGCACTGCCTCAAAGGTAAGTGTATCCTAGCTTAGAATTGGACACCAAAACTGTGCACAGTACTACAGGTGTGGTCTCACCAAGGCACTGTACATTTGTAGCAAGACTTCCTTACTCTTGTACACCAACCCCCTTGCAATAAATGCCAACATGCCAATTGCTTGCTGTACCTGCATGCTAGGTTCTCTGTTTCTTGGACACAGACACCCAAGTCTCTCTGAACACCAACATTTGAAAGTTGCTCACCATTTAAAAAATATTATCTTTTTCTATATTTCCTGACAAGGTGAATAACCTCACATTTCCATACATTATACTCCACCTGCTACCTTACTGCCCACTCACTTCTTCTATATATATCTATATATATAAATGAGTCTGTCTGTCTGTCTGTATGTCCACAGTAAACTCAAAAGTTATAGAGCGTACCTACTCATCTGTTATATCAAAAGAAAGGTTATGATTAGGGGAATGTCATAGACGTACTTACTTTTTGGTTAGACAAAAATTGCTCGGATTGTATACAAAAAACCTTCAAAAAAAGGACAAAACCCGCTCATTAGCGTTGAGTGACGTGATGGTTGCCAATGGGGGGCGGTTCATGGCGTGAGTGGGGCGGGGCCTAATCCTACAGCCTGCCGTGAGTGCGGGACCGGGAAAACAGATACACAGACATAGACAGAGACAACCACGTGGCCCGAGAGCCCGAGAGACAGCGAGCATACACACACAGAGTCAGACACACCTGCGCGGCCTGAGAGCCTGAAAGACAGCAAGCGGGGGAGCGGCAGCGGCGGGCCGGAGCGAGAGCTGAGCTGTGGTCACTCGAGCTGGGCCGGAGGCGCTACGCTGCGCATGGGAGCTCCAGGTCACCAAGGCCGGGCTCTGAGTCCAACCCCTTCCCCGTGGTGTCTTCCTCTCTTCTCTATCTCCTTCCCTCACTGTCTCCTTCCCTCTCTCCCTCTCTCTCTCTCTCTCTCCTCGCTCACTCTCTCTCCTTCCCCCTCTCTCTCTCTCTCCTTCCCCCTCTCTCTCTTTCTCCTTCCCCCTCTCTCTCACTCTCCTTCCGCCCCTCTCTCTCTCTCCTTCCCCCTCTCTCTCTCTCTCCTTCCCCCTCTCTCTCTCTCCTTCCCCCCTCTCTCTCTCTCTCCTTCCCCCCTCTCTCTCTCTCCTTCCCCCTCTCTCTCTCTCTCTCTCTCTCCTTCCCCCTCTCTCTCTCTCTCCTTCCCCCTCTCTCTCTCTCTCTCCTTCCCCCTCTCTATCCCTCTCTCTCCTTCCCCACTCTCTCTCTCCTTCCCCCCTCTCTCCTTCCCCCTCTCTCTCCTTCCCTCTCTCTCTCTCTCCTTCTCTCTCCCTCTCCTTCCCCCTCTCTCTCTCTCTCCTTCCCCCTCTCTCTGCTTCCCCCTCCCTCTCTCTCTCTCTCCTATGTATCTACACAGAGAGAACTGCGCGGCCCGAGAGACAGTGAGCGGGGGAGCGCCGGCGGTGGGCTGGAGCAGGAGCTCAGCTGCGATGAGTCGGGCCGGGCCTGAGGCGCTAGGCCACGCACAGGGGCTCCGGGTCACTGCGCTTGGGCTCTGTGTCCAACGCCTTCCCTGGGCTGTCTTCCTCTCTTCTCTCTCTCCTTCCCTAACTCTCTCCTTCCCTCTCTCTCTCTCCATCCCTCTCTCCCCTTCCCCCTCTCTCTCTCTCCTTCCCCCTCTCTCTCTCTCTCCTTCCCCACTCTCTCTCTCTCTCCTTCCCCCTCGCTCTCTCTCCTTCCCCCCTCTCTCTCTCTCTCTCTCTCCTTCCCCCTCTCTCTCTCTCTCTCTCTCCTTCCCCCTCTCTCTCGCTCTCCTTCCCCCCTCTCTCTCTCTCTCTCCTTCCCCCTCTCTCTCTCTCTCTCCTTCCCCCTCTCTCTCTCTCTCCTTCAACCCTCTCTCTCCTTCCCCCTCTCTATCTCTCTCCTTCCCCCTCTCCCTCTCTCTCCTTCCCCCCTCCCTCTCTCTCTCTCTCCTAACCACACTTGGAGTTACTGTGAACGGTTCCAGTCTCCATCTATTTGGTTCTGCCCTGCAGCTGCCCGTCAACCTGCTCGACGCCAATATTACCCTCCTCCTCGGCAGCAACTTGCATTCATCTGGCACTTCTCTCAACCGGGGCAGGGATGGGCAGCAAGGACAGAGTACAGCGGGCAAGGACACTGAAGGCACAATTGGAAGAGATAGATTGTTAGTCAGGGGAGGGAGGGAGAGAGAGGGGGAGAGATGGGGAGGGAGGGAGAGACAGGGGGAGGGAGAGAGAGGGGGAGGGAGGGAGAGGAGAGGCTGAGAAGGAGCGCGGGGAGGGAGAGAGAGGGGGAGGGAGGGAGAAAGTGAAGGGGAGCGAGTGAGAGGGAGGGGGAGTGGGACAGACGGGGGAGGGAGGGAGAGAGTGAAGGGGAGGGAGTGAGAGGGAGGGAGAGAGAGGTGGAGGGAGAGGAAGGGAGGGAGGGAGAGAGGGTGAGGGAGGGAGAGGGAGGGGGGTGTCAGAGACTCCTGACCAGACTCAGGCACGGCAAGCTGTTGGCCAAGCGAGACATACCCAAGCCAGAGCCTCAGACTCCTGACCAGACTCAGGCACGGCAAGCTGTTGACCAGGCGAGACATACTCAAAACTATAAAACCTGGAGTATATGGCTACTGGCGATCCCCATTAACAAAAAACGAAGTTAAAGATCCACCTCCTGGGTGCTTAGGAAGAGTTCTTCAATCCCAACTGTTTCATTAACAGTTTTATAAACATGGCAGAGGGTTCTTCAGTTACCTCGGCAATGCCGAGTACTCCAGCTAGTATCTATATATATATATAGTAGCTGGAGTGCCCAGCGGAGCCGAGGCTTTTTCGAGGGTATGTTGTTGTTGGAAGAGAGAGAGAGAGAGAGAGAGAGAGAGAGACTGGGGGGGAAGAGAGAGAGCGACTGGGGGAAAGAGAGAGAGCGACTGGGGGGAAGAGAGAGAGCGACTCGGGGGGAAGAGAGAGAGCGACTGAGGGGGAAGAGAGAGAGCGACTGGGGGGGAAGAGAGAGAGCGACTGGGGGGGAAGAGAGAGAGCGACTGGGGGGGAAGCGAGAGCGACTGGGGTGAAGAGAGAGAACGACTGGGGGGAAGAGAGGGAGGGGAGGGGGGGAGGGGGAGGGGGGTAGGGGAGGGGAGGGGGTGAGGGGGGAGAGGAGGGTGGGGAGGGGAGGGAGGGGAGGGGAGAGAGGGGGGAGGGAGGGGGGAGGGGCGAGGGCGGGGGTGAGGGGAGGGTGGGGAGGGGGGAGGAGGGAGGAGGAGAGAGGAGGGGGGAGGGGAGGGAGTGGGAAGGGAGCGGAAGGGGGAGAGTCCCCGAGCCCCCTGATACCCATCCCCCCAAACTCCCGAGCCACCTGATCCCCACCCCCCGAACTCCCGAGGTTTGCCCCCCCGAGACTCGCCCCCCCCAACCCCCACACCCACCCCCACCCCCGAGGCTCGCCCCCCCACCAACCAAGCAGCGAACTCCAGAGGCGCGATCTTCCGAGCACCGGCCTCCCGAGCTGGCTTCAAGATTGCGGCTGTGCGAGACGGCCGGCGGGCCCGGTTGCCAGGGTAACCCTTGACGCTCACCAAGCCCCACCACCCAGCCGAGCAAGAGAGAGAGAGACACCGCATCGCAGCTGCTCCTGCTGCACGCGCGCGCACCCTTTAGTAATGTAGCGGCGCTGGGCTGAGGCCCGCCCCTCCAGCCTTCGAGTGGGGCCGGGAGGTGCCTAGCTCGGGCGTGGGTGCGGAGGAGAGGCCGAGGCTTCGAGGCCAACCTGGAAAAATGGGGAAAGGTAGGAAAAATAATGAGATTAGATAAGTTAATTACTTTCTCTAAATCATTTTTTTAAAAAACAATATGTGTTTTAGAAGCAACGTTTTTTTTAAAGACGCAGAAAGCGGGAAAAAGAAAGGAAAAGTTTGGCTTCAAGATGGCAGCGACTCACCTCGGTTCAGAACGATAAGGCCCGCCCACACACGCACCGATTGGCCCGGCGGCACACGCCAGCAACCCGGCGTACGATTGGTCGAGCTCGAGGTCACTCTGTCGCTAATGAGCGGATAATGAGATGCTAATGAGCGGAATGTTAAGGTTTTTCAGATTCCGCGGGCGCGATTTTAGCCCGGCCGAAACTTAAATACGCTTAAAACAGTGTTGGAAAGGTAAGCTTTCTTTCGACGTAACGCACGCGTAGGTACGCCCTGTAACTTTCAAGCGCATAGCCGCCCAGATGCACATGTGCAGACAGACAGAAGGACAGACAGAAGGACAGACAGAAGGACCGATTTATATGTATAGATATATATCAATTCAATTCAATTCAAATCGCTTTATTGGCATGACAAGTTACATCTTATGTTGCCAAAGCATCGGAAAACATTCATGTTTGTTCACAAAAATACAGATCTATCCATACAGTGTATAACCAGATATATCCCTGAGTGCATAAATATACTTTCATATAATTTATATATACTCTTATCTTATCTTTAGTGGTTGTCCCTCTGTTTATGGCAAGCTGTAACATAGTGTGCCGCTAGTGTTATGCAACTTCTCTCTTCCCCTAGTAGGTATGGGAGTATTTGGTCGTCATTCAATTTTCTGAATTCCGGGCATATTTTTGTAAATTTTGGGTAGAAATTCTCCCTTATGCCCTGATATTTTCTACAAGCTGTGAGGAAGTGCATCTCTGTCTCCACCATTCCCTGACTGCAGTGAGAGCATATCCTGTCCTCTCTTGGTAGCCGGGTCTGCCTGTGTCTACCTTTTTCGATCGCCAGGCTATGTTCTCTAAGTCTGTACATTGTCAGGATTTTTCTCAGTTTGCTGTCCTTTACCATGGTCAGGTAATCAGCTATGTTGTATTGTCTGTTTAGGGCCAAGTAGCAATTGAGTTTGCTTTGGGTTTTTGTTGTTTCTGCCCAACATGTCAGATATTTTGCCTTTTGCTTAGCGGTGATTGTGTTGGGTCGAATTCTTTGTGTTACGCTGTCACTGTCCTGGGGCTGGTTATTGTTAGTAGTGTTAGTAGTTACTTCACTGAGTCCCAGGACTAGTTGACTGAGGGTAGTCTTCTTTATGGTCAGCTCTTGGCATTTCAGGGCGTCGTAGTGATAGCATTGGGGGTTGCTCATTTGTAGGTGATTCCAAAATTTGGTGGCTCTTTTTTGGATCGTGATTATTAATGGATATTGGCCTAGTTCCGCCCTGCATGCATTGTTTACTGTTTTCCTTTGAGTCCGGAGGATACTTTTACAGAATTCTGCATGTAGGATCTCAATTGGGTGTTTGTCCCATTTTGCATACCTCACTACCATAGAGTGCAATTGGTTCAATTACTGATTTGAAAATTTTTAGCCAAATGCTAATTGGGATTTCTATTTGGATTGATTTTTTAATGGCATAGAAAGCCCTTCTTGATTTCTCTTTCAGTTCATTCACAGCCAGTTTGAAGTTTCCCGTAGAACTGATTTTTAAGCCCAAGTATGTGTAGTTAGTGGTTTGTTCAATTTTGGTTGTTCCTAGTGTGAAATTTATTTTGGGTCCCTGCTGTCTGGATCTTTGCTGGAACACAAGGACTTTGGTTTTTTGGGGATTTATTGTCAGGGCCCAAGTCTGGCAGTACGACTCCAGCAGATCCAGGTTCTGCTGTCGACCCTCCTTAGTTGGTGACAGCAGAAGCAGGTCATCTGCATTGAGGAGGAATTTAACCTTGGATTCATATAGGGTGAGGCCGGGTGCTGTAGATTGTTCAAGTAGTTTTGCCAATTCATTTATGTAAATATTAAAGAGTGTCGGTGAGATTGGCGAGCCCTGCGTCACCCCCCGCCCCTGTGGGAAGTATTTTGTTTGTTTGTCTCCAATTTTAACTGCACATTTGTTGTTTGTATACATTGATTTAATTACATCATATGTTTTTCCCCCTACCCCGCTTTCGATAAGTTTCAGGAATAAACCATCATGCCAGATGGAGTCAAAAGCCTTCTGGAAATCTATAAAGCATGCGTAGATTTAGCTTTTGTTATGGTGAACGTGTTTGTCAATTAGGGTCTGTAGGGTGAAGATATGATCTGATGTTCTATAGTTTGGCAGGAATCCAATTTGGCTTTTACTCAAGACATTGTGCTCCTCAAGGAAGTTTATAAGTCTTTTGTTTATGATGTTACAGAATACCTTCCCCAGGTTACTGTTTACACAGACTCTTTGTGTTCTCCTAACAGTTACAGTCCCACCTAGCTTTGTATCATCAGCAGAATTTCCTTCAATTTCATAGCATCCTTAACGTCCTTAGTTAGTCACTGATCATTCATCCTTCTCGTAGATTCTTTCTTTCTCACTGAAATAAACCTTTCCTGAGAGTTATGAAAAATCTCCTTAATTGACAGCCACTGTTTTTCTAACGACTTGCCTTTTAATCTATTTTCCCAGTCCACGATTGCCAACTCTGTCTTCATAGCATTGTAATTGCCTTTATTTATGTTCAAGAATTAAATGATCGTCTACTTGGTCTCAAACGGTCTTGTGGTGTTTTATTGTTTTTCTTGACAGATTTATGCTTCTAATTTTTGAATTTTTGAGTCTTGATCTTAATTATTTTAATTTATGATTGCGATTTTTATACACTCACTATATATAGCTGGATGTGATCCCTCTGACCTTATAGACAGTCATGGTGTGGAGATGCCAGTGTTGGACTGGGGTGGACAAATGTAAGAAATCACACAACACCAGGTTATGGTCCAACAGCTTTATTTGAAATCACAAGCTTTCGGAGCGCTGCTCCTTCGTCAGGTGAAGTGGAGAGATGCATAAAAACACAACTTATATAGTCAGAGAATAATGTCAGATGTTTACAGGTAATCTTTCTAACTGCCATTTATCACACCTCGGCAGAGAGATAATCACAGCAATCAAAGGTGTAAATGGTTTCCAAACAGGTCAATCAGGAAAACATTACATCAAAAAGCAATGAGGTGGTGTCTGTATGAAAAACAAAAAAACAGACAATTAACATTTTTTTTGCTGGAAATCACAGCAGGTCCGGCCGCATCTGTGTGGAGAGAACAAGCCAATGACGACTCGAGTCTAGATGACCCTACGTCAGGTGGGGTTACATGTAGCATGACATGAACCCAAGATCCCGGTTCAGGCCATCCTCATGGGTGCGGAACTTGGCTATCAGTTTCTGCTCGATGATTTTGCATTGTCGTGTGTCTCAAAGGCCGCCTTGGAGAATGCTTACCTGAAGATCGGAGGCTGAATGTCCTTGACTGCTGAAGTGTTCCCCGACAGCGAGGGAACACTCCTGCCTGGCGATTGTTGCGTGGTGCCTGTTCATCCATTGTCGCAGTGTCTGCATGGTCTCGCCGATGTACCATGCTCCGGGGCATCCTTTCCTGCAACGTATGAGGGAGACAACGTTGTCCGAGTCACATGAGTATGTACCATGTATCTGGTGGGTGGTGTCCTCACGTGTGATGAAGGTATCTGTGTTGATGATCTGGCATGCCTTGCAGAGGTTGCTCTGGCAGGGTTGTGTGGTGTCATGGTTGCTGTTCTCCTGAAAGCTGGGTAATTTGCTGCGAATGATGGTCTGTTTGAGGTTAGGCGGCTGTTTGAAGGTGAGTAGTGGAGGCGTGGGGATGGCCTTAGCGAGGTGTTCGTCATCATCGATGACATGTTGAAGGCTGCGAAGTACATGGCGTAGTTTCTCCGCTCTGGGGAAGTACTGGATGACGAAGGGTACTCTGTTGGTTGTGTCCCGTGTTTCTCTTCTGAGGAGGTCTATGCGATTTTTCGCTGTGGCCCATCGGAACTGTCGATCGACGAGTTGAGCATCATATCCCGTTCTTACGAGGGCGTCCTTCAGCATCTGTAGGTGTCCATCGCGTTCCTCCTTGTCTGAGCAGATCCTGTGTATTCGCAGGTCTTATCCATAGGGGATGGCTTCTTTAAATTCAATACCCGGTCCCTGCTTTCTCCCCATACCCCTTGATCCCTTTAGCCTTAAGAAATATATCCAACTCCTTCTTGAATATATTTAATGTATTGGCGTCTACTGCCTTCCTCCTAACTTCTGTCCTAATTAGCTTACCATTTATCCTTAGACTGTGACCCTGATTCTGAACTTCGCGGCCATCGGGAACATCCTTCCTGCATCTATTCTGTCCAGTCCTGTCAGAATTTTATAATTTACAATGAGATCCCCTCTCATTCTTCTAAACTCCAGCGAGTACAAGCCCAATCGTCCCAATCTCTCCTCATGCGTCATTCCTGCCGTCCCAGGTATCAGCCTGGTGAATCTTCGCTGAACTCCTTCCATGGCAAGAACATCCTTCCTCAGATAAACCGACCAAAACTGCACACAATACTCAAGATGTGGTCTCACCAAATACCTGTACAACTGCAGCAAGACATCCTTGTTCCTGTACTCAAACCCTCTCGCTATGAAGGCCAACATACCATTTGCCATCTTAACCGCCTGCTGCACCTGCATGCTTACCTTCAGCTGCTCGTGCACAACAACACCTAGGTCTCGTTGCACTTCCCCTTCTCTCAATTATTGCCATTCAGATAATAATCTGCCTCCCTGTTTCTGCCACCAAAGAGGATAACCTCACATTTATCCACGTTATTTTGCATTTGCCATGCTTTTGCCCAATCACCCAACCTGTCCAAATCATCCTGTAGTTTCTCGGCATCCTCCTCAAACCACACACGCCCACCCAGCTTTTTGTCGTCTGAAAATTTGGAGATATTACATCTAGTTCCCTTGTCTAGATCATTAATATATATTGTGAATAGCTGGGGTCCAAGGACACTCCCTGCAAAACCCCACTAGTCACTGCCTGCCACTCGGATAAAGACCGGTTTATTCCAACGGGTCTTTTGAGTCCTGGATATAGGGGCTGAGGATATAAGAGCACTGGATATAGGGACCATAGGCATTAGAGCCCTGGATATAGGGACCACTCATAAAAAGACCCATTTATTCCAACACTTTGCTTTCTGTCTGCCAATCTGTACTCTATCCAAATCAATACCTTGCACCCAATCCCATGTTCCTTAACTTTACACGCTAATCTCTTATGCGGGACCTTATCGAAAGTCTTCTGAAAGTCCAAAAACACCACATCCACTGATTCTCCCTTATATATTTTACTAGTTACATGCTCAAAAAATTCCAGTAGATTAGTCAAGCACTATTTACCTTTTGTAAATCCTTGTTGAATTTGTCCGATCCTTTCACTGTTTTTGAAGTGCTCTGCTATTCCATCTTTTACAATGGTCTCTAGCATTTTCCCCACTACCGATGTCAGACTTACTGGTCTGTAATTCCCCGTTTGCTCTCTACCAACCTTTTTGAAGAGTGGGGTAACATTAGTTACCCTCCAATCCATGGGTACTGTTCCAGATTCTTTCGAATGTTGGAAGATGATCAGCAATGCATCTACTAATTCTAGGGCCACTTCCTTAATTACCCCTGGATGTAGATTATCAGGCCCTGGGGATTTATTGGCCTTCAATCCCATCAATTCCCCCAACACCATTTCCCTACAAATACTGATTTCTTTCATTTCCTCCCTTTCATCAGACCCTATGTTCCCCGACATCTCTGGGAGGTTATTTGTGTCCTCCTTTGCGCAGACAGAACTAAAATATATATTTAATTGGTCTGCCATTTCTTTGTTCCCCATTATAAATTCCCCTGATTCTGACTGCAAGTGACCTACACTTGACTTCACCAATCTTTTTCTCTTCACATATCTATAAAAGTTTTGACAGTCAGTTTTATATGTTCCCAGCCAACTTACTCTCATATTCTATTATCCCTTTCTTAATTAATCCCTTTGTCCTCCTTTGTTGAATCCTAAACTGCTCCCAGTCCTCAGGTTTACCGCTTATTCTGGCCAATTTATATGTCCTCTCCTTGGATCTTATGCTATCACTAATTTCCCTTGTTAGCCACGGTTGAGTCACCTTTTTTGTTTTATTTTTAAGCCAAACTGGGATCAAAAAATTACGTAGTTCCTCCATGCGTTATTTGAATGTTTGCCATTGCCTATCCACCCTAAACCCTTTGAGTGACATTCCCCAATCAATCCTACCCAACTCGCGCCTCAGATCATCGTAGTTTCCTTTATTTAAATTCAGGACCCTTGTCTCTGGGTCAACTGCATCATTCTCAATCTTAATGAAGATTTCAATCACATTATGATCGCTCCTGCCCAAGGGGCCTCGTACAACAAGATTGCTAATTAATCCTTCCTCGTTACATTATACCCAGTCTAAGATGGCCTGATCTCTGGTTGGTTCCTCGACATATTGGTCCAGGAAACCATACCGTAAACATTCCAGGAATTCCACCTCCACAGTATTGTTACTAATTTGGTTAGCCCAATCTATATGTCGATAAAATTCGCCCATGATGACTGCTGTGGCCTTATTGCACGCTTCTCTAATTTCCCTTTTAATGCCATCCCCAACCTGCGCATTACTGTTTGGAGGTCTATATACCACTCCCACTAACGTTTTCTGCCCCTTGGTATTACTCAGTTCTACCCATAGAGATTCTACATCATCAGAGCTAATATCCTTCCTTACAATTGTGTTAATCCCTTCTTTAACCAGCAATGCTACCCCACCTCCCTTTCCTTTTTCCCTATCTTTCCTGAATATTGAATACCCCTGGATGTTGAGTTCCCAGCCTTGGCCACCCTGGAGCCATGTTTCCGTAATCCCAATCATATCCTATTCGTATTCCTTTATTTGCGCAGCTAATTCATCCAGCTTTTTACGAATGCTCCTCGCATTAAGACACAAAGCCTTCAGGCTTGTCTTTTTAACGCTCTTAGACCTATTAGAATTGTTATTTACTGTGGCCATATTTGATTAAAACCAGTGATTTCTCTGACTGCCACTTCTGTTTTTCTCCTTCCTATCTTTTGCTTTTATCCTTGTTTCCGTTTCCTCTGTAACCCTGCTCAGGTACCCAACCCCCTGCCATTTTAGTTTAAACCCTCCCCCAGAGCACTAGCAAACACTCCCCCTAGGACATTGGTCCTGGCCCTGCTCAGGTGCAAACCATCCAGTTTGAACTGTTCCCACATCTCCCAGAACTGGTTCCAATGTCACAGGAATTTGAATCCCTCCCCCTCACACCATTCCTCTAGCCATGTATTCATCTGAAATAGCCTTCTATTTCTACTCTGACTAGCACGTGGCACTTGTAGCACTCCTGAGATTACGACCTTTGCGGTCCTATTTTTAAATCTACGTCCTAACTCCCTATATTCAGCTTTTAGGACCTCATCCCGTTTTTTATCTATATCGTTGGTACCTATATGCACCACGACAACTGGCTGTTCACCCCCCCCCCATCCAAGATGTTCTGCAGCCGCTCTGATACATCCTTGACCCTTGCACCAGGGAGGCAACACACCTTCCTGGAGTCTCGTTTGCATGCTTGCGGAGATAATAAACATTTACATCGAACACAATCAGGAATACATTTGTATCTAGCGGGAATGCACACAGTATAATTACAGTTCACACAGCTGCTGTGCGGAGCATTCCTTGATGGGCCAGGGGTTGGAATTCGGTGCAACCAGAGCACGGGTTTGATTTCCGGTCAGATTTTTGAAAACAGTTGTGCAGTTTATTAAATTAATTACACGAACCTATAATTAAAGGCAGTATCACGATGAATACTTGTTTTAAACGCCATTAATATACCGCTAACTTTCTGTTGCTGACTGGAGGAAATGTTAAATGATAGCATGTTCGCCGAATGACAGTCAGACTTTAATATGTATTTGTGATGTGCGTGTGATGAGCCTTTATCCGTTTCCATCCCAAAGGATTGTATCACTTTCAGACGAAAAGCAACCATCCTCTGTGGGCTCATAAGATAATATTTTGTTTTTTGAAAAGCCCCGCTGGCTATCTAATCCAGGCTCTCTGAGACAGTCGCTTTGACCAGCAAAGCCACGAAGCTGAAGTTTTTCTGCTCCCCTCACTGATATCTGGTACCTGTGGTATTGTGTTCCACATTCCAAACACTCTTTGCATAAACAAGTTTTCCTGAATTCCATACTGGATTTATGATTGAGGATGTTATATTTATGACAACTAGTTTTACTTAGTATGACGCAAGAGGACTGGCCGCTGCTGTTGTATAAATCCCACAGTCAAAGACCCACACTCTGTAGTACCTGCACACCTGCGGTTGTATCATAGTGGAGACACAGGTGAAGATTGTTGAATTTAGGGAGCACCAGTTGGATTTATATGCTAGAGTGGAGCAGCACTTGCTGTTGTGCAGTAGTGAGGTGGGAAATATTTTGGTGAATTTGTCTGTAGCTGATTTTTCGGCCCAGTTGATTTGCTCCTTGCAGAAAACCAATTCGCCCTCCATCCGCGGCAGGTTTTCACTTACATCAGATCATCCCCAAAACCCAGATTTAAACAGCAATAAAACACTGGAACCACACGACGGGTCATTCAACATCTGTGGAGACTACAGACACGTTTATTTTAGGGGGTTGGACCATTTTTTCACAGACCACCTGCAGTACCCTCGCGGACCACTGCTGGTCCACGGGCCACAGGTTGGGAACCACTGCTGTACACAATACATCAGGTGTGGTCTCACGATGATCCTACATAATTGTAGTAATACTTATTCACTCTTATGCTCAAATCCGCTTGTAATAATTGACAACTAATCTTTTGCTTTCTTAATTGCTTGCTGTGCCTGCATTTGAACTTTCAGTGATTTGTGTAAAGGGACACCCATGTCCCTCTGAACACCAACATTTCACAAACTCTCACAATTTAAAAAATGCTCTGCTTTTCTATATTTCCTACCAAAGTGGTTAACTTCACATTTTTCCACATTATATTACATTTGCCATGATCTTGCCCAATCACATAGCCTGTCTAAATCCCCTTGAAGCATCCTTGCATCCACCTCACAACTTACATTCCCACAAAGCATTATAATGTCAGCAAACTTGAATATATTACATTTTGTTCCCTCATCCAAATCGTTGATGTAGATTGTGAATAGCTGTGGCCCAAGCACTGATGCTTGCGGTTCCCCGCGAGTTACAGCATGCCTGTCTATTCTAACTGTCTGTTTTCTGTCCGATAACCAATCCTCAATCCATGCTAATATATTACTCCAAATACCATGAGTCCAAGTTTTGTTTAATAACTTCTTGTGTGGCACCTTATCGAATGCCAGTTCTCACCTAAGTTATTGGCGGAATAGGATTGAGGGACTGAATGGCTTCCACTTGTTACTATCGGTCTATGATCTTGTATTGTCCGATATTTCTATCATGTGTTAATTATCTGGAAACAATTTTCAGAATCTATCACTTAAGGACTCTCTCTAAACAGTTGTAACATGAATAAACGTTTCTCACGTAATTAGAACTAGCAGATCCACTGCAATTTGGACGTGTGAAAGGATTCACTAGAACTTTGATGTCTGAGGTATAACAGGAAATGAATTTAACAGGAGATGAGTTGGGCCAACAGAAAATGTGAATCTTACAGAAAGTGTACTTTACAAACAAGAATTAATTCAACACTGGTGAATCTCGATGGCATTGCTCAATCTCAATTGATGAACTGGAATGTAAATTCATCGCATCTGTTGGAATAGGCCAGAATGGCAGGCGGACCTGGCCAAATGCTGGAACATGTGTGAACACATGGAGCAATATTCCATTTACAGAATGGGGTTGAAATAGGCTTTATGAATATAAGAAGCATTATTAAACCATGGCAAGTGGATGTATTAGGCATTATTTGGATCTATATAACATACTGCAACAAAACAACAGCTTTAGAATCTTATATTAATATTGTGGCCATTGTCTTAAAATTATTCAGGAGATGTTCCTACTCCTGGACTGCAGACTACACAGACAGGAGTTTACACTGAATGTTTCCCGGTCTTTCGGATATAAATTGGAGCCAAGGCCTCTTGTGCTGAGATCTGACAGACTGTTACCCTGGCAACACAGAAATCACTCACTGAAAATAACTGACAACGGAAGTCACAAAACCAACATCACATGTTTGGAGTTTACTTCAGAACATTGACCCTGAATATTCAGCCAGTTCTTCTAACCATGAGACTGCGATTCCAATAATGGATTTTTTACACCACCAGAGCTAAATCTGTTACTGTTAACCCCGACCATTTAAATTGCATCTAAAATACTGAATTCGATGGTAAAACATTTGACAGTCACCTTCTTTACACATCGGAAATGTTATAAAATTTGAATATACACGTCATTTCATGAAACTCCAGTTTCCGTTTAAAGGACTGAAATATCTTTTTTTATTTTCCTGTTAAAAGCAAGTCCACAATAATCAGGTGACTGTGTTGAACAAGCAGTGAAATGAATCCAGACAAACAGCGCGCTCAGTTTATTAAAATGATCCCTCGGCCGAGGCAGGGAGTTGGATCAGGAGACCATCGAGAACCTTCATTCTGTTACCACACACAAAATATAATTAATTTGGGTTAATTTTACAACTATTTACTTAAAATCTAATAACGTTTAGTCATGAAATAAGCACCGTTTTATAGAGCAATAACCATTTAATTCAACTGTAATTGTCATTCGTTTATTCATTCCTGAGATGTAGGCGGAATTTATTGGCCATCCCTAATAGCCCTTTAGACGGTTGTGGTGGCCGCCCTCTTGAAGCGCTGTGCTCCGTGTGGTGAAGGTACTCCCACGTTTCACTTTTTTGTAGCGGTTTGATGCAACTGAGTGGTTTGCTCGGCCACCTCAGAGGGCATTTAAGAGTCAACCACATTGCTGTGGATCTGGAGTCAACTGTAGGCTTTACCAGGTTAGGACGGCAGATATCCTTCCCTACAGGACATTAGTGAACCTGATGGTTTTTAACACAATCCGGTAGTTACAGGATACAAGCTTTATATTCCAGGTTGAATTAATTAACTCAATTTCCATTCCCCATCTGCCATGGTGGAATTTGAACGTAAGTCTCCAGATCATTATTCCAGGCCTCTCAATCAGCACAAAGGCACGAGTAGGAGCTCCCTGCTCTTCCTGCAAAAGAGTCGTGGTTATTTCCCTTCCACCTGCCGAGGCAGAGGTGAAGTTTATTGCGTTTTCTGTTCGACAGACGGCACAACCAACAATGCAACACTCATTCAGTCATGTCCAATTATGTGCACAAACCCTTGGTGTGGATATTGAAACTACGATCATCAGAGACGAGAGTGACACTGGGCTTGTCCGGGACAAGGAACCTAGTAAGGTAAGACGGCCCAACATTGCCATGTAACAGAATGTTTCAAATTATTCCCCAGGCTCGCTCACTCACGACAACACCTCAAATAAACACAGTTCGTCTGCTGCCTTTCATTCAGGCCCTTGTTAGCAGGTGATTAATATTACATTGGATATATCTTTAGTTTTTAATATATTTCAAATTTTCCATGTCTGTGTGTTCAATATTACAATTGGATAGAAACATAGAAGATAGGAGCAGGAGTAGTCCATTCGGCCCTTCGAGCCTGCTCCGCCATTCAATGAGATCATGGCTGATCATCCAAGTTCAATATCCTGTCCCTGCCTTCTCCCCATATTCCTTGACCCCTTTAGCCTTAAGAAATATATACAACTCTTTTTTGAATATATTTAATGAACTGGCCTCCACCGCCCTCTGTGGCAGAGAATTCCACAGGTTCACCACTCTCTGGGTGAAGAAATTCCTCCTCATTTCAGTCCTAAATGGCTTACCCCTTATCCTTAGACTATGACCCCTGGTTCTGGGCTCCCCGGCCATCAGAAAAATCCTTCCTGCATCTAGTCTGTCCAGGCCTGGCAGAATTTTATAGGTTTCGATGAGATCCCCTCTCAATCTTCTAAACTCCAGTGAGTATAAGCCCAATCAACACAATCTCTCCTCATACGTCATTCCTGCCATCACAGGTATCAGCCTGGTGAATCTTCGCTGCACCCCTTCCATGGCAAGAACTGAGGTAAGGCGACCAAACTGCACACCGTACTCAAGGTGCAGTCTCACCGAGGCCCTGTACAACTGTAGCAAGACATCCTTGTTCCTGTACTCGAACCCTCTTGCTACGAAGGCCAACTTACCATTTGCCTTCTTAACCGCCTGCTGCACCTGCATGCTTACCTTCAGCGACTGGTGCACAAGAACACCCAGGTCTCTTTGCACTTCCTCTGCTCCCAATCTATTGCCATTCAAATAATAATCTGCTTTCCTGTTTTTGCCACCAAAGTGTATAACCTCACATTTATCCACATTATAGTGCATTTGCCATTTTTCTGCCCAATCACCCAACCTGACCAAATCATACTGGAGTTTCACGACATCCTCCTCACAGCTTAACCTCCCACCCAGCTTTGTGTCGTCTGCAAATTTGGAGATATTACATCCAATTCCCTCGTCCAGATCATTAATATATATTGTAAACAGCTGAGGTCCTAGGATCGATCCTTGCGGTACCCCACTAGTCACTGCCTGCCACTCGGAAAATGACCCATTTATTCCAACTCTTTGCTTTCTGTCCGCCAACCAGTTCTCTATTCAAGTCAATACCTTGCCCCCAATCCCATGTGCCTTTATTTTGCACGCTAATCTCTTATGTGGGACCTTATCGAAAGCCTTCTGAAAGTCCAACTACACCACATACACTGGTTCTCCCTTATCGATTTTACCAGTTACATCCTCAAAAAATTCAAGTAGATTAGTCAAGCATGATTTACCTTTTGTAAATCCATGTTGACTTTGTCCAATCATGTCACTGCTTACCAAGTGCTCTGCTATTACATCTTTTATAATAGACTCTATCATTTTCCCCACTACCGATGTCAGGCTTACCAGTCTATAATTCCCCGTTTTTGCTCTACCACCATTTTTGAACAGTGGGATAACATTAGCTACCCTCCAATGCATGGGTACTGTTCCAGAGTCTATCGAGTTCTGGAAGATGACCAGCAATGCATCTACTATTTCTAGGGGCACTTCCTTAATACCCTGGGATGTAGATTATCAGGCCCTGGGGATTTATCGGCTTTCAGTCCCATCAATCTTCCTAACACCATTTCCCTACAAATACTGATTTCTTTCAGTTCCACCCTTTCATCGGACTCTATGTTCCCCGGCATCTCTGGGAGGTTATTTGTGTCCTCCTTTGTGAAGACAGAACCAAAGTATGAATTTAGTTGGTCTGCCATTTCTTTGTTTCCCATTATAAATTCCCCTGATTCAGACTGCAAGGGACCTACACTTGTCTTCACCAATTTTTTTCTCTTCACATATCTATAAAAGCTTTTACAGTCAGTTTTTGTGTTCCCTGTTGGCTTACTCTCATTTTCTATTTTCCCTTTCTTAATTAATCCCTTTGTACTCCTTTGTTGAATCATAAACTGCTCCCAATCCTCAGGATTATTGCTTTTTCTAGCCAATTTATATGTCGTCTCCTTGGATCTTATGCTATCCCTAATTTCCCTTGTTAGCCATGCTTGAGTCACTTTTTTCTTTTATTTTTATGCCAAACTGGGATGAAGAAATTCTGTAGCTCATCCATTCGGTCTTTGAATGTTTGCCATTGCCTATCCACCGTCAACCCTTTGAGTGCCATTCCCCAATCAATCCTACCCAACTCGCTCCTCAGACCATCGTAGTTTCCTTTATTTAAATTGAGGACCCTAGACTCTGTGTCAACTACTTCATTCTCCATCTTAATGAAGAATTCGATCATATTATGATAGCTCCGACCCAAGGGGCCTCGTACAACAAGATTGCTAATTAAGCCTTTCTCGTTACATAATACCCAGTCTAAGATGGCCTGATCTTTGGTTGGTTCCTCGACATATTGGTCCAGGAAACCATCCCGTAAACACTCCAGGAATTCCTCCTCCACAGTATTGTTACTAATTTGGTTGGCCCAATCTATATGTAGATTAAAGTCACCCATGATGACTGCTGTGCCCTTATTGCACGCTTCTTTAATTTCCCTTGTAATGCCATCCCCAACCTCCGCCTTACTGTTGGGAGGTCTATATACCGCTCCCACTAATGTATTTTTCCCCTTAGTAATTCTCAATTCTACCCATACAGATTCCACATCATCAGAGGTAATATCCTTCATTACAATTGAATAAATCCCTTCTTTAACCAGTAATGCTACCCCACCTCCCTTTCGTTTTTGCCTATCTTTCCTGAATATCGAATACCCCTGGATGGTGAGTTCCCAGTCTTGGCCATCCTTGATCCACGTTTCTGTAATCCCAACCAAATCATATTCATTTACCTCTATTTGCACAGCCAATTCGTCCACCTTATTACAAATGCTCCTCGCATTAAGACACAACGCCTTCAGGCTTGTTCTTTTAACGCTCTTAGACCTATTAGAATTATTATTTACTGTGGCCACGTTTGATTTAAACCATTGATTTCTCTGACTGCCGCTTTTGTTTCTCTCCTTCCTATCTTTTGCTTTTATCCCTGTTCCCTTTCCTCTGTCTCCCTGCTCAGGTTCCCAACCCCCTGCCATTTTAGTTTGAACCCCCCCGAACAGTGCTAGCAAACCTCCCCGCAAGGATATTTGTCCCATTCTGATTCAGGTGCAACCCGTCCGACTTGTACAAGTCCCACCTTCCCCAGAAGCAGGCCCAGTGATCCAGGAAACTAAAGCCCTCCCTCCTGCACCAGCTCTTTAACCACGCATTCATCTGCTGTATCCTCCTATTCCTATACTCACTAGCACGTGGAACCGGGAGTAATCCAGAGATTACAACCTTTGACGTAGTTTTAACATAGTTTTAATATGTTACAATTCCCCTTGTCTGTGTGATCAATATTACATTTCGCATACTTGTAGTTTTTAATATATTACAATTCCCCATGTCTGTGGTGATCAATGTATCACAATAGGACATATCTGCAGTTTTTATTATTTTGCCATTCCTGATGCCTGCAGTTATCACCGTTTCACAGTACACTTCCTGTTGTTGTTAAACGATGACAATTCATCATGTATGCAGTTACAGTTACATTACAATTCTACAAATTATTTTGTTATTAATGTTACAATATTTAAAGACTCATACGTGTTCCAGTCGAATGGGAGGAAAGGGGTAGGTGAATCTTGTCTCTTGGTGTGAACAAAAGACAGCTTGGAAACTCAAAGAAAGAGAATGTTAACACCCAGATCAAGAGGTTGTCCATACCTGGATATGGGACTAGCAGGTAAGACACCAGATACCACATTAAAAGCAAAAGATTGTCCCACGCATTAATATACAATAAACAATGCTTATGGGGAAAGTTCGAGGCCTAAAGGATGAGAACGTGATGTAAACATGTCAAGTGAGGCAACAGCTTGGTGGAATATTGTTATAGTTTGTGCAGCATAAGGCAGCCGAATAGCATAAGTGTAGAATCTTTTCCCTCCAATAGTTAGTATGCTCCCGTGGAGAGTCGGATGTTCTTTCACTGTAACAATATCCCATGAAGCATAACAAGTTTGATCAGCTTGAACGGGGCTTCTTGGAGGAAACATGATGTACTGCTTGCTCGCCATTTGTTGTTCTGCTCTTGTAATTAATTATTGTATCATAATTTGCTGATGATACAAAGCTGGGTGGGAAGGTAAGTTGTAAGGCGGATGCAAGGATGCTGCAAGGGGCTATAGATAGGCAAAGAAATGTGAAATTATCCACTTTGGCAGGAAAAATAGAAAAGCAGTGCATTTTTTAAATGGTGAGAGTTTGGGAAATGTTGGTGTTAAGAGGGACATGGGTGTCCTTGTACACGAATCACTGAAAGTTACCATACAGGTACAGCAAGCAATTAGGAATGCAAATGGTATGTTGGCCTTTATTACAAGTGGGTATGAGTATAAGAATAACGACCTCTTTCTGCAATTATATAGGGCCCTCGTGAGACCACACCTGGAGTATTTTGTTCAGTTTTGGTCTCCTTGCCTAAGGAAGTATACTTGCTGTAGAGGGAGTGCAACGAAGGCTCACGAGACGGTTTCCTCGGGTCGGGCTGTTGTCCTCTGAGGACAGATTGGGTAGACTAGGCCTATATTCTCTGGCGTTTAGAAGGGTGAGAGGTGCTCTCATTGAAACATACAAAATTCTTTCAGGTCTTAACAGTGTAGATGCACGGAGGATATTTCCCCTGGCTGGGGAGTCTAGAACCGCGGGGCACAGTCTCAGAATGAGGGGTCGCCATTTAGGACTGAGATGAAGAGAAATTTCTTCACTCAGATGGTGGTGAATATTTGCAATTCTGTACACAAGAGGGTTGTGGAGGCTCAGTCGTTGAGTATATTCAAGACAGAGACTGATAGATTTTTGAATATTAAGGGAATCATGGGATATGGGGATAGTGCAGGAAAGTCGAGGTTAGGCAGAAGCTCAACCATTATCTAATTGAATGGTAGAACAGGCTGGAAGGTCCAAATGCCCTACTCCTGCTCTTATTTCTTATGTATCTTATAACAGAGCTTTAAGGTGATTGGCAGAAGAACCAAAAGCGACATGAGGATAAAGTTTTTTATGCAACGAGTGGATAGGATCGGTAATTCAATGTTTGAAATGCTGGTGGAGGCAGTCTAAATCACAGCTTACAAAAGGGAATTGGATAAGTACCTGAAGGAAAAACAACTGCAGGGCTACGGGGAAAGGGTGGGGGAGTGGGACTAGCTGCTGTTCTCTTTCAGAAAGCCAGCACGGGCACGGAGGGCCGAATGGCCTCCTTCTGTGCTGTAACCATTCTATGATTCTATCATTCTAAGCTTCTGGAGTATGCAAAGGTATGTGGCATTGTAAACAGTGTAGATGGAAACATAAAATTACAAGATATATTCACAGGTTAATTTAGTGGGCAAACTCTGGCAAATGCCTATAAGTTTAAGAAAATGTGAGTTCATCCACACAGGACCTAACAGGATAGATCGGAATACTTTCTGACTGGTGAGAGACTAGAAACAGTGGGGTCTGACGTAATAAATCTCACTACGCACTTGATTTGATCTTAAAGCAAGGCTTCAATCAACTTGTTTCAGAACATGCAGGTCTAGTTGTACTTCACTAGTTCCTTGTCTTACAAAATATCCCTGTTGAGAATTAATGCCATGTACAAATGCTTTAGACAACAGGAAAATTCATGCTCACTGCTCAATAAAATGATTGGAGTCCTAAATCAAGTCTTGAAACCCAAGCTCATTAGCGAAACACTTAAAGGGTGAACCAATATCGGGTGCAATCTAATCGCAACTCATCATTGCCACAGGCTTTTTTCACTACTTAAACGGGCAGTGTATTGATGCAGCAGCACCTCATTCTCAACATTGCTGGCTGTACAGCTGCATCAGTAAGCAGCAGTAGAACAAGGAGAAGGTACTGGAGGACTGAACTAGGTATGCTCGTGGCAGGTCCAAGAACCAGGGAGAGAGCCTGCATGTTCTCCGATGAAGCATTTGTCTTCACTGTTGAGAGACGGAGCGCGGTGTTCTACCCGGCAAGTGGCAGAGGCCCTCGTCACAAGACTTCTGCACCATTGGAGGGAGGTAGTGCAGCACGTTTCGGGCAGCACTGTGGTGGTCCCAGGACCCAGAAACAGTGCAGAAAGAAATTTAACGAACTCACTCGGGCAGTCAAGGTGAGTGAATGCTTCAACAAATGCTATTTTCCACCATCTGCACCACAATCGTGACACACTGGCCAAAGCACCACACCCCAACACTCACCCACCAACAATCTCTACCTACCAACACCCACACCCACATCCACATCTCACACCTTGCAGAAAATGACAGCTATTCAACTATGGTAGGCCCATCACCCGAACACATTGCTCCACACTCGCTCATGCACCTTCCATTCCCTTACAGGCCAAGGTGGCACACAAGAGGAGGGAGCAGTTGCGAACAGGCGGGGGAGAAGCCGACACCCAACCACTGTCTGCGCTGAAGAATTGAGAGCTGCAAATCATTGTGCACCAGGTGGTGGGCGCTGTGACCACAGGCAGCGTTGACACCCTTGGGGACAACAATGGTATGTTCATCCCTGCTCCTCCTTCTCACATCCCACATCCCCCTCACCTCACAAGCAGATCGTACTTTCCAGCTGACCATGCTGTATGCATTAATTTCTCCCTTCCTGCCCCTTCCCTTCACCTTAATCCGACTCTTGTGCCTTTATGCTTTCAGATAATGAGCAATCTGTTCCTGAGGAGGAGGAAGAGCACACCGTGTCACTGCATCAGTCACTCGCAGACACCAGCTCAGATGCTGGCATATGCGTTCTTTAGAGGTTAGCATAGAAGTGGGATCTGCACATGGTGATGCACCGGAGAGTAATTTTGTGCATGGGTTCTGCTGCACAGGACTCAGATGAGTTCGTCGATGGGGAGGCCTTTAGAAGAAGGGTGATTGGCATGCACACAGAGAGGCTAGATTCGAATGTCTCTTGGCAATGGTAAGGATTGTGCAGGAATCCACCTGCAACATTGCACAAGGCTCTGTGCACACCATGGAACCCATCATTTCCCGTCTGCAAAGGATAATAGGCTCCCAGAGAGACTATGGCGACCCAGACCTGAAGCCACGTGTGAATGGTGAGCTGGCAGCTTCCATTGCAGCACAGGCGGAAGCAATGCAAAGTCTTAGTGCTATAATGGAGTCTATGCTTGGTGGCATCCAATTTCAGATTGCTCTCATGCAGACTCATCTTGATGCCACGGAAGCTCTGACTGCTGCCATCATGGCTGGGTCTACCACCATTTCACGGTGTCGCAGCAGGCCAGCAATCTGTACTGCAACAGATTACTAGGGATGCTAAAGTGCTGTCCTGGGGAGTGGCAATGAGTCAGTGGAGCAGGAACCTGCTGTCCTCTCTCAGGATGACAGCATCCTGCTCCCACCACTGCCACTCCACCATTACCCTTGTTGCTGTCTGTCATCCAGCCAGTCCAGAATGCTGTCACCCATGCTGAGGTGATGCAGTCTACAGCCGGGCCTTACTGGCCCAGAGCTGGTCGAGGAAGTCATGCAAAGCCATCTGAAGTCTCCCGCACGGACACTCAGCAGCCTTCCATCAGCTGTGCTGCAGCCACTGGGCCAACACTTCACAGGAGCACTGGAGCAGGAAAAGGTACACTAACGACAGGCAGTAAGGGATTGCATAAGGGTGAAATCTAAATATTTTTGATATAAATATGTGCCCAATACTCTTTGATAAATGTATTACATCATTTTCCTTTCTTTTGTGGTGTCTGTCATTTCAGCTTTGTGCTGTGATTTAGCCTGGAAGAGGGCTGGAGTGATGGAGATGTTGCGAGCAAAGGGGAACTGGGCTTTAAGCCATTCTTGTGTGAGGCTGGAGGTCCGTTTGGTGGAGTTGGCAGAGTTCTCTGATCACCTCCTTGGTGAAGCAGTGACATCGAATACACTGCTCACTTCATTGAAGGTAGAAGTGCTGTTGGAATACCTTCAGAGGATAAGGCCTCCTGGTGAGAGCTCTGATGTCTCTCCTCATCTCTCTGCACAGATGTTCCCGTATTTCTCATTGGCTACGCTCCCTCTGCCGTAGATCCTGGAGGGAGAGGTGGCTTGTCAGTACATCCCCCATTAATATTACCAAGTGTAGCAGTTTGAATTTGAAGAATACATTGAGTTACCATTTAGTTGCCAGAAGAGTCCTGATACAAAAGAACCTTGAAATAAATGAATGAAACTGTTGCAAAGTGTGAAACTAATAAACAACCACTGAAACTGCACGAACCTGACAGCTGCGAGTAATTACTGATGATCTCTTCAAATACCGTCCCTGGAGCATGCTTCCTTGTGCTGCACGCCAGCTCTCCCTGTCAGTGTTTACTCCAGGTGGTGAGGTAAGTGGCGAGTATCAATGTTGCAAATCGGGCAGTCAGTGAGCGTTGCTCACTTACTGATGTCACGATCTACTTGGCGTTGATGTTCCTGCCAATACATCTTACAGATAGCACTACTGGATGGGTATGGTGGATTTGGCATGTGGCATTGCAGCTGTCTCGCCCCAGCGATACTGTTCTAGCACCCCATTAGCACCATCTACTGGTGCTAACTGAAGCTGCTAAGTGGACGAATTTTATCCCCTTAAAGTCTTAATAGCCAGCCCAAACTTTGCATCCGGCCGCTTCTCTCGCTCTCGTAGTTAAAGTCTTTATTCAAATGATTATTTATATTTATATTAATTTGTTTATCTAGTTAAGTTAGAGAAAAAAAGTTAATACTCACCCACCAATCACTTACCTGCTGCCCTGTGACGTCACTCCTTTTTTTTGCTGTTCTTTTGGAATTCACTGTAACTATGCCTCTGCTGCTTCTGCTGCCAACTCCTCACAGGTCACCTGGAGACAGGTTTCCACCCCTGGTTACGCAACATCAGTGGTGTTTTACTGTGGGCGGAACTGGAGTTGGCAGCAGATATTGTGAGTGAGCATAGCCCCTAAAAATAGGGGCAAGGAAAGGAAAGAACTAATTAATATTAAAGTAAATAATTCAAACAAATACCCTTAATTGTAAATATATTAAAAATAATAGATAAACAGCAAATTAGCCCCATTGTTTTCGAGTAACAGGTTCTAGAATTAATATAAATCATTTTTATATTAAAATATTCTTGGAGTGAGCATAATCTCAGGAAGATGGAGAGAGCAAAATCCAATCAGCACCACACTACCTAGGACTAGAAAAATGTCGCTTGTTTCACAGAGCAGATCTGGGGATTCACTGGTTTGTAAAGCTCGCCTATACCTCACCTGGGAGTGCATGATGCTTATGTGAGCAGGGATTTCTGTCCTGAATTCATACCATGCTGTACGTGAGATGGTGAGCTTCATTGGGTAGTGTAAGAGGAGCTTTACGCTGCATTGGTCACATGCTGTATTTGAGTTCACTGTGCTTAATGAACGACTATACAGTGAGATTTTGATAAGACTGTATTAAGGGAACTTTAATCTGTTTCTAACTCGTGCTGTACCTGCCCTGTGAGGCTTTGATGGGACAGTTTTGAGGAAGCTTTACTCTGTCTCTCACCCGTGCTGTTCCTGACCTGGGAGTGTTTTATGGGACAGTGTAGAGGGAGCGTTATTCAATATCTAACCTGTGCTGTACCTGTCTTGGGAGTGATTTATGGGTCAGTGCAGTAGGAGCTTTGCGCTCTATCTTGCCCGAGCTATACCTACCCTGGGAATGTATAACGGGACATTGTAGAGGGAAATTTACTCTGTATTTCAACGATACTATGCATAATCTGGGTGCGTTTGATGTGAAAGTTCAGAGAGAGCTTTACTTTCTATCTAACCTGTGCTGCACCTGCCCTGGGAGCTTTTGATGGGACAGATGAGAGGGAGCTTTACTCAGTATCTACTCCGTGCTGGAACTGATGTGGGACTGTTTGATGGCCATTTCAAAAATGCTCTACTCTGTCTGTAATCCATGCTCTACCTGACCTGGGATTGTTTGATTGGAAGTAGATTTACTCTGCATGTATCTCGTGCCATTCCTTAACTGCGATTGTTTGATGGGATATTGTAGGTGGAGTTTTAGCTATTGTTGCCCATGATCTCCCCTCCAATTATTACTCAAATGGCCTCACCTAGTGATAGCCCCGATGATCCCTACAATGTACACACCCTCCTGTTAAAGGGAACAGATTGCTTTCATAACACAGTTGTCATATCTTCACCCAAGCACCATGACCTCAAACTGCCTTTCACTGCCGTGCCAGGAGAGAGACGCAGTGCTTGATATTATGTGAGGGAGTGTTAGGGGTGTATAAATCTGAAGGTGAGCATTTGGGCCATTGAATAATGGGTTCTCATATTGGGAGGATGGGATGGAGAATTCGTAAGGGACAGTTTTGCGCGGTTGTGCTCCCTGCCTGGGATTTCAGTACATGAGAACGGGGTCGGTGACAGGACTGAATGTACAACATGTGTTCATCCCCAGTGAGATTGTGCACTGGGAGCAGAGCATGGTGTTGTGACCCTGTGACACCTTGACTGGGCGGAGCTCCAGCTGCTTTGTGACATTGTTACTGGCTGCTGTGTGATTGGCTCCTGGCTCCTTTGTGATGTCACCTGGAGACAGGTTTCCCCCCCTGGTTACGCCCCATCAGTGATGTGTTACTGTGGGCGGAGCTGGAGTTGGCAGCAGATATTGTGAGTGAGTATAGTCCCTAAAAGTAGGGACAAGGAAAGAAAAGAACAACTTAATATTAAAGTAAGGAATTCAACCAAATATTAATAGTAAATAAATTCAAATTTAATATATTCATCATCGAAAAATGAGTCCCATTGTTTTCGAGTAACAGATTCTACATTTAATATGAATCATATTTGTATTAACAGAGTGTTGGACTGAGCATTATCTCAGGATGGTGGAGAGAGCAAAGTCGGATCAGCACCACACTAACTGGAAAGCCAAAAAGGTCGCTGGGTTCAAAGGACAAACACCCTATTTTCCAAGACAGAATAAAACAGGAAGCTTCATAAATGTTTGTAAAGGTGAGTAGGTTCACTGAGAATCCCATCAATTCAAGACCTTTCAACATGAGAGTCTAACCAGCTATTGAGTGCCGTTTACTTTCTGGGATAAGGCTCGGCCTTTTTATGCTGCACTTTGACTGGGGGTTCACTAGTATCTAAAGCTAGGCAATATCTTTAGTTCTTGAACCACTCGCCAGAGGGGATAGCTTTACTCTATCTACTCTATCAAACCTCTCATCATGTTGAAAACCTCTACCAAGTGACCTTTGAACCTTCTCTGTTCCAAGCAGAACAGTCCTAAAGTTTCGAAAATCTCATCCTAACTGAACCCCATCATCCCTAGTAACATCCTGAGAAATCTCCTCTGTAGACTTTCTAAGGCCTTTACACCTTTCCTGAAGTGTGGTGCCTAGAATTGTCCACAGTAATCCAGCTGAGGCATAACCAGTGATTTATAAAGTTCTAGAATGATCTCTTTGCTTTTTGTTTCTTTCCTCTGGTTATAAACCCAAGTAACGCGTATGCATTTTAACCACGTTATCAGCTTGCCCTGCCACCTTTAAGGATTTGTGGATATGGATAACAAAGTCTCTCTGCTCATCTACACTGTTCAGAATCGTGCCATTTATAGTGTACTGCCTTTCCATATTGGTCCACCTACAGTGCATCACTTCACACTTCTCCGCATTGAACCTCATCTGCCAATTTCACCATCCTGTCTATGGCATCTGGAAGCATATACCTGTCCTCATCAGCAACTACTACTTTGCCAAGTTTTGTTTCATCTGCAAACGTTATAAGTCTGCTCCGTATACCCGAGTCTATGTCCTTTATACAAATTGAAGAGAGAAATGGACCCTAAACGAACCATTGGGGAACATCATGGCAAACAAATTTCCAGTTTGAAAAACATCCGTTCACTCCCACAATTTGCTGGCTTTCACTGAGCCAATGTTGTATTCAGATCGCCACTTTCCTCTTAATTCCATTCGCTTCCATCTTCTTAACAAACCACATATCAAAGTTTGCCAAAGACACAAAGATAGGTGATATTGTAAGCAATGTACATAGAAGCATCACATTATGAAGAGATATTAATAGAACAAGTGACTGGGCAAAACTGTGGCAAATGGATTTCTGTGGCAAGGGTGAGGTCATCCAGTGATATGATCCTATGCCTGATTTTACCAGGTGTAAGGGTTTTGTGGGCATCTGCTGGGCAGTAGTTGCACAAATACCCCAAATCTGCGGCAGTGAAAGTGATTTTTGAGTCAGTGCAGTAGATCTGTTAAGGTGAGCCTTGACAGATCGCAGGTTCCGTGTTTTGCCCATGCACAGTGCATGTGGAAACCTGGAACTAGAGGGGCCTTTCTGATGACTTATGACAGCGTACGCTTTGCATACACCATCATCAAAAGCACAAAATCTGGGACAATACAATGCTGCCCCTACACCCGAGTCTACGTCATTTATAAAAAATGGAAAGAGTAATTGAACCCAAAATGATCCTTGGGGAATGCCACGGCAAACAACCTCAAAGTCTGAAGAAATATCCATCCTCCTGCACCATTTGCTTCTTGTCACTCAGCCAATGCTTTACCAATACCACTATTTTCCCCTTATTTCCAGGGTTTTCATCTTCTTAATAAGTCACATATACAAGCCACATATCCAATTTTTCCGATGACACAAAGATAGGTGGTATTGTACGTAATGTAACTGGAAGCAGAGGGTGTGGCTGAGATGCTAAATTAGTACTTTGTATCTGCCTTCACCAAGGAAGATACATAGATACATAGAAGACAGGAGCAGGAGTAGGCCATTTGGACCCTCGAGCCTGCTCCAACATTCAATGCGATCATGGCTGATCATCGATATTCAGTACCCTGTCCCTGCTTTCTCCCAATATCCCTTGATCCCATCAGCCTTAAGAAATATATCTAACACCTGCTTGAATATATTTAATGAATTGGCCTCAACTGTCTTCTCTGGTAGAGAATTCCACAGGTTCACCACTCTCTGGGTGAAGAAATTCCTCCTCAACTCATTCCTAATTGGCATACCCCTTATCCTTAGACAGTGACCACTGGTTCTGGATTCCGCCACCATCAGGAACAGCCTTCCTGCATTTAGTCTGTCTAGTCCTGTTAGAATTTTATAAGTTTCAATGAGATCCCCTCTCATTCTTATAAACTCTAGCGAATATAAGCCTAATCGACTCAATCTCTCTTCATACTTCATTCCTGCCATCCCAGGTATCGGTCTGCTGAATCTTCGCTGCACTCCCTCCATGGCAAGAACATCCTTCCTCAGATAAAGCGAACAAAACTGCACACAATACTCAAGGTGTGGTCTCACCAAGGCCATGTACAACTGCAGCAACACATCCTTGCTCCTGTACTCAAATCCTGTCGCTATGAAGGCCAGATTACCATTTGCCTTCTTAGCCGGCTGCTGCACCTGCATGCTTACCTTCAGTGACTGCTGCACAAGGACACCCAGGTCTCGTTGCACTTACCCTTTACCCAATCTATTGCCGTTCAGATAATAATCTGTCTTCCTGTTTTTGCTACCAAAGCATTTATCGACATACTGCACCTGCCATGCATCTGCCCAGTCACCCAACCTGTCCAAATCGTACTGGAGTTTCTCTGCATCGTCCTCGCAGCACACACGCCCACCCAGCTTTGTGTCATCTGCAAACCTGGAGATATTACATCTAGTTCCCTCGTCTAGATCATTAATATACTAGCTGGGAGAGCCCAGCTTTGCCAGGGCTGTTTTGGGCCGGGCGGTTTAAATCGAGTCCCAGGCTTTCAGGCCTTTCTCTGTGTCCCTCTGTCAATCTGCTGCCGGGCAACATTTTAAATCGAGTCCCAGGCTTTTGGGCCATGTCTGTGTCCCTCTCTCAATCTGCTGTCGGGCAACATTTCTACCTTTTAATACCTTGAAAGATGAAAGTGAAAGTACTTATAAACGTTTTTGGTAAATCTTATGTTATTTTAAAAGAGATACTAACTTTTTCAAACCTGGATCAGCAGAGTAATTTGAGCTGGAAGCTGAAGTAATGGCAGTGAAACAATGGCTGCCAGATCCCTGAGATGAAAACGATTAGTCCCGCTCCCACACACACACCGATTGGCCAACCATCAGGGGACTGTACTGTAGGATTGGTCAATCGTGACGGCACAGGATTGGTGGAACCTTGACGTCAGTCAATCAATGCAAAGTAGCAGATAATGAGTTTAATTTTGAAGGTTTTTTGCATAAGGTGCGAACAATTTTCGTCCGACCGAAAATTAAATACGCTTACGAGCGTCCCGGAAGCGTAAGCTTTTTTCGGAGGTAACGCGCGCATAGGTACGCTCTATACCTTTCGAGCACATAGCCGGACAGACGCACACGTGAGGACAGAGAGAAGGACAGACAGATAGACAGACAGAAAGAAGTATCCGTTTATATATATATACTTGCTGGGGTGAGCCCGGCGTTGCCGAGGCTTTTTCGAGGGCATGTTGTTGTTGGAGAGAGAGAGAGAGCGACTGGGGGGTGGGGGGGCGGCAGAGAGAGACTGGGGGGGGGGAACAGAGAGAGACTGAGGGGGGGCAACAGAGAGAGACTGGGGGAACAGAGACAGACTGGCGGGGGAACAGAGACAGACTGGGGGGGATCAGAGAGAGACTGGGGGGAGGGGGGAACAGAGAGAGACGGGGGGAACAGAGAGAGACTGGGGGGGGAACAGAGAAGCTCTTCCCCCCCCTCGCGATTTCCCGGGGCTCTCCCCCCCCGCGATTTCCCGAGGCTCTCCCCCCCACGATTTCCCGAGGCTCTCCCCCCCCGCGATTTCCCGAGGCTCTCCCCCCCCCGCGATTTCCCGAGGCTCGCCCCCCCCCGCGATTTCCCGAGGCTCTACCCCCCCGCGATTTCCCGAGGCTCTCCCCCCCGCGATTTCCCGAGTCTCGCCCCCCCCCCCGCGAACTCCCGAGGCTGTGTGCTGGCGTCACGGGGGCCGTGCGCATGCGTGCCGGCGTCAAGGCGGCTGCGCAACTGGCGGCCTCTTCATTTTTTTTAAACTCATGCGTGCTGGCATCACGGGGTGGCGGACCGTGCGCATGCGTGGTTTCAAGACCGCCGGTGTGCCCCGTTGCCGGGGTAACGGGGGCCGTGCGAATGCGTGCCATCGTCAAGGCGGCCGCGCAACTGGCGGCCTCTTCTTTTTTTTTTAAACTCATCTTTCGCCGAGTAAGAGGAGATTAAATAAATAGAGAGCAGCAAAAGAGGAGGTGGGAGTAGGAGTCGCTCGGTAGGCCCATGCAAGAAGGACGGTAGATGTGAATAGGAGGCAGGGCTCGGCTGCCGGTTAACTAAGTGGCCCCTCGCGTCGGACGCAGGCCTGGTCTCGAACGAGGAGCCAACTGCCCCGCCCACCGCGTGCGCATTTGCTAAACACAATTTAAAACACAAATAAATTGTTATTTAATTCCCTAACAAAACATTAAAATATTTACCTTAGTTCCCTAACATACAGAAAGTGTGGGGGAAAAAAATCGTGAAAAATCAAGATGGCGGCCACTCACCTCGGTTCAGAAGGATAAGGCCCGCCCACACACGCACCGATTGGTCGACCGGTCAGGTCACCGAAGCGTAGCATTGGTCAATCGTCGAGTCACTCGACACTCAACTGTAGGACGGCACGCGCCAGGAACCCGCCGTACGATTGGTCGACCTCGACGTCACACGGTCGCTAATGAGATGCTAATGAGTGGAACGCTGAACGTTTTTCGGATACCGCGGGCGCGGTTTTTGTCCGGCCGAAACGTAAATACGCCTATGACCGGTCCGGAATCGCAAGCTTTCTTTTGAGGCGACGCGCGCGTCGGTACGCTCTGTAACTTTCAAACGTATAGAACATGGACAGGCAGACAGACAGACATCAGGACAGACAGAAGAGCCGCTTTATATATATAGATAGAAAGACTAGCTGGAGTGCCCGGCAGTGCCGAGGCTTTTTCGAGGGCATGTTGTTGTTGGAAGAGAGAGAGAGAGAGCGACTGTTCGGGAGGGGGGGAAGAGAGAGAGCGACTGGGGGTGGGAGAGAGAGAGCGACTGGGGGGGAAGAGAGAGAGCGACTGGGGGAAGAGAGAGAGCGACTGGGGGGAAGAGAGAGAGCGACTGGGGGGAAGAGAGAGAGCGACTGGGGGGAAGAGAGAGAGCAACGGGGGAAGAGAGAGCGTGACTGGGGGGAAGGGGGGAAGGGGGGGAAAGGGGAGGGGAGGGGGAAAGGGTGGGGAGGGGGGGAAGAGAGGGGGTGAAGAGAGGGGGAAATGAGGGGGGGAATGGGAGGGAGGGGGGAAGGGGGGAAGGGGGGAAGGGGGAGGGGGGAAGGGGGGGAAAAGGGGGTGAGAAGGGAGGGGGTGGAGGAGGGAGGGGGGTGGAGGGGGGATTTGGGAGGAGGGGGGAGGAAGGGGAGGAGGGGGGAGGTGGGGAGGAGGGGAGGGGAGAGGGGGAGTCTCCAAGCCCCGCCCCCCATTCTCCCGATGTCCCGCCCCACGATCTCCCGGTGTCCCGCTCCCCAATCTCCCGTCCCCCGATCTCCCGATCTCCCGATGTCCCGATTTCCCGCTCCCCGATCTCACGATGTCCTGATCTCCCGAAGTCCCGCCCCCCGATCTCCCGATGTCCTTTCCCCCGATCTCCCGATGTCCCGCCCCCCGATCTCCCGATGTCCCGCCCCGCGATCTCCCGATGTCCCACGCACCGATCTCCCGATGTCCCGCCCCCCGATCTCCCGTCCCCCGATCTCCCGATGCCGCAAGCCCCGCTGCCCGATGACCCGAGCCCCGCCCCCCGATGTGTCGAGCCCCGCCCCCCGCCCTCCCGAGCACCGGCCTCCTGCTCTCCAGAGCCCCGCCCTCTCGAGCTGGCTTCAAGACCGCCGATTGCAGCTGTGAGATACGGCCGGCGGGCCCGGTAGCCGGGGTAACCCTTCCCGGTTTCCAAGCCCCGCCCGAGATCGGCACTCCTGAGAAACCTGCCCCCCCACCTGAGCCGAGCAGGGAACAGAGAGAGACGCCATGTCTCAGCTGCTCCTGCTGCGCGCGCACCCTGTGTATGTCCCATTACCTTCGTGGCTGACGCCATTGCCCCGGGTAACGTGACACACGGGGGGGAGCTTAGCAGAAGCCATGGGACAATTACCGAGCTCGGGCGTGGCTGGGCAGGAGTGGCCCAGGCTTTGAGGCCTAGGTTCTGAGGCCTTACAAAAACGGGGAAAGGTAGGAAAAAGAATCTTCAGGTGAGAGAAAATATTTACAAATGAATGAAGTTTTTTAAAAACAATTTAATAAAAGCAAATTTTTTTGCTGGCAATGTATATTTGAAAAGAAAGACGCAGAAAGCGGGAAAAAGAATGGATGCAAGACGGCGGCTACTCACCTCGGTTCAGAACGATAAGGCCCACCCACACACACACCGATTGGTCGACAGTCAGGTCACCAAAGCGTAGGATTGGTCAATCGTCCCATCACTCGACTGTAGGAGGGCCCGCCCACACGCGCCAGGAACCTGGCGTACGATTGGTCGACCTCGACGTCACTCTATCGCTAATGAGTGGATAATGAGATGCTAATGAGCGGAATTTTGAACATTTTTTGGATACCGCGGGCGCAATTTTTGTTCGGCCGAAACGTAAATACGTTTACGACCGTTTTGGAATGGTAAGCTTTCTTTTGACGTAACGCACGCGTAGGTACGCTCTATAACTTTCGAGTGTTTTGCCGGACAGACGCACACCAAAGGACAGACAGACAGACAGATAGACAGACAGACAGACAGACAGATCTATCCGTTTATATATAGAGATATAGTCAATAGCTGGGGTCCTAGCAGCGATCCCTGCGGTACCCCACTTGTCACTGCCTTCCACTTGGAAAAAGACCCGTTTATTCAAGCTATTTGCAACCTGTCTGCCAACCAGTTTTCTATCCAAGTCAGTACCATACCCCGAATCCCATGTGCATTAACTTTGCACGGTAGTCTCTTATGTGGGAGCTTATCGAAAGCCGCCTTAAAGTCCAAATACACCACATCCACTGGTTCTCCCTTATCTATTCTACCAGTTCCATCCTCAAAAAAATCCTGTAGATTCGTCAAGCATGATTTACCTTCAGTAAATCCATGTTGACATTCTCCGATCCTGTCACTGATAACCAAGTGCTCTGCTATTACATCTTTTATCATGGACTCTAGCATTTCCCCCACTACCGATGTCAGGCTTACCGGTCTAAAATTCCCCACTTTTTCTCTGCCACTTTTTTTCAATGGTGGGGTTACATTAGCTACTCTCCAATCCATGGGAACTATTCCAGAGTCTATAGAATTTTGGAAGATGACCAACAATGCATCTACACTTTCTAGGAACACTTCCCTAAGTACCCTATGATGTAGGTTATCAGGCCCTGGGGATTTATCGGCCTTCAATCCCGTCAATTTCCCTAACACCATTTCCCTACTGATGCTGATTTAATTCAGTTCCTCCCTCTCATTAGACCATATATTCTGCGACATCCCTGGGAGTTTATTTGTATCTTCCTTGCTGAAGACAGAACCAAATTTCGTATTTAATTGGCCTGCCATGACTTTGTTCCCCATTATAAATTCCCCTGGTTCTGACTGCAAGTGACCTAAGCTTGACTTTAACAATCTTTTTCTTTTCACATATCTGTAAAAGCTTTTACAGTCAGTTTTTATGTTCCCTGCAAGCTTACACTCAATCTATTTTCCCCCTCTTAATTATTCCCTTTGCCCTCCTTTGCTGAATCCTAAACTGCTCCCCGTCCACAGGTTTGCTGCTTTTTCTGGTCAATTTATATGTATTCTCCTTGGATCTTATGCATTCCCTAATTTCCAATGTTAGCCAATGTTGAGTCACTTTCTTGATTTATTTTTATTGTGTAGTTCATCCATTCGATCTTTAAATGTTTGCCATTGTCTATCCACGTCAACCCTTTAAGTAACATTCCCCAATCAATCCTAGCCAACTCGCACCTCATACCATCGTAGTTTTCTTTATTGTATCTGTGTACCCAAATCTCTGAATGAACCTTCTCTCTCTCCATCTTATCAAATAATTATATTATATTATGATCACTCCTCCCCAAAAGATTGCTAATTAATCCTTTCTCATTACATGATAACCAGTCTAACATGGCCTGATCTCTAGTTGGTTCCTCGACATATGGTCCAGGAAACCATCCCGTATACACTCTAGAAATTCCTCTTCTACAGTATTGTTACTAATTTGGTTAGACCAATCTATATGTAGATTAAAGTCACCCATGATAACGACCGTGCCATTATTGCACACATCTCTAACTTCCCGTTTAATGCCATCCCCAACCTCAGCATTACTGTTTGTGGGTCTGTATACAGCTCCCACTAACGTTTTCTACCCCTTGGTATTTCTCAGCTCTACCCATACAGATTCCACATAATCAGAGCTAATATCCTTCCTTACTATTGTGTTAAACTCCTTTTAAACCAGCAATGCTACCTCACTGGCTTTTAATTTTTGTCTGTCCTTCCTAAATATTGAATATCACTGGATGTTGAATTCCCAGCCTTGGTCACCCTCGAGTCATATCTTCATTATCCCAATTATGCATGAGGCGCTGTGGGTCATCAGCAGCAGCAGAATTGTATACCATCACAATCTGTAAGCTCATGGCCTGGCATGTCCCTCACTCTAACATTACCATGAAGCCAGGGGAAAAACCCTGGTTCAATAAGGAATGCAGAAGAACATGCCTTAAGAACCACCAGGCATACCTAAAATGAGTTGCCAAAATGGAGAAGCTGCAACACAGTACTACATGCATGCTAAATAGCGGAAGCAGCAGTCTATAGAGAGAGCTAAGCAATTCCACAATCAACTGATCAGATCAAAGCTCTGCAGTCCTGCCAAATCCAGTCGTGAAGGTTGGTGGAAAAAAAGCCAACTAATGGAAGGAGGAGTCGCCATGAATATCCCCAAACTCAATGATGGCGGAGCCCAGCACCTAAATGCAAAAACCACAGCTGAAGCATTTGCAACCAGCTTCAGCCAGAAGTGCCGAGTAGATGATCCATTTCGGTGTCCTCCGGAAGCCAGTCTTCAGCCAATTTGATTCCTTCACGTGATATCAAGAAAAGGCTCAGCGCGCTGGGTACAGCAAAGGCTATGGGCTCCGGCAACATCTTGGCTGCCATGCAGAAGACTTGTGGTCTAGAATGAGCTGTGCCTCTAGCCAAGCTGTTCCAGTACAGCTACAACACTTGCATTTACTCGACATTTTGGAAACTGGCCAGGTATGTCCTCTTCACAAAAATCAGTACAAGTCCAATCCAGCCAATTACCGCCCCATCAGTCTACACACAATCATCAGCAAAATCAGGGAACGTGTCATGAACAGTACTATCAAGTGGCACTTACTCACCAATAACCTGCTCACCAATGCTCAGTTTGTGTTCCGCCATTTCAACTGGGCGCCATACCTATAGTGTATGTACCTTGAAGAGCACCTGTGTACTGTAATACCGGTAGTGACCACTCGGGTATATAAGCCTGTATAGTGTCTTGAATCTTTTAATTCACCTCCAGACTTTGTTCAGTAAACACCTGTTAAACCATCTCCTGCATTCCATGTCTCCATTAACATATGGATACAACAGTGGCGACGAATTGGAAACGGACTTACCTGCAATTCGGCAGCACCTCAAGGAGATCGATTCCTCAGGCGAAGGTCGAAGAAAAAAAAAAGAAAAAAAACTGTGGTTTCACCAGCTAGCCAGGCTGGTGGCAGGCACTGCACTTATCCTTCCTGGTCGGTGGGCTGGGGCTTGATCGGGTGGCTCTGCAGCGGGGCCGAGCAGCGAGTCGGAAGGCGGAGGCAAACAGAGACGGAGGGTGAAGCACTCGGGAGACGGCCGGCGCTGCAAAGCAGGTCGGCGTTCGGACCAAGCAGAGGGAGGGAAAAGTCCCAGAGAGTCTGGCGGGAACGAGTCTCCAACTATTAAAAATATCTGTCTAAATAAAAACCGCGGAGAACAGCGTTGTCAGCAGCGGCAGCAGCGGGAAAGTGCGGGAGGCGCCATTTTTATCTCGGCAGGGAAGAAAGGAAAGCGCGGGAGGCGCCATTTTTGATTTTCAGGATGCCTACGACTGGCAATATTACTGCTTTCGATAGTGATATAGAGGATTGGACCACATATGCCGAAAGAGTGGAGGTATATTGCACAGCGAATGAAGTAGAGGATGATAAAAAGGCATCGGTACTTCTAAATCTGATGGGCGCAAGGACATACGGGCTGTTACGAAACTTAATCACTCCAGCCAAACTGATGGACAAGAATTTTAAGGAGATTGTTGATACCCGACAGGAGCACTTAAACCCAACACCGCTGCTGATAGCGGAATGATTCAAATTCTTCAGGAGGAATCAGCACAAGAATGAAAGTAACGCTGATTACCTCACCGAATTAAGAAAGCTGTCAAAGCACTGCCAATTCGGGGCAGGACTGGCAGATTCTCTACGAGACAAATTCGTCTGCGGTCTCCTAAGTGAAGGAACACAGAAACGTCTACATTCTGAGAAGGATTTGGCACTGGACAAGGCTTTCAGTGTGGCTGCATCATACGAAGCAGCAGCAAGAGGAGATGCAGAGATAGAGCAAAGGCCACAGGACTTCGGCACCCAAGAAATGACACGGGGTGTCGAGAGATGTTATCGCTGCGGCAGACCTACCCATGACCAGAGGGACTGCTGGTTCAAGGACGAAGCATGCAGGCAATGTGGAAAGATGTGACACATTGCACGTGTATGCCGATCTGGAAACAAGAAATCCACTGACAGAAAAAAAATCAAGAAGAAAAAGTACAGAAAGGTGCAAATGATGACGGACAGTAGTTCTGAAGACCAGAAGAGCGATAGCGACTCCGGAAACAAGAGACTAAGCTGTCTCAAATTACATAATGTAATTGCCAAAGAAGATTACCAGACCATTTGGGTTACCCCACGATAGCGGGGTCCCCAGTTAAAATGGAGCTAGATACATAAGAACATAAGAACATAAGAAATAGGAGCAGGAGTAGGCCAATCGGTCCCTCGAGCCTGCTCCACCATTCAATAAGATCATGGCTGATCTGATCCTAACCTCAAATCTTCTATCACTGTGCATCCACCCGAACCCATGTGATCTCCCGGGAGAGGCGAAAAACCAGATAAAGACCCAATGGTCAATTTAGGAGAAATAAATTTGGGAAATTCCTCTCCGGCCCATCTAGGCGATGGAAATTCTTCCAGGAGATCACTCTGTCCCCATATTTTCTACATTACTTACCTTCTGTAAAGGCGATCTCCACCCCAGCCAGGAACAGGAATAAAACCATCTCCTGAAATCTAACACAGAATTAGAACACAGTAGGAGCAGAACCAGGCTACATGGCCCCTGGGCCCACTCCACTACCCACAGGGCCATGACCATTCCGAACCTAGACTCATGTCCAATTTCCTGCCCGCTCCCCATAACCCTTAATTCCCTATACTTCTAGGAAACTATCTATTTCTGTTTTAAATTTATTTAATGATGTAGCTTCCACAGCTTTCTGGGGCAGCAAATTCCACAAACCTACCACCCTCTGAGTGAAGAAGTTTCTCCTCATCTCAGTTTTGAAAGAGCAGCCCCTTATTTTAAGATTATGCCCCCTAGTTCTAGTTTCACCCATCATTGGGAGCATCCTCACCGCATCCACCCGATCAAGCCCCTTCACAATCTTATATGTTTCAATAAGATCGCCTCTCATTCTTCTGAACTCCAATGAGTAGAGTCCCAATCTACTCAACCTCTCCTCATATGACCACCCCCTCATCCCCGGGATTAACCGAGTGAACCTTCTTTGTACTGACTCGAGAGCAAGTATGTCTTTTCTTAAGTATGGACACCAAAACTGTATGCAGTATTCCAGGTGCGGTCTCACCAATACCTTGTACAACTGCAGCAATACCTCCCTGTTTTTATATTCCATCCCCCTAGCAATAAAAGCCAACATTCCATTGGCCTTCTTTATCACTTGCTGCACCTGCATACTAACTTTTTGAGCTCCGTGCACCAGGACCCCCAGATCCCTTTGTACTACAATACTTTCCAGTTTCTTGCCATTAAGATAATAACTTGCTCTATGATTTTTCCTGCCAAAGTGCATAACCTCACACTTTCCAGTATTGTATTCCATCTGCCAAATCTCTGCCAACTTACTTAGCCTGTCTATGTCCCTTTGCAGGTTTTTTATGTCCTCCTCACTCACTACTTTCCGTCCCATCTTTGTATCATCTGCAAACTTTGATATGTAACACACGGTCCCCTCCTCCAAATCGTTAATACAGATTGTAAAGAGCTGGGGACCCAGCACTGACCCCTGCGGAACACCACTAGTTACTGGTTGCCAATCTGAGAACGAACCATTTATCCCAACTCTCTGCTTTTTGTTAGAGAGCCAATCCACCACCCACGCCAGAATATTACTCCCAATCCCGTGATTATTTATCTTGAGCAATAATCTTTTGTGTGGCACCTTGTCAAATGCCTTTTGGAAGTCGAAATACACTACCTCCACTGGTTCCCCTTTATCCACCCTATATGTTACTTCCTCAAAAAACTCCAGCAAATTTGTCAAACATGACTTCCCCTTCAGGAAACCATGCTGAGTTTGTCCTATTAAATTATGTTTATCCAAATGTCCCGTTACTGTCTCCTTAATAATGGACTCTAACATTTTACCAACCACAGATGTTAGGCAAACAGGTCTATAGTTTCCAGCCTTCTGCCTACTACCCTTTTTCAATAAGGGTGTTACATTAGCAGTTTTCCAATCTGCCGGGAACTTTGCTGAGTCCAGTGAGTTTTGGAAAATTATTACCAATGCATCCACAATCCCTACAGTTACTTCCCTCAAGACCCTAGGATGCAAGCCATCAGGTCCAGGGGATTTATCCGCCTTGAGTCCCATTATTTTACCAAGTAACACTTCCTTAGTGATTTCAATCGTATTTAGTTCCTCCCCCCCTAGAGCCCCCTGTTTGTCCAGTGTTGGGATATTCTTAGTGTCCTCTATTGTAAAGACTGATACAAAATAATTGTTCAGTGTTTTTGCCATCTCCATGTTTCCCACCATTAATTTCCCGGTCTCATCCTCTAAGGGACCAACATTTACTTTAACCACATTTTTTCTTTTTATATAACTATAGAAACGTTTACTGTCTGTTTTTATTTTTTTTGCTAATTTACTTTCATAATCTATCTTCCCTTTCTTAATCAATCTTTTAGTTTATTTTTGCTGTCTTTTAAAGACTTCCCAATCTTCCATCCTCCCACTAGATTTGGCTACCTTATATGCCCTTGTTTTTAGATGGATACTATCCTTAATTACTTTACTTAGCCACGGATGGCTATCTTTTCTTTTACACCCTTTTTTCCTCAGTGGAATATTTTTTTTTTGGAAGTTGTAAAATAACTCCTTAAATGTACAGCACTGATCATGTACCATCTTACCCTTTAATATATTGTCCCAGTCCACTCTAATCAATTCCGCTCTCATACCTTCATAGTCTCCTTTATTCAATCTCAGCATGCTTGTTTGAGATCCAACCTTCTCACCCTCTAATTGAATATGGAACTCAACCATGTTATGGTCACTCATTCCAAGGGGATCCTTTACTAGGACATTTTTAATTAATCCTGTCTCATTACACAGGACCAAATCTAAGGTTGCTTGCCCCCTGGTCGGTTCAGTTACATACTGCTCAAGAAACCCATCCCTAATACACTCAATGAACTCATCCTCAAGGCTGCTCTGCCCAATTTGATTTGTCCAGTTAATATGATAATTAAAATCCCCCATAATTATAGCTGTTCCCTTATTACAAGCCTCAACTATTTCCTGATTAATACTCCGTCCAACAGAGTTGCAACTGTTTGGAGGCCTATAGACTACACCCACGAGTGTTTTTCCCCCCTTATTATTCCTTATCTCCACCCAAACTGTTTCACTATCCTGCTCCTTTGACCCAATATCATTTCTCTGTATTATAGTGATTCCTTCCTTTATTAACATAGACACCCCACCTCCTCTCCCTTCCTGCCTGTCCTTCCTGATTGTTAAATAACCTGGTATGTTTAATTCCCAGTCATGGTCACCCTGCAGCCATGTTTCTGTAATGGCCACAAGATCATACCCATATGTCGTTATTTGTGCCGTTAATTCATTCATTTTGTTACGAATGCTACGTGCATTCAGATAAAGAACTTTCAAATATGTTTTGTAACACTTAGTTCCTGTTTTTCCCCTTTTTATTACTTTACTTTTTGCTCCATAGCTTCTGTCCCTTCCTGACACATTCTGTTTTTTAATTCCCCCACTGCTACCTAAGTCTATGACCTTCTCTGTTGTCATTTCTATTATTTGCTCTCTAGAAACCTCCCCCCCACTAATCAGTTTAAAGCCCTCTCTACAGCCCTAGTTATATGATTCGCCAGGACTCTAGTCCCAGCACTGGCCAAGTGGAGTCCATCCCAACGGAACAGCTCCCTCCTGTCCCAGTATTGGTGCCAGTGTCCCAAGAAGCAAAACCCATTTCTCCCACACCAGTCTTTGAGCCACGCATTTAAATCTTTAATTTTATTTATCCTAGCCATATTCGCTCGTGGCTCAGGTACTAACTCAGAGATTATTACCCTTGAGGTTCTGTTTTTTAATTTGACCCCTAGCTGCTCATACTCCTTTAACAGAACCGTCTTCCTTGTCCTATCTACGTCGTTTGTACCAACATGGACCACGACAACTGGATCCTCCCCCTCCCACTCCAAGTTTCTTTCCAGCCCAGAAGAGATGTCCTTAACCCTCGCACCGGGCAGGCAACACAGCCTTCTGGACTCCCGCTCTTGACTGCAGAGAACCCTATCTATCCCCCTAATGATACTATCCCCTACCACTACAACATTTCTTTTTACTCCCTCCACTTGAATGGCCCCTGTACCACGGTGCTGTGGGCAGGTTGCTCATCCTCCCTGCAGTCCCTGCTCCCGCCCTCACAGGGAGAAAGAAACTCGATCCTGCTGGACAAGAACAAGGGCTGCGTCTCCTTCAACACTACATCCTGGATCCCTGTAACTTCCTCACTCGTAGTCACACCATCCTGTCCCTGACTACGGACTACATCTGCAGTAATTAACTTCATAGGTGTGACCATCTCCTGAAACATAGAGTCCAGGAACTTCTCCCCCTCCCTGATGCATCGCAGTGTCTGAAGCTCGATCTCAAGCTCCATAACATGGAACTTGAGTTCCTCTAGCAGCAAACACTTGTCGCAGATGTAATCACCGTGAGCCTCAATGGGGACAACCGGCTCCCACATCTCGCAACAGTAACACATCACCTGCTCCATTCTATATAATTAATTAAATTTATTATTATTAGTTATGAAGACCCTGCCCGGATATAGATGATAATGTCACACCACTATTCAATAGGACTTAACAACTTAAAGGTATTAAAGAGAAGAGAAGGAAGAAATCCAACCAACCAGCTGATCACCAACCTCCTCCTTGAATACTGTCTGTGGGGACTGTTTGGTTGACTCGTCTTGCTGCTCCGCCTCCGCAGTGTTGTCCAAGCCTGGGAGTGGGGAACAATACAGAGCAAAAAACACACCCTCACCTCCCACTTATCCGAACTATCCCACATAGCAAAACTCCAGCACCACTCAATGCACAAGGCACTCCGTGCACTGCACTAGCCCCTCCCCTTTTATACCCGGATTCTACTTCCGGTTTAAACTGCCCAAGAATTTAAAAAACCCTTAAAAAATTAAACTTACTTCAAATAATTGACTTCTTAACACACTAAAATTCACAAAATACACTTAAATGATTTTTCTCCCACTTAGCAAAACTCCAGCACCACTCAATGCACAAGGCACTCCGTGCACTGCACTAGCCCCTCCCCTTTTATACCCGGATTCTACTTCCGGTTTAAACTGCCCAAGAATTTAAAAAACCCTTAAAAAATTAAACTTACTTCAAATAATTGACTTCTTAACACATTAAAATTCACAAAATACACTTAAATGATTTTTCTCCCACTTAGCAAAACTCCAGCACCACTCAATGCACAAGGCACTCCGTGGACTGCACTAGCCCCTCCCCTTTTACACCCGGATTCTACTTCCGGTTTAAACTGCCCAAGAGTTTAAAAAACCCTTAAAAAATTAAACTTACTTCAAATAATTGACTTCTTAACACACTAACATTCACCAAATACACTTAAATGATTTTTCTCCCACGTAGCAAAACTCCAGCACCACTCAATGCACACTGATACAGGATCAGCTCTGACCGTCATAAGTCGACGGGATTATGAGCGGCTATTTCCGCATATACCTTTGAAAGACACATCCATTATCTTGAAGACATATACGGGGCAGAAATTTTACCCCAGAGGGAAAATAAGGGTGCCTGTTGTATACAACGGCAAGGAAATACAGAAGTTGTATTTATACGTTCTGCAAGATGGTGGTCCACCGCTGTTGGGACGTGAATGGATCAGGAAGATAATTTTAGACTGGCACTCCATTCAGGCACTGACGGTGACCAGTAAGAAAAAAAATGATGATGACGTCATACCTGAACGATTAAATGACATCTTGGCCAACGCCAAAGAAGTGTTTCAACAGGAAGTAGGAACCTTGAAAGGCGTCACTGCCTCAATAAAAGTGGAAGATGCGGCAATTCCCAAGTTTTTTTAAGGCAAGGCCGGTGCCAAACGCAATTCGTCCAGCAGTCGAGGCAGAGCTGGAGAATTTGGAAAAGGCAGGCGTGTTATCCAAGGTAGATTGGAGCGAGTGGGCAACACCCAGCGTCCCGGTCATGAAGAAAACGTTGAATAATGATAAATCTGAAGCACAGAGAAAAATTCGCATCTGTTGGGAGTTCAAGTGACTGTAAACCCGGTCCTTCACATGGTACAGTATCCTCTTCCAAGGATAGAAGACATTTTTGCCTCACTATCCGGAGGGAAACGTTTCACCAAAATTGACTTGGCACAGGCATATCTACAGATGGAGGTTGAGGAGGCCTCTAAAAAGTATCTCACGATAAACACACACAAAGGCCTGTACCAGTACAACCGACTGGTTTTCGGAGTAGCATCAGCTCCAGCTATCTGGCAAAGAGCTATGGAGCAAGTCCTGCAAGGGATTCCGGGGACTCAGTGCTACCTAGACGACATGCTTGTAACAGGGGAAAATGACAACGAGCACCTTGCCAATTTGGAGCAGGTGCTCACTAGGCTGAGAGAACAGGGCCTACGAGCAAATCGTCCCAAGTGCGAATTTTTCCAGAAACAAATATCATATTGTGGCCATATAATTAACGAAGAAGGGTTGCATAAGTCACCTGAAAAAATTGAAGCGGTCATAAAAGCCCCAGCACCTGAAAATGTCTCACAATTAAGGTCTTTCCTGGGATTGATAAATTACTATCATAAATTTTTACCGAACTTGTCAACTGTTCTGCACTCACTTAATGCACTGCTACAAACGGGAGTAATTTGGAAATGGAGCGAAGACTGTAAACGTGCCTTCCATAAATGCAAAGGCTTGATTACGTCCAAGGAAGTGTTGGCTCATTACAACCCATCACTGCCAATCAGACTAGCGTGTGATGCATCCCCTTACGGCATAGGAGCGGTATTATCGCATAGATTCCCTGATGGCTCGGAGTGGCCAATAGCTTTTGCGTCACGCTCATTGAACTCAGCTGAGCGTAACTATGCCCAGATCGACAGGGAAGCACGCAGCCTGGTGTGGGGAGTGAAGAAAATCAACCATTACCTACACGGACAAAAATTTACCTTGTTGACTGACCATCAACCCCTCATCTCCATATTCAACCCTAAAAAGGGCGTTCCCATTATGACAGCGCAAAGGCTACAGAGGTGGTCCCTTTTCCTAGGGGCACACCAATATGACATAGAATACAAACGATCAAAACAGCATGGGAATGCTGACGGTTTTTCGCGCCTACCATTGCCAACGGTAGAAGAGGCACATACAGTGGACCCAGTGGAGATGTTCCACTCAACCATAGTGGAATGTCTACCAGTAACAAATTCTACCATTGAAAAGGAAACGAGAAATGACCCGACTCTCTCACGAGTCTACGATTTAATGGTGAAGGGATGGCCAGCACATGGCGAACCACTGTTGCCAGCATTCTCACAAAGAAGAGAACAGCTGTCAGTGTGCCGAGGAACCTTGATGTGTGGATCCAGAGTGGTGATTCCACCCAAACTCCAGGATAATGTGCTAAAGGAGCTTCAGGAGGGGCATCTGGGTGGAGTGAAATTGAAGAACCTAGCCAAAGCGTTTGTGTGGTGGCCAGGTATCGATGGAGACATCGAAGAAATGAGCAAGAGCTGTCTTGGATGCCAGAAGGTCCAAAACGCCCCACCACAAGCCCCTCTACATCCATGGGAGTGGCCCTCATCTCCATGGCAAAGGGTACATATCGACTTTGTTGGTCCATTTATGGACTCAATGTTCTTAATCGCGGTTGATGCACACTCCAAGTGGCCGGAGGTAATAAAGATGTCCTCCACCACCACGGAAAAAATCAGCACAGTATTAAAGACCATATTTGCCAGGAATTGGCTGCCTGAACAGATCTGTTCTGATAATGGACCGCAATTTGTGTCCGAAGAATTCAGGAAGTTCTTAAAAAAACAATGGGGTTAAGCACTACACGTCCGCCCCATACCATCCCGCCACCAATGGATTAGCTGAAAGTTTTGTCCAGACCTTCAAGAAGGCCATGAAGGCCATGGGTAATGAAGATATAAATCTACAACATACGGTAGATAACTTCTTGTTTGCATGCAGGAATGCAACACATGAGGTTACAAACCAATCTCCCGCCATGATGTTTTTCAATAGAAGACTAAGGTGCCGGCTGGATTTGATCAAGCCAAAAGGGACGTAGAGAACCAACAATTTCAAGGCATGAATGAAAGGCAAACTAGAACTTTCCAGATAGGTCAACAAGTTTTGGCCCGGGACTACCGTACCGAGAAATGGCAGCCTGGAACTATTTGCACATGACTAAGACCGCTGATGTATACCGTGGACATTGGAGAAAGTATAATAAGGCACCATGCTGACCAGATCATAGAGTCATCCAAAAAGGGACAACCTACACCACAACTCTATACGCCTAATGATGAAGCAGAGATGCCCATAGTATCTACCTCCGATCCGGTGATACTGGAACCAGATGAACCCGACACTGGCATTCAAGCCGAATCGACCTTGCCAAAAGAACCTACTACACCACCGAAAACTACTGCACCACCGAGGCGTTATCCGGACCGAGTCAGGAATCCTCCAGAGAGACTGACCTCTAATTGATTAACTGCAGCAAATGTGTAGATTATTGTTCTTGTAAACATGTTAATTAATGATTACTTAAAATGTGATGTACCAATTATCTAAAAGGGGAGGAATTGTAGTGGATGTACTTTTAAGAGCCCCTGTGTACTGTAATACCGGTAGTGAACACTCGGGTATATAAGCCTGTATAGTGTATTGTATCTTTTAGTTCACCTCCAGACTTTGTTCAGTAAACACCTGTTAAACCAACTCCTGCATTCCGTGTCTCCATTAACACACGGATACAACAATACCTCATTGCATCCTTGGTCCAAACATGGATAAAAGAGCTGAAATCAGAGGAGAGGTAAGAGTGACTGCCCTTGACAGCAAGGCAGCACTTGACCGAGTTTCGCATCAAGGAGTCCTAGTAAAATTGAAGTCAATGGGAATCAGGGCGTAATCTCTCCACTGGCTGGAGTCATACCTAACATAAAGGAAGATGGTTGTGGTGGTTGGAGGTCAATCATCAAAACCCCAGTACGTCGCTGCAGGAGATCCTCAGAACAGTTTCCTAGGCCCAACAATGTGTAGCTACTTCATCAATGACCTTCCCTCCATCATAACGTCAGCATTGGGAAAGTTCCTTGATGATTACACAGTGTTCAGTTCCATTCGCATCTCCTCAGATAATGAAGCAGTCCATGCCCACATGCAGCAAGACCTGGATGACATTCAGGCTTGGCCTGATAAGTGGAAGTAATTTTCGCGCCACTCAAGTGACATGCTATGACTATCTCCAACAAGAGAAGGTTTAACAACCGCCCTTTTACATTCAACGGCATTACCTTCACTTATTACCCCACCATCAATATGCTGGGGTTCACCATTGACCAGAAACTTGACAATGATGCTCTGCTCATTTTAATAGATTGATCACTGCAGCCCAACATCCTCCCCGCCAACCTTTTCATTATGAATGGCCCAAACCACCAAGATGCATCTGGCTGAGGTGACTGCCCAGCATGGGCTGCTTAGTACAACAACGTTCATTTATATAGTGCAATTAAATTAATAAAACGCCCCAAGGCGCTTCCAATGAGCGTAATCAGACACAAAAGGACACGGAGCCAAAAAAGGAGACACGTGGACAGGTGACCAAAAGCTTGATCAGAGGTAGGATTTATGCAGAGTCTTAAAGGAGAAGAGGAATGCAGAGTTTCAGGGAGGGAATTCCCCTGTTTAGAGCCTGTACAACTAAAGGCACGGCTGCCAATGATAGGCTGAAGAAAGTGGAAGAAGCATAGGAGGAAATTTTGTCTCATCCATGAATGGAGGACGGACAAACTATTTCACAGCACAGAAACAGTGCAAAAGTTAAGAGAGTTGGTGGTGAGGTAGAGTTGTGTGTCTTCAGCATACACGTGGAATCTGATGTTGTGTTTCGGGCTGATGTCACCATGTAGATGCGAAATAGAAGGATCAAAGAGTATAACATTTGGGGTTAGAGGTAACGGTGCGAGAGCACAAAGAAAAGCCATTGCAGGATAGTCTCTGGCTCAGACTGCTTAGGTAAGATTGGAAGCAGGCGAGTGCAGTGCCGCACAGCTGCAAAATGGAGGAGAGGCGTGGAGAAGTATGGTGTGGGCAACCGAGTCAAAGACGGGAAGAATGAAGAGAGAGAGTGCACGATGGTCACAGACACAGAGGATATAATTTGTGACTTTGATAAGGGCCGCTTCAAGGAAGAAATTTGATTGGACAGATTTTGACAGGGGATTGCGGGATAAATGGATGCGAATTTTGGAGACGACAATAAGTTCACGTATTTGGACAGGAATATGATGATAGTGATGGCAGTAGATTGCAAAAGTCAGAGGGGTCAAGGGTGGATGTGTCAGGAGGGAGTGACGATGGCAGATGTGAAAGGGAGGGGACAGTACGAGAGCAGAGTGAACCTTTCCCAATATCAGATGGCATGGGGCGAGGAAGAAAGATTGGATGGTCCACTGTTTAGTGGGAATGGGGTTAAGGCAGCAGGAGGTGGTTTTCCTGGACAACATGAGCTTACACGATTGGTAATAGTGTAATTAATGGTAATACAGGAAGTATTTCATTAAATTACAGGACAACTAAATATGAGGGAATGCAACAACTCTTTAATTAAAATAGAATACAGGAGACTTTAGGGGAAAACAACAATTGTTACTTATTAGTAGAATTATGGGAACAATAGGGTAACAAGGTAAATGTTTATTTAGAAATACAGAACAGGGTAATTTTGAGGAATGCAGCAATAACTGAAATAGAAATAGACTAAATGTGTCTTTACAGGAACACAACAACTGTTAAATAGAGATAGAGAAGGTGCTAATTTTGTGGAGCACAGTAACTGCTTAATTAGAAATAGAGAAGATGGCAATTTAGTGGAACACAGTTACAGTAATTAGAAACTGGGGCCCGTGGAACATAATAGCAATGTATGTAGAAGTAGGTGACAGGGAAGACAGCAAGGGGGTAAAATACAGTTGATAGCGCCACCCGTTAGTGTCTTAAGAGGGTGCTAGGTGGGGCGCAAATTAAGTAGCACCCGTGCGTGGCACTGCCAATGCCTCCTGCAAAATTCAGCAGGAGGTTAGTGGTGGCAGTAACCGGTAGCGCCCTGTGCGCAGTGCCACAGGCGATTACATCATTGGTGTGTGCACCGCCCCGCTCACACCCTGGCCAAGATCTTCAGGAGCGCCCCTTGATTTACCACTGGATGCTATGTACGACAGGGTCAGGGGGGCATACCTGCGGCCGGAGAGGCGCAAATTAAAGGCGCGGTGTGGGCGGCCATTTTTGTTGCTGGCCGCCTGCCACCACCTGCCAGCGCTCCCGTCCCCGGCCTCCTGAACAACCCCCCCACGGAGTGCCGGCTGTGCTCCAAGGACCCGGCACTTCTCTTGGGTGCTGGGCTCTTTTGCATGCACTCCCGATCCCCGGAGGCGCAACTGGGACGCAGGTTGCGCTGCACAGGGCCCCTCCCCTTTAAGAAGGGGAGGAAGTCCTGCAAAACCACGGGTGATGTGCCACACCGTGTGGCACTTCAGCATGTAGTGCCATGATATTCACTCGCAGCACCCCAAGAGGGAGGCGGGGCGCTTCCAGTAGTGCCCCGCCTCTCTCTTGGGGCGCAACCACTCAGTTTCCAGCACGGGGGCGCTAATTGTTCCAGAGCGCTACTTTAAGCACCCTGCTGAAGTTAGCGCTTCAATTGGGGTGCTACTCAATTTTTAGCCCCAATTGTTTACTAACAAAATGATGTCACGGAATGTCCGGAAAATGCAGTGACTGTACTGAGTAATAGAGAAATTAAGGGAACATGGAAACTGTTATTTTAGGATCAGGGGGCAGGAGAATCACAACCATATGGGACTGAATTTGACACGGTAATGTAATGGTTAACCTGTTCATGATGTTGCTCTCTATTTTACATGTTGATATTAGATGATGAGGTTGATTACTCATCGCCTTCTGACGATTGTAACTGGGTGCAGTTGCATCACTGACTGAGAGAATTAAAACCTCTGCCTGCTGCCTGACTCGTGACTTAAATACTGTTGGCCGTCTGAATCCAGTTAAATGAGAATGTGCCTATTACACAGAACAGCCCGCAATTCACCACCACTTAATTCAGAAGGTGCATGGCAACCGGATTGGCAGAGCCCGAGCTCCACGGGAAATGAAACCATGAGGGGTTTGTCATTTTGAACCAATACAGTGTAACGTTAGCAGATTCGGGACAGTCTGACTAACCGTTACTGCATACAACCCCCTCTATTGGCGTTAGAGTATTTAAGGCCATCACTAAATAACATCTCATCAGCATCATATTTCTATCTCGACCTATTCTAGGGCGCAGATCTCTAAGCATTGTTTTTGCACATGTTCTCACTCTCTAGACCCACATTAACCATTTCATGTAGCAGTGATGTCAGCGTGACTGAGCATGTCATGGACCCCTTCTTCGGGGCATTTCATCACGCATTTCACATGCTGGTTGTTTCACTTGCATGACGTCACTTCTCCACACACAGTGATATTCTAGTATCATTCAGCACGAGCCATTTGTTACACAGCATCCCTGCCCTTTCTGGCGATGCATCAAAATATTGGCGGTCTGGAGTTGTTTCTTTAGAATCTCCCCCTGAATAGTCACAATGTTTCGGGTAGTGACCAATCTATCAATCACGTTCTTCTCATTGTTCAGTAAAAGCAACGTCACAACAAACTCCAAGGGAAAGTTATTAAGTAACTATCTTAACTAAACTCTCCTCAATTTACTTAGATTGTGCATTGACAACAGACTAGTATATTTTGGTGAGTGGTGCCCAGGGGATTTAAGTTAAAATGGACAGAAGCATACTGATTGCATTACCGGAGAGATCGAGAACTAATGACCATAGATAACAGAAATGTGAGAGATATTTAAGTGAGTGTTGGGTAACACTCGTTACACAGAAAGTTGTGAGACTGTGGATTTCACGGATGCAGGAATTATGTCAATGTTCATTATAAAATTGGATAGTTGGATGAACAAATAGTGGTAGAAGGGATGTTGAGTCGTGCGGGTAATGAGATTGGAACTATTTGCTTGGGTGGAGTGTTACCGCCGACAAGGACTGCTTGGACATTGTGATGAACAGTTGAGATTTTCAGTAAATATCTGTGAACAAAGATGCTTAATGTCACATTGACGAGTCAGGTTGCTACTGTCTCCATCATTCGACACCGATCAGGAGACAGGGCCCCGTTCTATTGGTCCAGGAGACAATGGGGGGTGGAGTCTGATGGGGAGACCAGCGCCTGCAACATTCACACCGAGATTACAGAATTACAAATAACCACCATTGTAACACATTGTTTCTACATTAAAGGAAACTCTATCAGTTAATTAAACTGAGGCGTCTCATTCCAGCACATGCGGTGTGAGTCAGTTAATGCTGACGCCCACATGTTCTACTCCCCTGCTGAAGCTCAGACATGAGGTTCTCCTTGAAGCTTGAGCGGGAAGGACGCTGTTTTAAGGAATCGATTATGTTCACCTAGGGGAAGCAGCAGACATCAAACACACGGCACAAAGTGTAGGAAATATTTTCTGATACCTGTTCATTCTCACAACAACAATCCATGTCTGTCTTAACAGAAAGACGGCAGTTCTAAAATGGAACACGGGCTGTAAGTTAACTCTAGTTTGAAAAGGAACCTCTGGTTGATTTTTACATTTATTTAAAGAGAGCAATCCATTTTCATCGTAGTAGAATTGAGCTCCAGTCCAGACACGAATCTTTGCTTTAATTTGTCATTTTTTAACTAAATTCTGAATGAATGTCCAAGGAGATTTCACCACGTTCTTTAGCTCTTCCCTGAATTTAGTTTGAGTAATTGCATAAATTCATGTGTTTGTACAGGAATTCAAATAATGGAGCATATATCCGGTTTCTGTGGCAATGTATGCAGGGGATGTATAATCACCTTGGTCAATTTGGTAGTTAAATAACTAACGACAGCTGTCAGCCACAACACAATAAAACTGCCCGAAACACTGAACAGTAAAATGATGGATTTCCTTCGGCTCTCCATCTCTGGATCGCCAGGATTCTCACTGCTGTGGCCTCGGAGCCCCCTGCGGACTCTACTGGCCACTAAAATGCGTCTGACTGTCAAACAATTAAACAGTAATATCAATGCAAAAGGAATCCATGCAACTAAAATACTTTGTAACCAGGAGTAGGCTACACCTGCACGCGATATAAAAAAGGTCACACTGTAGCGGCAACCCCAAGGAATATTGTTACTTATTCGCTCAGGTTCATATGCAAACCAAAAGGGGATGTTCTCTAAACAGATCAGGACAGAAACAGTTGTTATAACCGCTGCCGCAGTTTTCACTGTGCAATATTTTGCTTTAAAGTTCTGACAACATATAGCTACAAATCTGTCAAATGTAAACGAGATGGTAAACCACACAGACATACACACGGTAGCAGGATTCGTATATAGATTTAATTTACAAACGGCAGTGTAGTTCAGGAATGAATATGGAAAGTGAGAACTGAAAGTTTGATACACTATTACATGTAAGATAATGACCAGTAGATCTGCTGTTGCCATGGCCACCATGTAGACAGAGATACATTTGGAAAGGCCACAGTTTCCCCTGGAGAGAATCACGATTGTCAGTAGGTTCGCTGTGAGAAAGAGGGAGAAGAGGTCAGTAACGGTAACGCTCGGATAAACCACACAGCTTATTTTGGGGAAATGTCCGGATGTTTACCTGTTTAGCTTCATAAACACTGATTATTTCTCTATAAAATAGGCGATCATTGGACAATTTGTTTGAAAGAAATAAAACATTGAACACTGGCGATAGAGGGACCGAATGTTGGCTGTTTCCAGCATCCTACTGTCAGGCATCGTCAGCTGTTAAATATAATTTACAAACAATTATTGGAAAGATATGAATTCAAATAATACATTCAGCTGAGAAACAATCATTCGATGTAGGTCAAAACTCTGCATTTTTTCTATTTCTAATCGCCCTGAGGGAGCTGCTCGGTAACAGAGCGGGAGCTGCTGGAGCCTCGAAGGTTCTTTGCAGCCGAGGGGAGGGGAGCAGCTCCCTGAGCGGGAATTATTGCTCCAAATATCTTTCACAGTCCTCAGATGGAAGGAGGTGGCTGCAGTGCGCATAATTATCAATCTAAATAGACAGGGAACAACGGTACAGATGAAATGGTTATCATGGACCACATGTAACACATTCTGTGGTGAGCTATGTACTATTAGAGGGGCCGGGGAATCAGCCTCGCCCTTCCTTAGTACAGGGAGGAAAATTGAGCTCCCTGTTCCCGCGATCTACCGACCGGAACAATGCCTCAGTAGTCGTGTGGACTGACACGATTCCGGCTGATATTCACCAACTGATCCTGTTGGATAAATGACTCTGCAATGATGACATGTTCGGAATTTGTTGCATTGACACTGTGATAGTCAACAGCCATGAGGCAACAGGATGCATTGGCTTACCTGGAGCCCCAAAGGCTGCGAGAATAGGATAGTAAATGATCTTTACCTGTACCATTGTTGGCCGGTCCATTTTTGGAAGTATTTTTGAATTCTGTGCAGCTTCACGGCACCACCTGGAGTTGAACTGAGATCCATAAATGCTCCCCTCTTTATAGAAGAATCGCTTCCCCTGTGAGAAAATCAGATTACCACATAATTGGCGTTAGTTACAGTCACTTAACAAACAAGGTGTGATTTTCCACTTCAGTTCGCCCGGGCCGCCACTGGGGAAATTGAAGCGCTCAGTCCATGAAATTTCGTTCATTAAAATCAATGAATTGAAAGTAATACCAAAAAGAATGTGCTCTGTGCATGCCCCATAACTCGTGAAGGAAACATCTCTCCCGGACCTAGCGTTAGGACATTGGAGCTTCATATTAATTCGTTGAAATCTACACTCATACATTCTACAATTGAAATTTGTTCTGTACTGAAATGATAAACACTATAGACTCGGCTCTAACATTACCGCCGAAGATCCTACACTAACATTAAGAGTAATTATCATATTCTAACATTCATGGTGGTGAATCTGCTCTAACATTAATGGTGGTGCATCTTTCTACCATTACTGGTGGTGAATCTACACTAGCATTACTGGTGGAGATCCTAATCTAAAAATATTGGTGGTGATATTACTCTAACATTACTGGTGCTGAACCTACTCTAACATTAAAGGTGGTGAACCTACTCTAACATTAAAGGTGGTGACTACTGTAACATTGTTGTTAGTGAAACTACGCTTATGTAACATTAATAAAGTGGTGACTGTACGCAAACATTACTGGTTTTGAATCTATTCACACATTAGTGGATACCCGACTCTAACATTAGTGGTGGTGACACTACACTAACATTACTGGTGTTGACTCTATTCTACCGTTACAAGTGGCGACTCTACACTAACATTACTGTTGATGGCACTACACTAAAACTGCTGATGGTGACCCTACTCTCACATTATTGGTTGTGATCCTACTCCGACATTACTGGTGATGACCTAACTCTAACCTTATTCGTGGTGCAACTAATATAACTTTACTGGTGTTGATCTACACTAAAAGTACTGGCCGTGACTCTGCTGTAACATTACTGGTGTTGTCTAACATTACTGGTGGTGTTCCTGCTCTGACATTACTGCTGATGACTCTACTCTAAAACTATTGACGATGAATCTGCTGTAATGTTAATGCTGTGAACAGCCCTAACAGTACTCATTGTGACACTATTCAAACTTTACTGGAGGCGAATCTAATCTAACCTTACTAATGGTGACCTTACTCTAACATTATTGATGCTGACTCTACTCTAACATAACTGTTGGTGACCCTACTCTATTATTAATGAAGTGGTGATTGTATGCTAGCGTTACTAGTAGCGAACCTATTCTAACATTACTGGTGATGAACCTACTGTATCATTACTGGTGGCGACCCTACTCTAACATTACTGGTATTGAATCCAATCTAACATTACTGGTGGCGACCCTACTCTAACATTACTGGTGGTGAATCCAATCTAACATTGTTGGTGATGACCCTGCGCAGACATTACTGGTGATGACTCTACTCTAACATTACTCGTGGTGACCCTAACATCACTGGTGGTGATCCGACTCGAAGCCTACTGGTGATGACACGAACCTAACATTATTAGTGGTGCACGTGATATAACATTGCTGGTGGCCACACTACTACAACATCACTGGTGGTGACTCCACTGTAACATCACTGACGATTAACCTACTCTAACTTTACTGGTGGTGGACCTACTCTAACATTATTGGTGGTGACACTAATCTAACAATACTGGTGGTGACTCTACTCTAACATTATTGGTGGTGGCTGACGTAAGAAAGCTACTCGGCACTTGGTCTAAGCGTTAAACAAAGCTTTAATCGACTGTATTACAACATAGAGGTCTATTTGTGTCCTTCACTAGTTCCTGTTATGAATGTCCTTGTGCAAGCTGGGTCCGTGCCAAAGTATTTACACACTCCCTGGACAGCACCACCCGCAGGCCGTTCGGTATCATTTCATAAGTCTATCTTTTATGAATGACTGATTCATCTCAGTGACCCTACTCCGACATTACTGGTCGTGACTCAAGTCTAACATTACTTGTGATGAACCGACTCTGACATTACTGGTGGTGAATCTACTCCAACATTACTGGTGGGACGCTACTCTAACGTTACTGCTGGTGACTCTGCTCTGACCTTACTGTTTGTGGTCCTATGCTATCATTATGGTGGTGATCCTACTCTAACATTTCATTTGGTGACTCTACTCTATAATTACAAGTGGCGACCCTTTTGTAACATTAATAAATGTGTGACTGTATACTCTAATTAATGGTTTTGAATCTATTCTTACATTACTGGTGGTGACCCTTTGCTAACATTACTGGTGGCGATCCTTCTCTAATATTATTGGTGCTGCAGCTAATCTAATATAATTGTGTCAACCCTAATTTAGCATTACCGGTGAAGGTCCTCGCTAGCATTAATGGTGATGTCCATACAGGAAAATGCTGGTATGCATCCGATTCCAACATTTCTTTGTGTAAACTGCTGACTCCCTGGTTTCTGTACTGGGGCCTGAAATTTTCACCATATGTTTTAATTATTTTGATGAAACAATAGACCGCTATTTATACAAGTATGAAAATGACACTAAGTTATTATGAAGCGTATGTAGTGCGAAGAAGATCTAGATGTTACAAAGAGACATATAAACATAAAATGAGTTAGCAAACCTATATCAAAAGGTGTTCAATGTCGGCAAGTGTGAATCATCCACAATAAAAACGAGAAAGATAACTCGGAGTATATTCTAAAGGCTATTGGGTTAGAAACAGTAGGGGAGCAAAGGATTCAAAAGTTCATGTTATGAAATCTTTGAAAACAAGTACATCAGATCAAAAGAAATAGGAGCAGAAGTAGGCCCATTGGCTCATCCAGCCTGCTCCGCCATTCAAAAAGATCATGGCTGATCGTGTACCTCATCTCCAATTTCATGAACTTTCGTTATATCCCTTGATTCCATTTAATATTCAAAAATGTATCGATCACTTTCTTGAATGTACACAGCGACTGAGCATCCACAACCCTTTGATTTGAGAATTCCAGAGATTCATACCTTCTGAGCGAAATTTCTCCTCATCTCAGTCCTAAACGGACGACCCTTATTCTGAGACGGTGACCCCTGGTTCTAGACTCCCCAGCCAGAGGACAGATCCTCCCTGCACCCACACTGTCAAGTGCTGTAAGAATTTTGTATGTTTCAGTGAGCTCACCTCTCATTCTTCTAAACTCCTGAGAATATAGATCTTGTGTACTCAATCTTTCCTCATAGGACCATCCCCTCAACCCAGGAATCAGTCTGGTGAACATTTCATGCACGCCCTCTATGGCAAGTATATCCTTCCTCAGGTAAGGAGACTAAAACTGTAAAACTCCAGGTGTTGTCGCACCAGGGCCCAATATATTTGCAGTAAGGTGTCTTTACACTTATACTCAAATCATCTTTTAATACCACTTGCTTCCCTAATTGCTTGCTGAACCTGCATGTTAACTTGAAGTGATTGGCCTACAAGGAAACACAGCTCCCTTTGAACACCAACATTTCCCAATCTCGCACCATTTAAAAAATACTCTGCTTTTCTATTTTTCCTACCAAAGTGGATAACATCATATTTTTCCACATTATATTCGATTTGCCTTGTTCTTGTCCATTCACCTATACTTTCTGTATCCCCTTGAAGCCTCCTTGCATCATCCTCACAACTTACATTCCCACCCAACTTTGTAGCATCAGCAAACTTGAATATGTTACATTTGCTCCCCTCATCAACATCATTGAAGTAGATTGTGAATACCTGAGGCCCAAGCAATGATCCTTGCGGAAGCCTACTAGTCACAGCCCACCAACACGAAAATCACCCATTTATTCTTACTCTGTTTTCTGTCCATTAACCAAGCCACAATCCATATTACTCCCAGTCCCAAAAGCCTTAATTTTGTTGAATAACATCTTCTGTGGCACCTTTTCGAATGCTTTCTGGAAATTCAAATAAACCACATCCACTGGTTCCCAAATATCTATTATGTGAGTTATAAACTCAAAAAATTCTAACAGGTCTGTCAAACACGATTTCCCTTTCAGAAATCCTAGTTGACTCTGCCCAATCCTATTGTTATTTGTTAAGTGCCCTGTTATCACGTCCATAATAGTAGATTCTAGCATTTTCCTTACTATTGATGTCAGGCTAACTGCTCTGTAGTTCCCCGTTTTCTCTCTACCACCATACTAGGCATAAACAAAACACAATGGAAAAACAAAATTTAATATTGACCTATTTCTTCAGGGCACTGGAATGCAATGGAGGTGATGCTTCAGTTGTTCAGATCCTTGATCATTCGCAGTACTTCATTCAGATTTGTGCAGCCCTTCCCAGGAAGGATATACTGGCATTGCAGAGGTTTCAGCACATATTCAACAGAATGACACCGGAGCTTAGCGGGTTACATTATGAGGACACCTCACATATAAGTGTTTCTTATTCCATTGAGTATAGAAGATTGATTGGTAATCTGATCACGGTGTTAAAATCTTAAAGTGATTTGATACGGCAGATGTACGGAGAAACTATTTCCTCTGGCGGCCGAATCACAAAGCAGTGGTCAAAATCTTATAATTAGATCTAGACCATTCTGTAGCGATGTCCTGCAACAGTTTTTCACACAAAGGGTATCTAGGAATCTGGAATCTGGAACTCAGTCCTCAAAAATCCCGTGGAATCTGGGACACTTGGAGCTTTCAAGACTGAGAAAGAGCCAGGCTGCCTTGAAAAGTTTCGAAATATATTAATCTGTATTGTTGAGATGGCAGGAAATACCATTGTGAATTGCTCCTATATTTTGGTGCTGCATGAAAGTGGGAATTGAGAAAAAGCAATGCCCGGACAGGGACATGATACCTGGGCCTCAGATTAAAAATCGAATGTTATACTGACGGAGCTGCCGAGGATTGTTTTGCCTGATTCACACAGCAAACCTCCTGGCTGATGTTGATGATACACCCTGCACATTTTGCAAATTTTTCTGTCATAACGCTGCCTATTTCACTGACACTGCCTCCCACAGTATTCGCTTCACAAATACTCATCTCTCACCTCACACACTCTCTTTAACAACTGCGTCTGATCTGACACGTGCTGTTTCCCAGAGATCTGTCGTGGGGCCTCAAATTCTATTAATGACTTGGATGAAGCAATACTGAGCTGCATATCCAAATTTGAAGAAGACACTTAGTTATGAGCGAACGTAAGTAGCTGTAATGAGAGTGGGAAGTATCTAAGGGCCTTAGTCAGATTAAGTTAGTTGGTGAAACTATATTAACAGGAGCTGGTTGTCGGAAAATGTGAAGTCATCCACTCTGAAACCAAGAATGATCAATTGGAGAATGTTCTAAAAGCTGGAAAGTCAGAAACTGTAGGGGAGCAAAGTGTTTTGGAAGTCCAAGTTCTTAAACAATTAAAAACTAGCAGACATATAGAAAAAAAATGAAAAACGCTGATGGAATTTGATAGTCTTTCGCAAAGTCACTGGAATACAAAGGACGTTATGTTTCGATTGCACCGCACTCATTATATTGCTCACCATAAAACCTGTTGATTATCGGACTATGAAAGGGACCGCATTGAGTTTCGGGCACTATATGTCATGAAGGATATATTGGATTTGGAGGGATTGCAGCACAGATTCACCAGAATCATACCATTGTTTAGTGAGTTAATTTACGAGGGCAGGTTGCATAAGCTTGGTTTGTATTCCCTAGAATATAGAAGGTTGATTGTTGATCTGTTTACAGTGCTAACATTTAAAAACATGATTTGATAGGATAGATGGACAGAGAACCTATTTACATAGGATTACATAGGATTATATAGGATATACAGCACAGTAGCAGGCCATTCGGTCCAACCAGTCCATGCCAGCAATTATGCTCCACTAGAGTCTCCTCCCATCTTTCCGCAACTAAATCTATCAGAATAACCCCCTATTCCCTTCTCCCGCATATGCTTGTCTAGCCTCCCCTTAAATACATTTACACTGTTCGCTTCATCTACTCCCTGTGGTAGCGAGTTCGACATTCTCTCTACCCCCTGTGTAAAGAAGTTTCTTCTGAATTCCCTATTGGATATATTGGTGACTATATTATATTGATGGCCTCTGGTTATGATCTTCCCCTCAAGTGGAAACATTGTCTCTGTATCCACTGTATAACAACATTTCATAATTGTAAAGACCTTTAATAGGTCACCCCTCAGCCTTCTGTTTTAAAGATAAAAGAGAATCAGTCTGCTCATCCTTTCCTGATAAGTATACCGTATTTGGGGGAAACTACCTGCTGGTGAAATCAAAAAGAGTGGAAATGATCTTAAAATTAGATCGATGCCATTATGGAGCGAAGACATGAAGCACTTTTTCACACAAAGTGTAGTTAGAAATCTTGTACACAGTCCTCAAAAAGATTGAAAGCTGGAACAATTGGATCTCGGAAGACTGAAAAAGGTCAGGCTTTCTTGCAAAATTTCGAAATATATTTCTCTGTTTTGTTGCAACAGCAGGAAATATCGTTTTCAGTTGCTTGTGTTACATGGATTGAAATTTACCTTTATCTAGTGCGCTAGGGTCCACTCGGGAGGAAGTTATGCTTCCGATGTATAGAACGTTGATTAGTCCCATTGGGTGTACTGCGTTCAGTTTTGGCCATCAGAATAAGTGACTAGGTAAAACTAGGGCAATTGAAGTTCAGTGTGAGCTATTGTGAAGTCATCCACTTTGCAACCAAGAACACTCTAGCATCAGAAGCTCTGTCACAGAACAAGTCTCAAAGGGGTGGCCTCAGGCACATAAGAGTGCAAATATTCATGGGGCTTCATCGATTGTCTGCGATAGCTTGCCGGAAGATCCACGGGAATCTTGGGGGTAAATGTCATTTACAGCAGATGACCAGGAAAACCTCCAAAGAATCCACGTTGAACTTTTTGTATTATCAGCTGAGGTCACGGAGGCAAAACTTCAATCAAGTCAGTACAACATGGTGGCGATGCTAATGGATAGCGGCGCACTTATAAACACCCTCATTTTTTGAATATCGACATTATCTTCATGAATATCACCAATATTAATTGATAATGAAATAAAAACTTGAATTTATATAGCGCCTGTCGAGACCACAGAATGAACCAAATCACTTTACAGCCAACGGATTATTTTTTGAAGTGCAGTCACTGTTGTAATGTAGGAAACGTGGCAACCAATTTGCGACCAACAAGCTCCCTCAAAGAGCAATGTGATAATGACCAGATAATCTGTTTTTAGTGATGTTCACTGAGGGATAAATATTGGCCTGAGAAAATATTGATTGCTCGACATGTAAATCGGAGATCTCACTCTGTGAAGGTGATCAGGGTGGGTATTGTGTCACTGGAAATGAGAAGGTTGAGAGGTGATATGACAACTCTTATTAGGATCCTAATGGGACTAGATAATGGCCCAGAAATTCGGGTCGGGTGCTTCCCGTCGGTGCAAGCCCCCGACCTGCACTTACCTAACGCGCCAGCAGTTGAGCTGCAGTGCCCCGTGGAATTCCAATCCGGAGCCTGGTCCAGCTGCCGGCGCGCTGTGCTTGCGTATCCCAGGGGAGCAGTTAGTTCGATGCGTCCCCTGGGATCACGTGGGCCATGGGCAGCCAATCGGAGCAGGGAAATGCCCATTCATAAGTCTTGACAGGAAGTGCTGTCAAGACTTATAAATACTACGGCCCCAAAACAGCACTAAACCTTCAAATAAATTAAACAAAAACATCAAATTTTTTAAATAAACTATGAATTACATTAAATAACTATTTTAAACAATAATTTAAATTTTTGAAAAAAAGAATTTTATATTCTAACGGGGCTAAAAATAAACTTACCTTGCTTTAACGTATTTAAAAATAATAAACCTGTGGAAAAAATGTTTTAATTTTAATTAATTCACCACTTACCTTGTAAAAAGCAGGCCTTACGCCTGCTTTTTACATTTCTAAATCCTGGAGGCTTACCCTCACGTGAAAACCTTGTAAAAAAAAACTAAGTTTGATGCACACGCACAGCCTCCCCCGCACACGCGTTCAACCTCTGAACCCCTGCTTTTAGGGGAACGGAAGTGCCGGTTTCCTGCGCATGCGCAGTGCATGCAGAAAACCGGCACTTCCATTGGGCTTACGGGTGAGTACCCCGTGTGAACGCACCCGTGGAGAACCGAATTTCTGGGCCAATGTATGAACATGAGAAGTTAGCTCACCTTGTGCAAAAACAGTAGAGCCAGAGCATATGACCTGCACTTGAAGGGGTTAAATTCAAAACTATTCTGTGCAATCAACATTTCAGTGAGCGAGTGTTCAATCTATGAAGCAGGCTCCCTGGGGAGACGGAGGGAGTAATTAGTATTGATACACGGAAATGAAAATTAGATGGATTTCTTTCAGGAAATCCCATTTTCGGATAGTGTATATGTGTAATTTGAGACATGACGTGGTTTGTGTAGCATGCTTGGGAGAAACAGGTCATATTTTGTTCCCATGATACCCAAAGCTCTCCACCACTGAGGGTTTTCCTCGCCTGATGTCTGGGTCTGTTGTAGTGTGATTGATAAAGTTCGATTGCATTTATAAGTCAACAACTCCTTTATCGCTGTATCATGTGACTAGCTGGATGGGAGAAGGCGAGCTAGGTGGCCCTCAGTATTTACTCAGCTAACAAATCCTATGCTCGTAAAGTAACCACCTTGATCACCTTCACTGCAACCGGGATACTAACCTGATGCTGAGGTATTGTATGCAAAGTTCAGGCAGAGTAGGGACATTTTTACCTTCTCTCTGATACATGTGCACCTTGACAAGCCACCCATGATTACTGCCATTGACTCAGAAAGAATACAACTCATGGGCTCAGAATTCAATTGCTCCATAATTTTCACTTTTAAGTCGACGTTTAAAAAAATTAAGCATCCTGTTCAACGTTAACCTCCCGAGTACTTCCTTGACATCGATATATAATTATTATCAGAAAACAGTGAGCGACCTTGATTAGGTTCACACCCTTATGATTTTGCACAATGGTGGATGGGAACATCCTTCCGCCTTGTCCCATTCAGCAGTGAAATATTAATGAATCAACACCCGCGCCAGTTAAATTGACCTTGTCAACAAGTCCAAAATGTCAAGTTAAGAACAATTGGGGCACAATTACTCAATGGAAATTCTAACAGGACTAGACAGACTAGATGCAGGAAGGATGTACTCGATGGGTGGGGAGACCAGAACAAGGGGACAGTCTAAGGATAAGGGGTAAGCCACTTAGGACAGAGATGAGGAGGAATTTCTTCACCCAGAGAGTGGCGTACCTGTGGAATTCTCTACCACAGAAGGCAGTAGAGGCCAATTCATTAAATATATTCAAGAAGGAGTTGGATATCTTGCTTAAGGCTAAAGGGATCAAGGGATATGGAGAGAAGGCAGGAATGGGGTAATGCATTTGGATGATCAGCCATGATCTCATTGAATGGCGGTGCAGGCTCGAGGGGCCGAATGGCCTACTCCTGCTCCTATCTTCTATGTTTCTATGTTTCAAACTTGGCTTTTATCACCACTGGAGGTGATTGGAGCGTTAAATCAGGCGCTTCACATCTGTCTTAAGCCGCAAAGACGAGGAGCGAGGCGCTACCTCAGAGCGCTGGCGAAGCAAGGAAGGGCATTTCAAAATAAACCTGCAACGTGCTGCTCAGTACTCAGAACTCCTTCACACACCGTTGAATGTCTCCAGAAATCTCTCTCTCTCTCTCTCAGAATGTGTGGTGCAAAAATGTCACCGACAAAAAAAGGCCAAAAGCAGTCAGCTTTAAACAGTGCTCCCCTAGTCCCTTTCTGACAGCATAACGCTCTCCTCAACCTATTGTTGCTAGCAGCAGGCGGTAAGGCATGGGGCGCAACTCATTATCCGGTGCGGGGCGCTAATGGGCCGTTGTGCACTCGACTGACGTCACAATCTGCCGGCGCAGGAGATCATGGCTGTAGCGTTTAGAGCCGCCACAAAATGTCTAGGTAATTTCGCGAGCAGCGCAACCACCGCCGTGCCTCAGCTCTTGTTTCTTTGCGCCCCATTAGCGCCCTCTTAAGGCACTAACAGGAGGCGCAAACAACTGAATTTTTCACACAATGGCCTAGAAATTAATTGACGCCACTTTTGGGGCGCTAAAGTGGGGCGTCCGCTAAAGTTTGCGGCCGCCGCCAAATCGATGCCACTTCTCCGATATTCATTTGCTTCGCCCTAGGAGTTCGGGCGAGCGCTAAAACTGCTGCTGGATGCATCTCTTTGGGCGCTAAGCCGGAGGTGGTGATCGATAGCGCCGAGGCCGGGCGCAGCGCAGGTGCGGCCATCTCGTGATTGACAGCAGACACCCTGGCGCCGGCCAGCTCTTAAGGGGGAAGGGTCGACTGTGTCTGCTGCCACGCCCTGGATAGTGGAGCCCTCCAGCTAGGCCTGAACACTGCTGCTGGACCCAAATAGCGCCTGAAGACATGGAGAAGGCCCGTGAACGTGCGCAGTGCTGCTCAGAGCGTGATCTGAGTGTGCTGCTTGCTGCTGTGGAGAAGACGTGCCATGTTTTGTACCCGGACAATGGCAAGAAGGCGACGGTCCGCGTCTACAGGAGAGCCTGGAGGCATGTCGCCAGCAAGCTGTCAGCCAACAGCGATGTCCCCAGGACCGGTGCCCAATGCCGCAAAAAGTTAAATGACCTCACACGCATTGTCAGGGTGAGTAACCTTTCCAGTGACCTCCTCATCCTTGCATGTGCACCTCACATTATGGGCAAAAGGACCTGAAAGCTCTAATGGCCAGCCTTCATCCAGCAGCCATGGGACAGGCATGAGCATCAATTGCACATTCTGCACTTAACTCACTGGCCAAGCTATTCCACCATGGGAGGCAGTTCACACCAGATCATGGCGACACACTGGCCAGGCTATTCCACCATGGGAGGCAGTGCACACAAGATCACGGCGACACACTGTACTTAGAGGCCGTCCTTTCTCTTGCAGGCCAAGCTGGCGAATAATCGCAAGAGCCGGACTGCAACCGGGGGAGGCCGACCCCATATCCAGCCACTCACTGACCTGCAACATCGCGTGGAGCACCTCATGGGTGGCCGGGTGATTGGGCCCATTGCATGTGGAGATGCCGACCCTGTTCTGGGCAGCAATGGTAAGGACATCACCTTTTGCACCTCTCTCGTCCCACTTGCGCATCAGATCTACATCCTTTGCCACTGTCCGACCAATGCGCTGAATGCCACCACTCATGCATCCTGCACCGACGCCCTCTCCTCACTCTAAAGCTTCTCTTGTGCCTTCCTGCTTTCAGATGGTCAAGAGGAGGTCCCTCAACTTGCCAGTGACAGGCCCTCCGAAGAGGAGCAGGAGGAGGAGCAAGAGGAAGGCGGCCCATCAGGGGAACCCTCAGCCACGGCCACCCAGGCCAATGTAGGGGACACGTCTTCCCTGGAGGGCAGCGTGGCAGAAGTGTCGAAGGGGAGGGGAGCTCCTGGGACCTGCGGGCTGCAGAAAGGTGGGAGGGGGTGGAAGCTCGGTGGCCTTCTCCCCAGAGGGGGGATGCATCGGAGGGGAGTCCAATTGCTGGGCCCAGCGGCCTCCAGCAATGCAGGAAGGGTCGGCCAGCTCGGCGGCCTTCTCCCCAGAGGGAGAGTCCGGCCTCCAGTCAGGAGATGCTCTTCGCCGAGGAGATGGAACGCCTCGAAGACTTGTCCACGGACTCGGAGCGCCGGCACACGGAGCTCATGGCGGCACTGGCACGGTTGCCTGAGTCCATCGATTCCCTCTCTCGGAGTGTGGCCGAGTTTGGGCCCTCAGAGGCCACCAGTCGGGCAGAATACCGGGCAGATCAGGCAGCGAGTCGGGCGGAATTCGGGGCAGCTCTGTCAGCGACTGGCCAGGTGATCAGTGGTGCCGTCCAGTCACTGGCTGCTCTGATGCGGTCAGTGAACAGGTCAACACGGGCACTCACTGCTGCCACACTCGCTGTGTCAGCCAGGCATCGCCAGGGCACCCGGCGCGCTGCAGCAGCACAGCGGTCTGTCCCTCGGCAGATTGGTGCGCATGCTGCAGTGCTGGCCCGGGCAAGTGCCAGTGTCTCAGGCGACCAACGAGCGCCTGCCATCTGCCAGCTTGACGCCATTCCTCCAGCTGCCACTGCCAGTCCCCCAGTGGAGCTGCCAGGAGCTTCTGCAGTGACTGATGCTGGCCAGCCACAGCTGCAGCAATCAACAGCCGCCCGCTCGACGGCCAGACCTCGACTAGGCCGACCCCCAAGTGCATCTGCCATCACGACATGTGCCCCTCAGGAGCCTGCCCCCAGCCTTGCAGCAGCCAATGGCCTTACTTTGAGGCGGAGCAGCAGGGCGGGCAGGGGCCACCCAAAGATGGCCAAGGCATTGCCCTAGCGGGCCAAATAGTTGAATGTGTGGCCATTTGTGTTTGTTTCTTGAGGCCGAGAATTGGATGCTTGTTTTTTGAAGGCCGATGATGTGATATTTGTTTTGGATGAAGGCCGAGAATGACGGCCATTTTAGTTGCCCTATTTTGTTAATCCTCTCCAGGTTGTGGGAGTGAGTAATGTGTTTGAGTGTTTTTTGGGGGTTTCGTCTGTTTTTGGTTTTCATGTGGGAAGGGCCCAGAGTTTGTACAATAAAGCATTTTATTTATTCACATTGTCCATGTTTGATCTTTGAAGTGTTTGTTTCCTTAACCGGCTGAGGGCTTGCGGAGCAGCTGCAATCATGTTCTATCATTGGCACAAGCCATTCCCTGACAGGGGGCCTAGAAGTGACGTTCAATAAGCCGCCGACGGGCGGCCCTTGGACCTTGTGCGTCCCTCCTGGGCTGGAACTCCTCGTCCTCGTCGTCCTCATGCTCCTCCTGCGCCTCCTCCTGAGGTGGTGGTCCAATGTGAGGTGGCAGTGCCTGAGTCCTGTGGATAGCCAGGTTGTGCAGCATGCAGCAAACGACGACGAATTGGGAGACTCGATCCTGCGAATACTGGAGGGCTCCCCCGGAGCGATCGAGACAGCGGAACCGTTGCTTGAGCACGCCGATTGTTTGTTCTATGAGGATCCTCATCGCTTGATGACTCTCGTTGTATGCCTCTTCAGCAGGGGTCGTGGGCGCGCGGAGCGGGGTCATGAGCCAGGTACACAAAGGTTAGCCTTTGTCCCCGATAAGCCCTCCTCTTGGGGGAGGCTGTGCCTGGAACATGTCAGCCACAGTTGTCTGTCGCAGGATAAAGGCATCGTGGCTGCTGCCTGGAAAGCGGGATTTGACGGATGCGCTGCCTGTGGTCACACACCAGCTGTACATTGAGGGAATGGTAGCCCTTCCGGTTGCGGTAATCCTCGGCATGCTCAAGAGGTGCCCGCAAAGCCACATGCGTGCAGTCAATGGCGCCCTGCACCATGGGGAAGCCCGCTATTCTTGCAAACCCCACTGCACGCTGCTGCTGCTTGTCCAGGGTCACGGGAAGGAGATGAATTGATGTCTCCTTCTGAAAAGGGCTTCAGTCACCTGGCGGATGCAGCAATGCATGGCGAACTGGGAGATGTTAGCGATGTCCCCAGTAGCGGATTGGAAGGAGCCGGAGGCATAGAAGTTGAGAGCCACCGTCACCTTCACTGCCACTGAAAGAGACGTCCTGCGCATCAGCTGTGGCTGCAGATCTCTCTGAAGCAGCCGGCCGATGTCTGCAACCACCTCCCTTCGGAATCGCAGCCTCCTAACACACATCGCGGCAGACATGGTCAGATAGGAGGTCTGCTGGCGGTATACCCTGCGTGGGTAAGGCCTCAGTTGGCGACGCCTGTTGCCCCCTCTGTGTCTAGCCAGGGCTGCCACTCTCTCATGGCGCCTGTAAGCCCTTCTGGCATAAAGCTGAAATTCAGCGTTGCCACCCAATGCAGCCCCCATTATATGCTGGCAAACACTGAGCTCTGAATGAAGGCAAAGATAATTGGTAAGCTCTGGCCTGAGCCAAAAATACCTGTCCAAGTGTTGGTCCAAACCAGTAAACTCTCCTCCTTGGTCTCTGTCCAAAAAACAGTTGCACAAGAGTGAAAGCTGCAAAATGGCTGGCCTTTATACTGTTGGGTAAGTGCCCTTTAATTTGCGCTCCCCGCGGCCCGGCTGGGCTGTGTACCGTTCCACTTCACAGTCGCTCGGGCCGCCCGGCGCACAATGGGCCAGCGCGAGTGAAGTTCCGGTTTGGGGCGCACAAAGGGCGTTGCACTATTAAATGACGTCATGATCTGCGTGCACAGCAGGGCGCGCGCTAAGACTGCGCCGGCTGTAGTGTATGTACCCGTCTACCTTTAAGGAAACTATTGCATGTAACCGTTCACCTTTAAGAGAACTACTTTAGGTGTGGCACTACTTGTTTGGCTTCTGTATACTGTAATAGTGACAGTGACCACACCAGTATATAAGCATTGTGGTAGGATTCCTTGGGCAGATTCGCCCTGACCTTCGAATAGTAAAGTCCTGTTTGTTTGTTACTCCTGAAGTCTGTGTCATTATTAACTGCACAACCCACAGACTTTACAGTGGCGACGAGTCCGATCGTACCCTACGGCAAGACTACCAAAGCAACTAAAGAGCGTCGAAGAGAGGCAACCACCCTCGTCGTTCTGCTGGGAGAAAACACAAGGCTGCAGCAATGGAAAGGAGGAAGACTTTAGCAACAAAGGCTTCCATCAGCAATAGGCACTGACTGTCCCTTCTGCCATGGTGCAGAGTGAGCCGATCAGCAGGAAGCAAGGCGGCCACGGAGACTGTGAGTAAGGGAAAGTGTAAAGAATATCCGGAGGATAAGGGCTGTGCACTCGACCACGGTCGAGGGGGAAAGGAGCCGGACGGAAAGTCGGGTCCAACGGCGTCGTGAGACAGCCAGACCGTGATCGGCGGGAAAGCCGGGCAGCGACCGAAGCCACGATGCGCTGAGACCAGGAGCGTAGGTGCGGGAAGAGAGAAACTCAGCCGCAGCCGGGGAGGGAAGCACCAGACTGCGAGAGGGCTGGGAGGCGAATGGGAACCGAGCGTGCGGGAGAAACAGAGCCGACCAAGGGAGACTGCGCGAGAGCCAATCCAGCGGCTGAACTGTTCTCAGCCAACGGGAGTACCCAGCGCCGGTAGAGCCGAGCGGGCGGGAGAGAGAGAGAAAGAGCTGAGCAAGGGGAGAGAGACTGCGCGAGAGCCAGTCCAGCGGCTGAACTGTTCTCCGTCAACGGGGTGTACCCAGAGCTGGTAGAGCCGTGCGAGCGGGAGAGAGAGACAGAGCCGAGTAAGGGGAACTGTGCGAGAGCCAGCCCAGCGGCTGAACCTGTCCGCTGTGGGGTAAGCGTACCCCTCCCACCAGGGAAGAAACGCGGGAAGCCGCCATTAGGCGGAGAAGACGACAGACGCGGGAAGCCGCCATTGAAGGGACGGGGAGAGAAGGAAAGAGCGGGGAACCGCCATTTTCGCGGGAAAAGCCACCATCTTAGAAAAAAAAATAAGAAAAAAAAAAAATAATTTAAAGAAATACTTGTGTTGTTCCCAAGGAAAGGAAGATGCCTGAGCGTGGGGACATCAACGATTTAATTCTGAGATAGAAGACTGGACCACGTACGTGGAACATATTGAGATACATTGTAAGGCTAATAAAATAGCAAAGGATGAAAAAGCTTTAACCATACTTAACATAATGGGTGCGAAAACATTCGGGTTGTTGAAGCATCTTCTCTCACCAGCTAAACCGGCGGATCAGACTTTCGATGATATTGTAGCAGTGCTGAAGGATCACTTGAACCCCGCACCGTTGATGTTGGCTGAACGATTCAAATTCTATGCAAGAACGCAATGGAAAGACGAAAGCAATGCGGAATACTTGGTCGAACTGCGTAGGCTAGCGAAACACTGCCAGTTCGGAGGGAATCTGACAGAGGCACTGCGAGACAAGTTCGTATGCGGATTGTCGAAGGAAGGGACGCAAAAGCGACTACTCAAAGAGAACGATCTTCCACTGGATAAGGCTGTCCTTATCGCAGCATCAAACGAAGCCACAGCGAAAGGAACTGCGGAAATGGAGCTAAAGGCAGCGGCACTCAGGGTACAACAAATTACTTCGGGTACAAAGAAATGCTATCATTGTGGGAAGACAACACACGACCAGAACCAATGCTGGTTTAAAAAACAAGAATGTAGGAAATGTGGCAAGCTCGGTCACATGGCTAAGGTATGCCGGTCAGGAACGACGTACAACAATAATGAGTCACCACAAAAATGGTACAGAAAGGTACAAGAGGTGACTAGGAAGAGTCGGAAGGAACAGAAGTCGGACTCACACTCCAACTGCAAAGGACTGGAAAGTCTAAGAATTCACAATGTGAGTAATGAAGCTGACCGACAGGCTATCTGGATCACGCTACAGATTGCCAAAGTCCAAGTAAAAATGGAAGTGGACACCGGATCGGCATTGACGGTCATGAATAAGCATGGCTATAAAAAGTTATTCAAGCATATTCCACTACGGGATACGGAACTAGTACTGCAGACATACACGGGGCACAAAGTATTCCCCATCAGAAAGATAGAAGTCAAGGTGGGATACAAGGATAAAGATCACCACCGGTTGGACCTGTATGTGTTGCCTGAGGGAGGTCCACCACTTCTGGGACGGGAGTGGATCCGAAAAATAAAGATGGACTGGCATTCACTAAACACCATGACGGTGGATTCCGGAAAAGAGGATGTCAAACCTGAACGGTTGTCCAGAGTATTGGACGAAGCTAAAGAGGTATTCCAGCAAGGACTGGGAACACTGCGAGGAATTAAAGCAAAGGTTAAGATTGCAGAACATGCAAGCCCAAAGTTTTTTAAGGCCAGATCGGTACCTTATGCAATACGACCAGCTGTGGAGGCAGAACTGGAAGAACTTGAACGATCAGGGGTCCTGTCAAAAGTGGACTGGAGTGAGTGGGCCACGCCCATTGTTCCCGTCATGAAGTCCTCACCAAGTAATAAGCCAGGGGGACCGGGGAAGGTCCGTATCTGCGGAGATTTCAAGATCGCAGTGAATCCGGTGCTTCACACGGTACAATACCCGCTTCTGCGGATTGAAGATATCTTTGCTTCGTTGGCTGGAGGGAAGCACTTCACCAAGATAGACCTGGCTCATGCATATTTACAGATGGAGGTCGAGGAAGAGTCACGCCAGTACCTCACCATCAACACACACAGAGGCTTGTATCGCTATAATAGACTGGTCTTTGGGGTAGCTTCGGCGCCAGCAATTTGGCAGAGGGCCATGGAGCAGGTATTACAAGGAATTCCAAGCACGCAGTGCTACTTAGATGATATTCTGATCACGGGGAAAGACGAGGAAGAACACCTCACAAATTTGAAACTGGTACTCACCAGGTTGAAGGAGTATGACCTTCGGGTTAATCGCAAGAAGTGTGAGTTCTTCCAAAAACGGATCTCATACTGCGGTCATGTCATTGACCGAGAGGGACTGCACAAGTCACCTGAAAAGATAAAAGAGGTCGTGAAGGCCCCCGCTCCAGGAAACGTATCACAGTTAAGATCATTCTTGGGGTTGATTAATTACTATCACAAGTTTCTGCCAAATTTATCCACGGTGCTGTATCCGCTGAATGCTCTGTTGCGGAAAGATACACCATGGAAGTGGAGTGAGGAATGCAGAAAGGCTTTTCGCAGAAGCAAGGAGTTGATTACCTCTGAAGAAGTGTTGGCTCATTTCAACCCAACGTTACCCCTTCGTCTAGCTTGTGATGCTTCCCCGTACGGAATTGGAGCAGTACTGTCGCACAGGCTACCAAATGGCTCGGAAAGGCCAGTGGCATTCGCGTCCCGATCGTTGACCCCCGCAGAGCGAAATTATGCTCAAATAGATAGGGAGGCCCTCAGTCTGGTGTGGGGCGTGAAGAAATTCAATCATTACCTGCAATGTAAGAAGTTCACATTACTGACAGACCACCAGCCGTTGGTGTCCATATTCAACCCAAACAAGGCCGTTTCCACCATGACAGCACAAAGGTTACAAAGGTGGTCCATGTTACTTGGGGCACACCAATATGACATCGAATACAAAAGGTCCAAACAGCATGGAAATGCTGATGGGTTATCGCGCTTGCCATTACCGATGGTAGAAGAAGCGAGTACAGTGGACCCAGTAGAGATGTTCCACTCATCCATAGTGGAGTGTTTACCGATAACAAACTCAATGATTGAGAATGAGACAAGGAATGACCCGACTCTTTCACGAGTCTATGATTTAACGGTGGAGGGATGGCCAGCACAGAGCGAACCAAAACTGCAAGCATTTTCACAGAGGAAAGAACAACTGTCAGTGTGTCGAGGAACCCTGATGTGTGGATCTAGAGTGGTGATTCCACCCAAACTCCAAAGGAAGGTGCTAAAGGAGCTGCACGAAGGACATCTGGGTGGAGTGAAGATGAAGAACCTAGCAAGAGCGTTTGTGTGGTGGCCAGGCATTGATGGAGACATCGAAGAGATCACTAAGAACTGCCTAGGATGTCAGAGGGTTCAGAACGCGCCACCACAGGCTCCTCTGCATCCATGGGAGTGGCCCTGATCTCCTTGGCAAAGAGTACACATCGACTTTGCTGGTCCATTTATGGACTCGATGTTTCTAATAGCGGTGGATGCCCACTCCAAGTGGCCGGAAGTAATTAAGATGACCACCACCACCACGGAAAAAACCATCACAGTGTTAAGGACTATGTTTGCTAGGAATGGCCTGCTGGAACAGATCTGTTCTGATAATGGACCGCAATTTGTGTCCGAAGAATTCAAGAAATTCTTAAAGAACAATGGGGTTAAGCACTACACGTCAGCCCCATACCACCCCGCCTCCAATGGATTGGCTGAAAGGTTTGTCCAGACCTTCAAGAAGGCCATAAAGGCCATGGGTAAAGAAGACATAAATCTACAACATAAGGTGGATAGCTTTTTGTTGGCCTACCGGAATGCAACCCATGCGGTCACAAATCAAACTCCCGCCATGATGTTTTTTAATAGACGCCTAAGATGCCGGCTGGATTTACTCAAACCAAACGTCAAAAGGGACGTAGAGAACCGACAATTCCAAGGCATGAATGAAAGGGCCACTAGATCTTTCCAGATCGGTCAACGAGTTTTGGCCCGGGACTACCGTACCGAGAAATGGCAGCCTGGAACCATTGGAAAAAGGCTAGGGCCGTTGATGTATACGGTGGACATTGGGGACAATATAATAAGGCACCATGTGGACCAGATCATAGGGTCCGCCACAAATGGGCAACCGACTTCACCACCTTACCCGGGTAATGTTGAAACTGAGATACCCAGAACACCTACTTCCGATCTGGTAATACTGGAATCAGATGAACCTGACACTGTTTTTCAAGCTGAATCGACTTTGCCAGAAGCACATACTAGCCCGCCGGGAATGACGACACCACTGCGGCGTTATCCGGACAGAATCCGGAAACCTCCAGAAAGACTGAATCTATGAACTGTCTTACATAAGCTGTATATATGTTATAATGTATGTTTACTAAGGAATCAGTATGTTGTAAGCTAAAAAGGGAGGATTGTAGTGTATGTACCCGTCTACCTTTAAGGAAACTATTGCATGTAACCGTTCACCTTTAAGAGAACTACTTTAGGTGTGGCACTACTTGTTTGGTTTCTGTATACTGTAATACTGACAGTGACCACACCAGTATATAAGCGTTGTGGTAGGATTCCTTGGGCAGATTCGCCCTGACCTTCGAATAGTAAAGTCCTGTTTGTTTGTTAATCCTGAAGTCTGTGTCGTTATTAACTGCACAACCCACAGACTTTACACTGGCGCTAAATGTGTCCTGAAGTTGGGGAGAGGCGCAGATCGCGCTGTGCCCGGGCGATAAGCGCCTAGCGCTCGAGATCTACTCCTCCTAAGGCGCTAATGGCTGGCGCGCCCAACTGAATTTCTAGGCCTATGTGTCTTGGTGTTACATTTTTGTCTGATGACGATCCTGTGGATGACTTGGACGTTTTATTACATTAAAGTCGCTGCTTAAATGCAATTTGTTATTGTTGTTGTGTCTGTGCATCCACAGATGCTGAATGTTTGTAGCATTTTCTGCTTTAACTTCATAATTATAGCAACACAAATTTTGTTTTTCTTGCTATTGCAACTTTAATTGTTTAGAAAATATTTATAAATAAAAGGCATATAATCTTCTGGATGAATTTTCCTATGCTGCCAAGAAGACAATGCACGCCATCTTTAAACAGTGATATTTTATTTTAGTATAGTTTATCATTTTGTATTTCAAAACTGAAACTTTGTTAATACAAGGTTAAACTAATAGTTTATTTCAAATGCCTATCAAATTATAAATCAGACTCTGAAAATCCAAAAACGCCCAATACATTCAGGATATTTTGTCAATTTGGTAGCAATGATGTACTTGGTAAATGTGTAAAAGGTAATCGAGTAATAATACTAAATACTTGGGGAATTGATTCACCTGTAACAGCTATTCGCATCACTAATGACGTTACACAGGCTGATATGACCAGAGAAGATATATCTGGTTTAATAGATGCTGAGAGTGTTATTGGATCATAGAAGATGTATCTGATTAAGTAGATGGTGAGGATGTTACTGGAATGACCAGAGAAGATGTATCAAATTTAGTAGATGGTGAGGTCGTTACTGTACTGACCAGAGAAGGTGTATCTGATTTAGTAGAAGAAGAAGGTGCTATTGTACTGACCAGAGGAGATGTATTTGATTTAGTAGACGGTGAGAGTGTTATTGCACTGACCAGAGAAGATGTTTCCGAATTAGTAGATGATGAAGGTGCTATTGTACTGACCAGAGAATATATATCTGATTTAACAGATAGCGAGAGTGTAATTGCACTGATCAGAGAAGGTGTATCTGATTTAGTAGATGGTGCGGGTGTTACTGTACGAAACTATGAATGTTTATCTAATTTAGTAGATGGTGAGAAATTATTGCACTGACCAGAGAAGGTTTATCTGATTTACTAGACGATGAGATTGTTATTGCACTGACCAGAGAACGTGTATCTGATTTAGTAGATGGTGAAGGGGCTATTGTAATTACCAGATAAGGTTTATCTCATTTAGTAGTTGGTGGGAGTGTTATTTCACTGACCAGAGAAGATGTATCTGATTTCGTAGATGGTGAAGGTGTTATTGCACTGACCAGAGAAAGTGTATCTGATTTAGTACGTGGTGAGGTTGTTATAATACTGAAGAGAGAAGATGTATCTGATTAAGTAGATGGTCAAATTGCTATTACACTGACCAGAGATGATATATCTGAATTACTAGATGGTGAGAGTGTTATTTCACGGACCTGAGAAAGTGTATCTGATTTAGTAGATGGTGAAGTTGCTATTGCACTGAACAGAGTTGATGTATTTGATTTAGTAGATGATGAAGGCACTATTGTACTGATAAGAGCAGATGTATCTGATTTAGCAGATGTTGTGGGTGTTATTGTAATGACTAGATATGATGTATCTGATTTAGTAGATGATGAAGATGGTAATCTGCTCATCATGGAAGAAGAATCTAAGCTTAAAGATAGTAAGTTGCTATTGAAATTCAGAGATAATGTTTCTGAATTAATTGATAATGAACCTGTTAGTCTACTGGTCTGGGGATGATGCAGCCTGAATTAGTGATGATGAACGTGCTGTAGTACTGACCTGGAGTGTTGTAGCCTGCTTAGTAGATGGGAGTGTTACTACATTGAACAGGGATAGCGTAGCCTGGGTAATAGATGATGATGATGTTGTAACGTCCTGGGATACTGTAGTCTGATTTATAGATGATGATGGTGCTGTACTGACCTGGGATGGTGTAGTCGGATTTATAGATGATGATGGTGCTGTACTGACCTGGGATGGTGCAGTCGGATTTATAGATGATGATGGTGCTGTCTTGACCTGGGATGGTGTAGTCTGATTGATAGATGATGATGGTGCTGTATTGACCTGGGATGGTGTGGTCTGATTTAGAGATGATGATGGTGCTGTATGGAGCTGGGATGGTGTAGTCTGATTTATAGATGTTGATGGTTGTGTATTGACCTGGGATGGTGTCGTCTGATTTATAGATGTTGATGGTTGTGTATTGACCGGGGATAGTGTAGTCTGATTTATAGATGATGATTGCACTGTATTGACCTGGGATAGTGTAGTCTGATTTATAGATGATGATGATGATTGCACTGTATTGACCTGGGATAGTGTAGTCTGATTTATAGATGATGATGATGGTTGTGTATTGACCTGGGATAGTGTAGTCTGATTTACAGATGATGGTGATGGTTGTGTATTGACCTGGGATAGTGTGGTCTGATTTATAGATTATGAACGGAATGTAGCACTGTCCTGGGATGTTTTAGACACCGCAAAAGTTAATCTCAACGCTGAATGTAAAGCCGGAAGCAGCATTGGTCTCATAGTTACAGCTGGTGACTGTTGCATTGTTCTACCTGCCAGGGAGGGTGGGAACACATTGTTGTTATCGGTCGATAATGGGGCATTTACCTTGTTGGAAGACGGAGGCACATTCGCACTGGACAAGCTGGGCACATTCGCACTGCTCACGAAGAGCACAGTCACACTGGACAAGATGGGCACAGTCTCAACGGTCACGATGGGCACAGTCTCAGTGGTCACGATGGGCACAGTCTCAGTGGCCACGTTGTGCACAGTCTCAATGGTCACTTTGGTCACAATCGCACTGTTCCCGATGGGCACATTCTCACTGGTCACGTTGGGCACAGTCTCAATGTTCACGCTAGGCAGAGTCTCATTGGTCACGATGGGCAGAGTCTCACTGGCCATGCTGGGCACAGTCTCAGTGGCCGCGATGGGCACAGACTCAATGGTCACGATGGGCACAGTCTCACTGGACACGATGGGCACAGACTCACTGGTCACGATGGGCACAGTCTCACTGGTTATGATGGGCAGAGTCTCACTTTTCATGATGGGCTCAGTCTCACTTGTAATGATGGGCTCAGTTGCATTGGTCACGATGGGCACAATTTCACTTGTCATGTTGGGCACAGTTGCACTGGTCACGATGGGTACAGTCTCCTTGGTCATGTTGGGCAGGGTCTCACTGGCCACGATTGACACAGTCTCATTGGTCACGTTGGGCACAGTCTCACTCGTCACGATGGGCAGAGTCTCACTGGGCATGTTGGGAACAGTGTCACTGGTCACGATGGCTACACTCTCAGTGGTCTCGATGGGCACAGTCGCACTGTTCATGACGGGCGACATCGTACTGGTCACGATGGATAAGGTCACACTGGTCATGAAGGGCACAATCGCACTGATCCGAGAATCCATTATTGTGGATAAACTGAAAGCCACTAAGGATGCTGTGGAAGTTGGAGGCTGGGCTGCTGAACTGGGGTGTGGACCTGGTTTACCAAGTGAGGAGGAGGTTTCCATTGATGCAGGGTGAATGGGTGATCGAGGCGCAGCTGAACTTCTCATGGACGTGGTTGTACTTTTGGTGCGGTGGGTCACAATCCTGGAGTTGATGGAAAGTGGATTCTGGGATTCGGTGAGCATCGACAGGCTTTTGGTCCCTTCACTGTGCAATGAAGGAGAAACAATGTCAATAGATTATTGGAGGCAACGATTAGTGAAATTGGACTTGGGCGAATATGGAAAACTGGGAGAATCGCATTTGCCAACCATTTTGCCACACGCCAGATATTCGGTTCTGTTGGAAATAGTGGAATGAATGTCGGGGTTTATAAAGAAAGAAACGGGCCTGTTTTGCGCCCCTGCTCTGGTCCAATTTTAACCACAACTTCTGGAGACAAGCTCAAAATCAGCGCCTGTGAAAAGTGGAGCTCAGGCACAAACAAGCTCTTCATTCCAGTTAGTGTGACCATTGTCATATGTGAAGCTCCCTGAGGATATCTACATTGGTGAACCTCCCGCTGGGCGAGAAGCCAAGCAGATGGCTCAGGGCTTCCAATGATTTCGCTTAGAAACCTGAGCAGACATAAAGGATTCAGGAAGGTCAAGGTGTGAAAGGGTAAAATCACCACATCAGTGCTCCTGGCAAATACCCTCGAGAAAATATCATGAAACTGGACAGTGATTTAAAATAACAGGTTCAAACCATGAGGCTACAACTCAGTGGTTACCCGTGGATGCTCAGCATCCTCTGGGCGGAGCACCGTGCTTGTCTCTGAATTAGTCTCTGAGATGGGCGAGCAATCCACAACTCAGGGCAACTAGGTCTGGCCCTATCTGTAACTCCACTCCCACACCAACGTGATTGATGGTTAACTGCTTTCTGAAATGTCCTCAGAAGCTACAGGTTAGGGCAACTAGGTCTGCCGTATATCTGACTCCAGTCCAACGCCAACGTGGTTACTTCTTAACTGCTCTCTGAAGTGGCCCAGGAAGGCACTCGGTTGCAGCTAACCAATATCAGCGGTTCAAGGAAAAGGCTCACCATCACCTTCTCCAGGGCATCTAGGGGCGGGCGAGAAATACCGTCCTTGCCACAGATGCCGATGTCCTGAAATGTCACTTTGGAAAATAGAACGATCCGACGTGCTCTGTAAGGGGCCTACCATCCCCTCAACTCAACATTCTTCCGACCTGCCTTAACAATGAAGTGGCAAGAACGATCATCTGAGCTTCTGTTCATACTTCGGATTCTCTAAAGCTAATCAGAAGCACCAGAAGGGCAACATCCGCTTCGGGCCTTCTGATTTTAGGACTATTCATGCCATCCTACTTTTTATTGTATTTCGCTCAGATTTAAGGTTACTGGCAAAAGAACCGGAGGTGACATGATGGTGAGATTTTCTTTTACATGATGAGTTGTTATGATCTGGAATGCACTGCCTTAAAGTGTGGAGCAATCAGATTCAACAGTAACTTTCAAAGGGGATTTGAATAAATAATTAAAGGGAGGAAATTGCAGGGCTACGGGGAGAGGGCAGAGCACTGGAAATAATTGTATTGCTATTTCGAAGAGTCGACACAGGCACTATGGGCCAAATAAATTCATCCTACACGGTTTCCTATGAATCAATTCCATTTGCTCTTTCCTGTGAATTTTGATTCCTAACCACATGCGAGTAGCTTCCCGTCTGTGCAGCCTGGAATCAGCACATCCAGGAAATTCTGGACCTGAGCTTTGCGTTCTGAGAACGGAACTTGCCCGATTTTCCTTCCGTTATTTTCATTGCATTTTCTGTTCGGGCTGTATAAGCGTCCCGTCACATTCTCCCTTATTAACCCCATCTAGGCAGCTCTTAAAGCTGAAACATAGAAGATAGGAGCAGGAGTAGGCCTTTCGCCCCTCGAGCCTGCCCCGCCATTAATGCGATCAGGGCTGATCATCCAAATTCAGTACCGTGCCTCTGCTTTCCTCACATATCCCTTAATCCCCTTAGCCTTAAGAAATACATCTAACTTCTTCTTGAATATATCTAAGGAATTGGCCTCAACTCTCTTCTGTGGTAGAGAATTCCATAGGTTCACCACTCACTGGGTGAAGAAATTCCTCCTCATCTCAGTCCTAAATGGCTTACCCTTTATTCCCAGACTATGACCCCAGGTTCTGGACACCCCCGCCATCGGGAGCAGCCTTCCTGCATCTGGTCTGTCTAGTCATGTTAGAATTTTATAAGTTTCAATGAGATCCCCTTTCATTCTTCTAAACTCTAGCAAATATAAGCCTAATCGACCCAATCTCTCTTCATACATCATTTCTGCCATCCCAGGTATGAGTCTGGCGAATCTTCGCTGCACTCCCTCCATGGCGAGAACATCCTTCCTCAAATAAGGCGACCAAAACTGCAAACAATACTCAAGGCGTGGTCTCACCATGGCCCTGTACAACTGCAGCAAGACACCTTTGCTCCTGTACTCGAATCCTCTCTCTATGAAGGCCAGCATACCATTTGCCTGCTTAGCAGCCTGCTGCACCTGCATGCTTACCTTCAGCGACTGGTGCACAAGGGCACCCAGGTCTCGTTGCACTTCCACTTTTCCCAATCTACTGCCGTTCATATAATAATCTGCCTTCCTGTTTTTGCCACCAAAATGGATAACCCCGCATTTATCCACATTATACTGCATCTGCCATGCATCTGCCCAATCGCGCAACCTTTCCAAATCGTACTGGAGTTTCTCTGCATCCTCCTCACAGCACACACGCACACCCAGCTTTGTGTGGTCTGCAAACTTGGAGATATTACTTCTAGTTCCCTCGTCTAGATCATTAATATATATTGTGAATAACTGGGGTCCTTGCTCCGATTAATGCTTTACCGCAGTCGTCACTGCCTTCCACTCGGAAAAAGACCCATTTATTCCAATTCTTTGCTTCTTGTCTGCCAACCAGTTTTCTATCCAAGTCAGTACCTTACACACAATCCCGTGTGCTTTAACTTTGCTCGCTAGTCTCTTATGCGGGAGCTTATCGAAATCCTTCTGAAAGTCCAAATACACCACATCCACTGTTTCTCCCCCATCTATTCTACCATTTAAATCCTCAATAAATTCCAGTAGATTAGTCAAGCATGATTTACCTTTTGTAAATCCATGTTGAATTTGTCCGATCCTGTCACTGTTTTCCCAGTGCTCTGCTATTACATCTTTTATAATGGACTCTAGCATTTTCCCCATTACCGATGTCAGGCTTACCAGTCTATAATCCTGCGATTTTCTCTACCACCTTTTTTTTAAAAGTGTGCTTACATTAGCTAACCTCTAATCTATTGGAACTGATCCAGAGTCTATAGAATTTTGGAAGATGACCAGCAATGCATCTACTATTTCAAGTGCCACTTTCTTAAGTACCCTAGGATGGAGATTATCAGGCCCTGGGGATTTATCGGCCTTCATTCCCATCAATTTCCCTATCACCATCTCCCTACAAATACTGATTTTATTCAGTTCCTCCCTCTCATTAAACCCTATGTTCCCGACATCCCTGGGAGTTTATTTGTCTCCGCCTTTCTGAAGACAGAACCAAAATATGTATTTAATTGGTCTGCTGCGTCTTTATTCCCCATTATAAATTCCCCTGAGAAATGGGGTTAATTTCAATATAGACGAGGACGCGACATAGGAGGAATCGCTCTCAACTATGGTTATATACACGCCCGATATTCAGTTCTTTTGAAGTCAATGGGACCGAATATGGGGCGGAGCGGATCTCGAGCGCCTGATGTGACACCGCACATTTTGCGACCTCACCACTGTCTAATTTCAATCTACCCCATACTTTGGTCTGCTTCTGTACCCTTACCTTTATATTCAGGACAGGTTATCTTGTTCACGTCCAGATAACTCTTTCCTCCCAGGGCTATCGCCACCTGTGACACTGTTGTAAGGTTCTCCAAGTTTCGCTGAGAAATTTTGTGCACCATTTTCTGCACAAACTTGGTGCAATTATAGACACGTGAGGTGAACACGTTTATGTTTTCGTCCAGGGCCTGGAGTGTACAGACAATAACAATAATTTTAATATTTAATGTTAGTTATACGGAGATCATTTAATCTGAGCAAATATGAAATCTGTCTGAAAGCACTGTAGCATAAAGTGCACGTCATTGGAAATAAAAATCGGGAGGGATTTACAAGGGCTGCAGAATCGCCATCACCTGTGTTACACCATCGCAAAAAGTCAAAATCTACCCCAGGTGCGTTCTGACCAGGGTACAGTTTAGATTAGTTTAGAGTGTGGTGAGACCACACTTAGAGTACGGTGAATAGTTCTGGTCTGGTTAAGCTATCAATTAGCATTGTGAATAGTACTGTTCTGGTTAGGCCACACTTAGATTACCGCGCACTGCTCTGTTCTAGATATTACTAAAAGGATGTAAAGGCACATTTCGAAGGTGCAATAAAACATTGGTAAGAATGATACCAGAATTCAGTCGTTGTAACTATTAGGAAAGTTAGATCAGGTTGGGTTTTTTTCTCTAGAAAAGAGAAGGGAAATCAAAAATCTTGTACCAGCATGTAAATACATAGCGGGTAGTAAGAGGCAGAGTGGGGCCTATTAGGGACAAAGAAGATGATATAGGGCAAGGCTAGAATACTCAATGAGTAATTTGTATTGTTGTTTACTAAGGAGGTGGATGCTGTCAAAATATCGGTGGAAGTGGAAAACGTAGAAGCATTGGAAGTGGTGAAAATTGAAAGACAGGATGCACTAGAAAGACAGGGTATGCTTCTAATGGATAAGTCGCCTGGTCCATATGGCTTGCATCCCAGGGTGCTAACGGAATTGGGGGAAAGATAGCGGAAGGGGTTGCCATAATTTTCCAGTCTTTGCTAGATGTGGGGGAGTTGCCTGAAATTTGGAAAGCGGCAAATGTGACAATATTGTTCAAGAAAGGGTTTAAGGACAATTGTAGTAAGGAAAGGTCGGTCAGTTCAACATCAGTGGTGGGGTAATTTTTAGAAAGAATAATCAAGCCAATGAGATGTTTAATCTAATTAAGGAGAGCAAACACGGATTTGTAAAATGCAGATCATGTTTGACTAATCGAATTGAAATTTTTGATGAAGTAACAGGGAGGATCGATAAAGGGAATGCAATGGATGTAGTCTGGTTAAAAAAATTGAGGTACATGGATTAGTTGGGTCAGTAGCAGCTTGGATAAGGGATTGGCTTAAGTACAGAAAACAGCAAGTTGTGATAAATGGCTGTTTTTCAGACTGCAGGATGGTAGACCGTGGTGTTCCCCAAAGGTCAGTGCTGGGGCCACTGCTTTTCTTCATCATATATATAAATGACCTGGATATTGGAATAAAAAGTAAAATTTCTAAATTTGCTGATGACATCAAACTTGGTAGGGTGGGGGGGGGGAGTGGTGTGGCAAACAATGAGGATGATACCAATCGATTGCAAAAGGACATAGAAAGGCTAGCAGAATGGACAGAGAAGTGACAGATGTAATTTAATGCGGAGAAGTGTGAGGTGATGCATTTTGCCATAAGGAGCAGGGAAAAGCAACAAACACTTAATGGCACAATCTTAAAAAGTGTGCAGTGACAGAGGGCCGTGGGAGTTAATGTCATAGGTCCCTGAAGGCGGCAGGGCATATTGAGAGGGTAGTGAGCAATGCATATGTGATATTCGGCTTCATAAAAAAGGTATTGAGTACAAAAGCAGAGAAGTTATGCTCAGCCTCTTTAAAGCGCTGGTTAGACCACAACTGGTGTATTGCATCCAGTTCTGTTCACTACAGTTTAGGAAAGATGTGAAGGACCTTGAGAGGGGACGGAGGAGATTTACCAGAATCGTTCCGGGGATGAGGGATCTTAGGTACAAGGACAGGTTGGAGAAGCTGGATTTGTTTTCATTAGAGCAAAGGAGGTTGAGGGATGATTTAATGGATGTTTACAAGATAATGACGGGTTTGGATAGGCTAGACGGGATATCCCACTAGTTGATGGTACAAGGACTAGGGGAGAAAACATTTAAGGTTTTGGGCAAGAGGTACAAAGGGGATGTGAGGAAAAACTTTTTTTACGCAGCGAGTGGCGATGACCTGGAACTGGCTGCTAATGAAAATGCTGGAAGCTGAGACACTCAATGCTTTCACGGGGAGACTGGGTAGGCACTTGATGGAAGTAAACTTCCAGGGCTACGGGGATAGAGCAGGGGAATGGGAGTGATTGGATTGCTCTACAGAGAGCTGGCACGGACTCGATGGAAGGAATGTCCTCGTTCTGTACCGTTATGACTCTATTACTCTATCATTCTATTACTGAAAGGTGAACTATAAGTGGCTTCAAAATTATGAAGGGATTTGATAAGATAGACGTAGAGAAGATGTCTCCACTTGCAGGGTGAGTCCAAAACTAGGGGCCATGAATATAAGATAGCCGCTCATAAATCCAGCAAAGAATTCAGGAGAAACTTCCTAACTAGAGAGTGGATAGAAGTTGTTACTCGCTATCAGAAGGAGTAGCATACAAGGCGAATAGCAAATATTGATTTAAGGAAAGCTACATGCAGGAGAAAGGAATAGAAGGATATGGCGATATGGTTAGTAGGGCGGGAGGAGTCTCGTGTGGCATGCAAACACACGAATGGCCTGTTTCTGTCCTGAAAATTCCATGTAAAGATTGTCCTCTTGGAATTCTGAAGTCAACTAGTTTCTCAATATAACCCACCGTCCTGTTTACATTGTTTATCACCACTTCACTGTGTTTTGATTTGATGAGCATTGAGTCATTCACTTTCTTTTGCGATAACTTTAACATTGAGCGATGATGTTCAATGGCCAATTTTAAATTCACCGCCCATTGTATACCACGCCCCATTTTCACAGAAATCACAGAAACCCCACAGTGCAGATAGAGGCCATTTCGGCCCATTGAGCCTGCACCGACACATATCCCACCCGATCCCCGTAACCCCTACACCAACACATATTCCACCCTATCCCCGTAACCCCATGTATTTAATCCCCCTAACACTAAGGGTCAATTTATCATAGCCAATCAACCTAACCCGCACATCTTTGGACTGTGGGAGGAAACCGGAGCACCCGGAGGAAACACACGCAAACACGGGGAGAATGTGCAAACTCCACACAGGCAGTCACCCGAGGCCGGATTCGAACCCGGGTCCCTGGCGCTGTGAGGCAACAGTGCTAACCACTATGCCACCGTGCTGCCTTTGCATTGAATCAATGGAAGGTAAACTCTGGCGCCGCTTAAATCTCTTTCAACCAATGCCCTCTGCTCTTGGTGAGTTATATCCCATGAATAGTGTCCAGGTGTCTCCGAATCTTCCAACAGTCTGTATTTTGCATTGCTTCACCCTGAACGTCATCTGAACATATTAAGCACTGATACACTGATATCGCAATATCGTTTCCAAGCTCTAATTGGTTATGGTCTATTGCTTAATGTGGTGTGAAGAAGCTGTTATTTACTAATTGTGCTTAGCTCCAATAATCTAGAAAACTGTTTTCTAATATTCACATCGCCATACCTGCATGGCCAGCCCTGTACTGCTCAAGCTCCCAATGGTTCCGTCCTCTCTCACTTCACTTAGAATCCGCCTCAATATCCACATTAAAACTTTTGCAATGTCAAGCCGAGATCTGCCTCTTGGTTGTTGCGAGTGTAAAAGAAACCTCAGGCTAAGTGCCGCGATGGCAATTGTATCTTCAACAAAGAAATCAATTAACATCGGTTCATGGAGTAAATTTGACAGGAGGGTCGGTAACGAGAGGACACATATGTAATATATTGACTAAAGAAGCTGAGGGGAGATGAGGAGTCATTTTTGCTTTTTTACGCAGCGAGTTGTTATAATCTGGAATGCACTGCCTGATCAGATTGTGGAAGCAGATTCAATGGTGACTTTGAAAAATGAATTTGATATATACTTGATCAGGATAAAAATACTGGGCTGTGGCCTATGGGGAAAGAGAAGGGATGGTGGGATTAAATGGAGAGCTAATTCCATGGGCCACCACAGGTAAGATGGGCCGACTGGCCTCCTTCTGTAACTTTGGCTGATTCTATGATATCCGAAGCTGCCAAGGCACCAGCGATCCGAGAAGCAATTGATGAAGAGATGCTTCCAAAATTTCCAATCATTATACTCTCAGCCGGTGTATATTGGACTCCCTCCAAGCACAAGTTTATCAATCAATGATTGCAGCGACAAGGCCCTGTCCCAACTACAGAACTGTACGGGTCTTAGCTACTAATTGAAATGGGGGTTGTGGGGAAAATATTGAGATGATGAAATGCTGCTCGTAATAAAACATGCAAGGGGTGAAATTGCACTTGGGTGGGAATGCAATACAGGTGGAATTGCATTTTGCAACCGTTATCCGACCCAGCCCGATCTTTAGTTGTATTGGCTGTTTTGCGATTTCACCCAGGTCCAATTTCAGCACCCGCTCTTCACCAATCATAAGCTGTGAACCCAGGTACCCTCTTTCAAAACTCCACCAGTTGGATAACTTCACCAATCGTAAAATGTGAGCCCAGGGAACCATTTTCAAAATGCCATCAAATGGTTATCTTCACCAATTGTAACATGCGAACCCTGGTAACTTTTTCAAAACTCGATCAAATGGATATCTTCACCGACCATAAGCTGTGAACCAAGGTAACCTCTTTCAAAACTCGAACAAATGGATATCTTCACCGACCTTAACCTGTGAACCCAGGTAAACTCTTTCAAAACTCCATCAACTGGATATCTTCACCGACCTAACCTGTGAACCCAGGTAACCTCTCTCGAAATTCCATCAATTTGATATCTTCACCGACCATAACCTGTGAACCCCGGAAAACTCTTTCAAAACTCTTAAAAAAAAGGTATCTTCACCGACCATTACCTGTGAACCCAGGTAACATTTTTCAAAACTATATCAAATGGACATCTTCGTCGACCTAACCTATGAACCAAGGTATGCTCTTTCAAAACCCAATCAAAATGGATATCTTCACCAAACGTAACCTGTGCGCCCCGGTAACCTTTGAAAACTCTATCACATTGATATCTTCACCAACCGTAACAGGTTAACCAAGGTAACCTCTTTCAAAACTCCAACAAATGGATATCTTCACCGACCGTAATATGTGAACCCCGGTAACCTCATTCAAAACTCCATCAAATGGATATCTTCACTGACCTTAACCTGTAAATCCCGTAACCTCTTTCAAAACTCCATCAAATGGATATCCTTACCAACCGTAACCTGTCAAACAAGGTAACCTCTTTCAAAACTCGATCAAATGGGTATCTTCACCGACCTTAACCTGTGAACCCCGGTAACCTCATTCAAAACTCCACCAAATGGATATCTTCATGGACCTTAACCTGTGAATTCCAGTAACCTCATTCAAAGCTCCATCAAATTGATATCTTCACCGACCGTAACCTATGAACCCCGGTAACCTCTTACAGAACTCCATCAAATGGATAACTTCACCAATCGTAACCTTTGAACCCCAGTAACCTCTTTCAGATCTCCATCAAATGGACATCTTCACCGATCGTAACCTATGAACCCAGGTAACCTTTTTCAAAACTCCAGCAAATAGATACCTTCATGGACGGTAACCATTGAACCCCAGTAACCTCTTTCAAAACTCCATTAAATGGACATCTTCAATGACCTAACCTGTGAAACCTGGTGACCTCTTTCAAAATTCCATCAAATGTATATCTTTATCGACCTAACCTGTGAACCCAGGTAACATCTCTCAAAACTCCATCAAATAGACATATTCAACGAAATAACCTGTGAACCCAGGTAACCTCTCTCAAAACTCCATCAAATAGACATATTCACCGACATAACCTGTGAACCCAGCTAAGCTCTTTCAACACTCAATCAAATGTATATCTTCAGTGACCGTAACCTGTGAACCCCGGTAACCTCTATCAATTCTCCATCAATAGGATATCTTCACCGACCGTAACCTGCGAACACCAGTAGCCTCTTTCAAAACGTATTCAAATGGATATCTCCACCGACCTAACCTGTGAACCATGGTAACTCGTTAAAAACTCTATCAAATGGATATCTTCACCGACCGTATCCTATGAAACCAGGTAACATCTTTCAAAACACCATCAACTTGATAACGTCACAGGCTGTAACCTGTGAACCCAGGTAACCTCTTTCAAAACTCCATCAAATGGATATCTTCACTGACCTAACCTGTGAACCCAGGTAACCTCTCTCGAAACTCCATCAAATTGATACCTTCAGTGACCGTAACCTGTGAACCCCGGAAGACTCTTTCAAAACTCCATCAAATGGATATCTTCGCTGACCGTAACCTGTCAAACAAGGTAACCTCTTTCAAAACTCCATCAAATGGATATCTTCACCGACCGTAACCTGTGAATCCCGGTAACCTCATTCAAAGCTCCATTAAATTGATATCTTCACCGACCTTAACCTGTGAACCCAAGTAACCTCTTTCAAAACTACATCAAATGGATAGCTTCACCAATCGTAACCTTTGAACCCCAGTAATCTCTTTCCAATCTCCATCAAATGGACATCTTCACCGATCTAACCTGTGAACCCAGGTAAGCTATTTCAAAACTCCATCAAAAGGATATCTTCACCGATCGTAACCTGTGAACCCAGGTAACCTCTTTCAAAATTCCAACAAATAGATACCTTCATGGACGGTATCCTTTGAACCCCGGTTACCTCTTTCAAAACTCCATCAAGTGGACATCTTCAGTGACCGAACCTGTGAAACCCGGTGACCTCTTTCAAATCTCCATCAAATGTATATCTTCATCGACCTAACCTGTGAACCCAGGTAACCTCTCCCAAAACTCCATCAAATAGACATATTCACCGACATAACCTGTGAACCCAGGTAACCTCTCTCAAAACTCCATCAAATAGACATATTCACCGACATAACCTGTGAACCCGGGTAAGCTCTTTCAAAACTCAATCAAATGTATATCTTCAGTGACCGTAACTTGTGAACCCCGGTAACCTCTTTCAATTCTCCATCATAATATATTTTCACTGACCATAACCTGTGAACACCGGTAACCTCTTTCAAAACTCAATCAAATGGATATCTCCACTGACATAACCTGTGAACACAGGTAACCTCGTTAAAATCTCCATCAAATGGATATCTTCACCAACCGTATCCTATGAAATCAGGTAAGCTCTTTCAAAACGCCATCAACTTGATAACTTCACAGACCGTAACCTGTGAACCCAGGTAACCTCTTTCAAAACTCCAACAAATAGGTACGTTCATGGACGGTACCTTTGAAACCCGGTAACCTCTTTCAAAAATCTATCAAATGGAGAACTTCAATGACCTAACCTGTGAAACCAGGTGACCTCTTTCAAATGTCCATCAAATGTATATATTCATCGACCTAACCTGTGAACCCAGGTAACCGCTCTCAAATCTCCATGAAATAGACATATTCACCGACCTAACCTGTGAACCCAGGTAACCTCTCTCAAAACTCCATCAAATCGACATATTCACCGACATAACCTGTGACCCCAGGTAAGCTCTTTCAAAACTCAATCAAATGTATAGCTTCAGTGACCGCAACCTGTGAACCCTGGTAACCTCTTTCAATTCTCCATCAATAGGATATCTTCACCGACCGTAAACTGCGAAAACTGGTAACCTCTTTCAAAACTCAATCAAATGGGTATCTCGACCGACGTAACCTGTGAACCCAGGTAACCTCGTTAAAAACTCCATCAAATGGATATCTTCACCGACCGTATCCTATGAACCCAGGTAACCTCTTTCAAAACTCCATCAAATGGATATCTTCACTGACCTAACCTGTGAACCCCGTAGCCTCTTTCAAAACTCCATCAAATGGATATATTCACTGACCTAACCTGTGAACCCAGGTAACCTCTCTTGAACCTCCATCAAATTGATATCTTCACGGACCGTAACCTATGAACCCCGGAAACCTCTTTCAAAACTCTTAAAAAAAAGATATCTTCACCGACCATTACCTGTGAACCGAGGTAACCTCTTTCAAAACTATATCAAATGGACATCTTCGCTGATCTAAACTATGAACCAAGGTAAGCTCTTATAAAACTCAATCAAAAGAATATCTTCACCAAACGTAACCTGTGCACCCCGGTAACTGTTCAAAGCTCTATCACATTGATATCTTCACCGACCGTAACAGGTTAACCCAGGTAACCTCTTTCAAAACTCCAGCAAATGGATATCTTCACTGACCGTAACCTGTGAGCCCCGGTAACCTCTTTCAAATCTCCATCAAATGGATATCTTCACTGACCGTAACCTGTGAACCCCGTAATCTCTTTCAAAACTCCATCAAATGGATATTTTCACCAACCGTAACTGTCAAACAAGGTAAGCTCTTTCAAAACTCCATCAAAGGGTTATCTTCACCGACCATAACCTGTGAACCCTGGTAACCTCTTTCAAAACTCCATCAAATGGATAGCTTCACCGACCTTAACCTGAGAACCCCGGTAACCTCATTCAAAACTCCATCAAATGGATAACTTCACCGACCGTAACCTATGAACCCCGGTAACCTCTTTCAAAACTCCATCAAATGGATATTATCACCAATTGTAACCTTTGAACCCCAGTAACCACTTTCAAATCTCCATCAAATGGACATCTTCACTGATCTAACCTGTGAACCCAGGTAAGCTCTTTCAAAACTCCATCAAAAGGATATCTTCACCGATCGTAACCTGTGAACCCAGGTAACCTCTTTCAAAACTCCTACAAATAGATACCTTCATGGATGATAACTTTTGAAGCCCGGGAACCTCTTTCAAAACTCCAACAAATGGACACCTTCAATGACCTAACCTGTGAATCCCGGTGACCTCTTTCAAATCTCCATCAAATGTATATCTTCATCGATCTAACCTGTGAACCCAGGTAACCTCTCTCAAAACTCCATCAAATAGATATATTCACCGACATAACCTGTGAACCCAGGTAACCTCTCTGAAAACTCCATCAAATAGACATATTCACCGACATAACCTGTGAACCCAGGAAAGCTCTTTCAATACTCAATCAAATGTATATCTTCAGTGACCGTAACCTGTGAACCCCGGTAACCTCTTTCAATTCTCCATCAATAGGATATCTTCACCGGCCGCAACCTGTGAACACCGGTTACCTCGTTCAAAACTCAGTCAAATGGATATCTCCACCGACCTAACCTGTGAACGCAGGTAACCTCGTTAAAATCTCCATCAAATGGATATCTTCACCGACCGTTTCCTATGAACCAAGCTAACCTCCCTCAAAACGCCATCAACTTGGTAACTTCACAGACCGTAACCTGTGAACCCAGGTAACCTCTTTCAAAACACCATCAAATGGATATCTTCACTGACCGTATCCTGTGAACCCAGGTAACCTCTTTCAAAACTCCATCAAATGGATATCTTCACCGACCATATCCTGTGAACCCAGGTAACCTCTTTCAAAACTCAGTCAAATGGATATCTCCACCGACCTAACCTGTGAACCCCGGTAAGCTCTTTCAAAACTCCATCAAATGGATATTAGTGAAATAATGAAATGAAACGTGGTTTCTGCACAGCCATACCTACAGTTAATTCTTTCTTGTGTTGAGCAATCTTCCTGAGATGAGCCCGGGCGAAATTATGAACCAGAAAGCCCGGGACAGGTTGCTCCTCCTGACACAGCGCCAGGATTGCCAGGCTGACTTCCGTAAAAGCCTTTAGAGGATATCCAGCATTTTCTGTAAAATACAGTAGCAGACTCTGGTGTTAGTGATGTATTCCACATCTGAAAAACGGGAACTACTGTTGTGAGAATTCCTCCAAGGTTTGTTCGCGATCCTCTCTGCGTGTCAGAAATCAGGCCAAGGATTTAAATGAATTGAATAGAATTGGTGCAGAATTTACAACTCAGGAAAAGGCTATTCGGCTCAACAGGTCTAATTATGCTCCACATTAGCCTCCTCCTACCTTACTTCATCACATCCGAGCAGCTTACCCTAGGGGGCTATTCCTTTCTCCCTCATGAACTTGTCTAACTTCGCCTTAAATATATCTATACAATTCGCATCAACTTCTCCTTGTGTTAGCAAATTCCACATTCTCGCTACTCTTCGGTTAAAGAAGTTGCTCCTGAATCCCCCATTAATTTTAGTAGTGACTCTGCAGCAGACTACTGCTCTCCGGCATGGCTCTCCATTCCACATGACCAATCCAGTGATGTCTAGCTGAATTATACTGTGAGAATTATCACCAGTACGCTTTTATTGACACCAACAACTTAAGGAGTGAGATGTGAGTGTGATTGGAGGTTATGGGGACTGGTACAGACTGACATTTGAGTGTGATTGGAGTTTCTGGGGACAGGTACAGACTGAGATGTGAATGTGATTGGAGGTTATGAGGACAGGTACAGACTGAGATGTGAGTGTGATTGGAGTTTATGGGGACAGGTACAGATTGAGATGTGAATGTGATTGGAGGTTATGAGGACAGGTACAGACTGACATGTGAGTGCCATTGACGGTTATGGGGACAGGTACAGGCTGAGATGTGAGTTTGAATGCAGGTTATAGGGAGAGGTACGGAATGAGATGTGACTCTGATTGGTTGTCATGGGGACCTGTACAGAATGAGATGTGAGTTTGATTGCAGGTTATAGCGACCGGTACAGCCTGAAGTGTGAGTTTGATTGTAGATTATAGGGACTGGTACTGCCTGAGATGTGAGCATGATTGGATGTTATGGGGACAGGTGCAGAATGAGATATGAGCGTGATTGTAGGCTATGGTGACAGGTACAGCCTGAGATCTGTGTGTGATTGCTGGTTATGTAGAGGTACAGCCTGAGATGGGTGTGTTAATGCTGGTTATGTAGAGAGGTAAAGACTGAGATGTGACTGTGATTGGAGGTTTTTAGCCTGGGTTTGCTGAAAGATGCATCTCAATCTCTATGCAAATAACATGCCTAAAGCACGAGTGCACAACGTTACCTTTAGAAGTTGTTCTCCTCGGTACTTGATGCAGTTCACTGTACAGCCGCTCACTTAGCATCTCCACCAAATACACCTCCTTGTTCCCTGCTGATATCTTAACTGAGTTCTGACAGTAGGACCTGAACGCTAAGATGCAGAATACCAACTGGTCTATGGGGAAGTTTTCATCTGGCAGCAGAGGAACAAAATAGATTCAGGTTGCTCTGACTGGGTCCATCAATAGCTAACTGGTTGGTGATTATAATTTCCTCTTCTGCACTCTGAAGACTTGTATTAATATTCCACTTTATTCAAACTCTCTAAAACGACTCAACGTACTTCACAAGTAAGAAATTATTTGAAGTGCAACCACCCTTGTTATATCGACCAATTCGGGAGCCATTTTTTGGACAGCAATATCCCACAAACAGCAGTGAAGTGAATAGCCATGTAACCAGTTCTAAATTCTTTACCAGCGACACGGTAAATGGATTAACTGGTAATTTACCTCATTGCTACGTATGGCATCTTGTGTCCAATTGGTTGTGGAGGATATCTATGAAAGCAGAGTGGCTGCATATCATTGGCTGTGAAGCAAAGGCACGACAAAAATGTTAATTTCTCCCCCTTCATTCTCCTTCACTCTTTTAACTATTCTGAGTGTCAGCTGGGGAATAAACTTTGGCCAAGACCCCGGCAGCACTCTCCCTTCTTGTCCCAATAAAGCTGTGTCATCTTCAAATTTCATATGAAATGATTCCGGGGATAACTTTAGATTTAGACGAAAATGTAAAATAGGCGACACCGAATTAGCCGCCGATTGTCGGTCCCGCCCGATTTTCAGCTCCATTGGAAAGGAAAATCATGCGTGATGCAAAAGGGCAGCTGATGCAATTTAGAGCAGGTGACAGTGTAATGATTTCTGATTTAAAATCAGCGAGAGGGCAACAAACAGAACCACCATGCAGGATGGCGAATATATGGTTTAGGTGGAAGAGCAGCAGAATGTTTAGAGCGGCAAAAATTTTTCCATAATAGTATCATGAACAAATGTGTTGCAATAAATGACAGCTCGGCCCATTCACCTGAGGGCAGAATTCCAGCGATAGGTCTCCCTCCCTCTTTTCTTTTTCCTCTGTATGTGTCTGTTTCCCTCGTTCTCCGTCTCACTGTTTCTCTATCTCAAACACACACACACATACACACAGAAACGGCAGGCATGGATATTTATGCACACGCATGCACATATAAATACATATAGACACGTATCCACACACAGAAACTCAGATGCATACAGATGCACAGAAACACAGAAACACATAGAGATACACACAGACACAAACACACAGAAAGATAAACACAAAGAAACATGGAAACACACAAACACATGCATAAACACGTATACATAAACACACGTAGAAATATACAGAATCTTAAATGGCACATTGCTGTAAGTTAATCCCTAGGACCTTGATTCAAATGCTTGAGAAATTGAAGACTGTTATAAAGTGAACTGCACTGGGGAAAATAATTGGAATTGCATGACGGGTGTCAATTTTCTCAGTTGTCTCTCACAAAATAGGCACCACCGACAGTAATATTGGGCCAGTATTTCCAGTCCCAACGCGTGAGTACGGACGGGGTACTCATGCGTGAGCCCATTGGAAGTGCCGGATTTCAGCATGCACAGCGATTGTGCGGGAAACCGGCATTTCCTCCAAGGGGTTCAGAGGTCGAATGCGTGCGCGCAGGGCTCTGCGCGCACGCGTTGAACTTTCTTCTTTTTGACAGGTTTGCCCGTGTGTAAGGGCCTGAAATTTTTAGACATATAAAAAGGAGGCGTAAGAACATAAGAACATAAGAAATAGGAGCAGGAGTAAGCCAATCGGCCCCTCGAGCCTGCTCCGCCATTCAATAAGATCATGGCTGATCTGATCCTAACCGCCAATCTACTATCACAGAATCATCTCCTGAACCTAACAGAATTAGGCACATGAAATAGTAGCAGGATCAGGCTACACGGCCCCTGGGCCCACTCCGCTACCCACAGGGCCATGTCGGATCCGAACCTAGACTCATTTGCAAATTCCTGCCCGCTCCCAGTAACCCTTAATTCCCTTTACTTCTAGGAAACTGTCTACTTCTGTTTTAAGTTTATGTAATGATGTAGCTTCTACATGTTTTTGGGGCAGCATATTCCATGGACCTACCACCCGCTGAGTGAAGTAGTTCCTCCCCATCTCAGTTTTGAAAGAGCAGCCCCTTATTCTAAGACTATGCAGCCTAGTTCTAGTTTCACCCATCATCGGGAACATCCTCCCCGCATCCACCCGATCCAACCCCTTCACAATCTTATATGTTTCAATAAGATCGCCTCTCATTCTTCTGAACTCCAATGAGTAAAGTCCCAATCTACTCAACCTCTCCTCATATGTCCATCCCCTCATCCCCGGGATTAACCGAGTGAACCTTCTTTGTAATGACTCGAGAGCAAGTATGTCTTTTCTTAAGTATGGACACCAAAATTGTATGCAGTATTCCAGGTGCGGTCTCACCAATACCTTGTACAACTGAAGCAATACATTCCTATTTTTATATTCTATCCCCCTAGCAATGAAAGCCAACCTTCCATTGGCCTTCTTAATCACTTGCTGCACATGCATACTAATCTTTTGAGTTTCGTGCACCATGAGCCCCAGATACCTTTGCACTTCAGTACTTTCCAGTTTCTTGCCATTAAGATAATAACTTGCTCTACGATTTTTCCTGCCAAAGTGCATAAGCTCACACTTTCCAGTATTGTATTCCATCTGCCAAATCTCTGCCCACTTACTTAGCCTGTCTATGTCCCCTTGCAGGTTTTTTATGTCTTCCTCACTCACTACTTTCCCTCCCATCTTAGTATCATCTGCAAAGTTTGATATGTTGCACTTGGTCCCCTCCTCCAAATCGTTAATATAGATTGTAAAGAGTTGGGGACCCATCACTGACCCCTGTGGAATACCACTAGTTACTGATTGCCAGTCTGAGAATGAACGATTTATCCCAACTCTGCCTTCTGTTAGATAGCCAATCCTCTATCCATGCCACAGTATTACCCCCAATCCCGTGACTTTTTATCTTAAGCAATAATCTTTTGTGCGGCACCTTGTCAAATGCCTTTTGGAAGTCTAAATACACTATGTCCACTGGTTCCCCTTTAACCACCCTATATGTTACTTCCTCAAAGAACTCCAGCAAATTTGTCAAACATGACTTCCCCTTCATAAAACCATGCTGACTTTGCCCTATTAAATTATGATTATCCAACTGTCCTGTTACTGTCTCCTTAATAATGAACTCCAAAATGTTACCTACCACAGATGTTAGGCTATCCGGTCTATAGTTTCCAGCCTTCTGTCTACTGCCCTTTTTAAATAAGGGCGTTACATTAGCAGTTTTCCAGTCTGCTGGGACCTTTACTGAGTCCAGGGAGTTTTGGAAAATGTTACCAATGCATCCACAATCCCTACCGCCACTTCCCTCAAGACCCTAGGATGTAAGCCATCAGGTCCAGGTGATTTATTTGCCTTGACTCCCATTATTTTACAGAGTATGACTTCCTTTGTGATTTTGATCGTGTTTAGCTCCTCCCCCCCAATAGCCCCCTGTTTGTCCAGTGTTGGGATACTCTTAGTCTCCTCTACTGTAAAGACTGATACAAAATATTCATTCAGTGTTTTTACCATCTCCATATTTCCCACCATTAATTTCCCGGTCTCATCCTCTAAGGGACCAACATTTACTTTAGCCTCCCTTTTTCTTTTTATATCACTATAAAAACTCTTACTGTCTGTTTTTATATTTTTTGCTAATTTACTTTCATAATATGTCTTCCCTTTCTTAATCAATCTTTTTGTTATTTTTTGCTGTCTTTTAAGTTTTCCCAATCCTCTATCCTCCCACTGGATTTGGCTACCTTATATGCCCTTGTTTTTAGTCGAATACTATCCTTAATTTCTTTACTTAGCCACGGATGGCTCTCTTTTCTTTTACACCCTTTTCTTCTCAGTGGAATATATATTTTTTGGAAGTTGTACAATAACTCCTTAAATGTACACCACTGATCATGTATCGTCTTACCCTTTAATCTATTTTCCCAATCCACTCTACTCAATTCCGCTCTCATACATTCATAGTCTCCTTTATTCAAGCTTAGCACGCTTGTTTGAGATCCAACCTTCTCACCCTCTAATTGAATATGGAATTCAACAATGCTATGGTCACTCATTCCAAGGGGATCCTTTACTAGGACATTTATAATTAATCCTGTCTCGTTACACAGGACCAGCTCTAAGGTTGCTTGCCCCCTGGTCGGTTCAGTTACATACTGCTCAAGAAACCCATCCCTAATACACTCAATGAACTCATCCTCAAGGCAGCCCTGCCCAATTTGATTTGACCAATTAATATGTCTGTTAAAATCCCCCATAAATATAGCTGTTCCCTTATTACAAGCCTCAACTATTTCCTGATTGATACTCCGTCCAACAGAGTTGCAACTGTTCGGAGGCCTATAGACTACGCCCACTAGTGTTTTTTTCCCCTTATTATTCCTTACCCCCACCCAAACTGTTTCATTATCCTGATCTTTTGACCCAATATCATTTCTCTGTATTACAGTGATTACTTCCTTTATTAACATAGCCACCCCACCTCCCCTTCCTTCCTGCCTGTCCTTCCTGATCGTTAAATAACCTGGTATGTTTAATTCCCAGGCATTGTCATCCTGCAGCCATGTTTCTGTAATGGCCACAAGGTCAAACCCATATGTAGTTATTTGTGCCATTAACTCATCTATTTTGTTACGAATGCTACGTGCATTCAGATAGAGAACTTTGAAATATGTTTTGTGACACAGAGTTCCTGCTTTTGCCCTTTTTATTACTTTATCTTTTACTCCATACCTTCTGCCCCTTCCTGACACGCTCTGGTTTTTAATTTCCCCACTACTACCTAAGTCTATGACCTTCTCTGTTGTCATTTTTATTATTTGCTCTCTAGGAACCTCCCCCCTCACTAGTTAGTTTAAAGCCCTCTCTACAGCCCTAGTTATATGATCCGCCAGGACTCTAGTCCCAGCACTGGCCAAGTGAAGCCCGTCCCAATGGAACAGCTCCTTCCTGCCCCAGTACTGGTGCCAGTGTCCCAGGAAGCAAAACCCATTTCTCCCACACCAGTCTTTGAACCACGCATTTAACTCTCTAATTTTATTTGTCCTAGCCAAATTCGCTTGTGGCTCAGGTTATTACCCTTGAGGTTCTGTTTTTTAATTTGACCCCTAGCTGCTCATACTCCTTTAACAGAACCGGCTTCCTGGTCCTACATGGACCACGACAACTGGATCCACCCCCTCCCACTGCAAATTTCTTTCCAGCCCAGTGGAGATGTCATTAACCCTGGCACCGGATAGGCAAAACAGCCTTCGGGACTCTCGCTCTCGGCTGCAGACAACTCTATCTATCCCCCTAATAATACTATCCCCTACCGCTACAACATTTCTATTTACTCCCCCCTCTTGAATGCCCCCCCGTTCCACGGTGCTGTGGCCAGGTTGCTCATCCCCCCTGCAGTACCTGCTCCTGTCCCCACAGGGATTAAGAGCCTCGAACCTGTTGGACAAGAGCAAGGGCTGCGGCTCCTCCAGCTCTACCTCTTGGAATTCCATACCTGCCTCACTCGTAGTCACACCGTCCTGCCCCTGACCATGGGCTACATCTGAGTTAATTAACTTCATAGCTGTGACCACCTCCTGATACACAGAGTCCAGGTACTTCTCCCCCTCCCTGATGTGTCGCAGTGTCTGAAGCTCAGACTCCAGCTCATCAACACGGAGCTGGAGTTCCTGTAGCAGCAGACACTTGTCACAGATGTAATCACCGTGAGCCTCAATGGGGTTCACCGTCTCCCACATCTCGCAACAGTAACACATCACCTGCTCCATTCTATGTAATTAATTACATTTTTTATTGTTAGTTATGGACACCCTCTGTCCGATTTTAGATGCTAGTATCCCCTTTAATTAATTGGATTTAAATTAAATCAATCCCTCCAGTTACAGAATTTAAATGTTTACCAACAGTCACTCTGCACCAGAAAGGCCTTAATATCTACAACCCACAGAGTTAAAGTTTGAAAATAGCACCTAACACCCCACTTAACCTAACTCACACTTACCCAAACTCACATCACTCTTTGATGACTCGCACTCAGTGCTTGCTCGCACTAGGACTGGCCTTTTTCTACTGTTTGTTTGTTTACAGCCAAATGAGTCACCCCTGCGGATTGGTTACAAAACTGGTTTCCACTGCCTGCTGTGCCAATTTACTCCTACTAGAGTGTAACCTTGTTTTACTCTTCTTAAACCAACAGAATCCCAAATATTTAACTTTTCCCCTTTACTTAAACTGCTTAAGTAATCTTATCAAGAATGATTTAAAGAGAAATAACAATTAATGAACTTTCACACTTACCCAAACTCACAGCACTCTTTGATGAATCGCACTCAGTGCTTGCTCGCACTAGGACTGGTCTTTTTATACTGTTTGTTGGTTTACAGCCAAATGAGTCACCCCTGCTGATTGGTTAGAAAACTGGTTTCCACTGCCTGCTGTGCCAATTTACTCCTACTGCAGTGTAACCTTGTTTTACTCTTCTTAAACCAACAGAATCCCAAATATTTAACTTTTCTTTAAGTTAAGTGGTCTATTATTTAAAATTAAAACATTTTATCCACAGTTTCATTGTTTTTAAGGACTTTACAGTAAGTTAAGTTTATTTTTAGACCCGATTTCTTAAAAAAATATTTTTTTCAAAAATTTGATTAATTGTTTAAAATAGTTTTTTAAGGTAATTTATAGTTTATTTAATTATTGGAATGTTTTATTAAAATTTTTTTAAAGTTAAACTAGTCTTTTGACCGCCCGTATTTTTCATGAGTTTGACAGTTCTTACTATCAAACTCATGAAGGAAGTTTCCCCTCCCCTGATTGGCTGCACAGTGCACACCTGATCCCAGCTGGCACATCGTACTAACTACGCCGCTGGATCAGGCAAGCACAGCACGCGGACATCTGAACTGGGGCAGTGACAGGAATTCCAAGCAGGCTCAGGCTTCAGATGTCGGCGCGCCGGGTGAGTGCTCATTGGGGGCTTGCACGCGCGGCAAGCCCCTGGATCTAATTTCTGGTCCAATAGCTGCTATTTTTAAATTATCCTTTTTGTTTTAAATATACAAGTAAAGGCCGAGGTGCATCTAGTTCTTCTTCTAACCTCCTTGTAGTCGCATGATACAATGACAATGGGGTGGTCGTCTAATCATAGTAATCAGTTTCTATAAATTAGTTTACAACAGACACAGACATGAGGCGAGGAACACCTGATGCTGGAGAGCTTTGTGAACCATAGGTCCAAAATCACCTGGTCCTCCCAAGCGCGCTACACTGGCCATGTGGAACATCTCAAATAACACATGTACTCCATCCCAAATGTCACGTTTTGATATGAAACAGAGCAATACGACATGATCGGGCTATAAGTTGGTTCATTAGTATCATGGGGCCATTCTTAGGTTCAAATGTCCTTCATTAACGATAGTTTGCCAACCACACATCCCGTCAGCAGTAATAAAGATTTAATCCAGATACATCCACATTACCAAATAGATGAAATCTTACCTGCCACCACCATTCTAACAGCCACCTCAGTCAGCCTCTGGAGAATGTCTTGTTCACTCTGCAGATCATGCTCACTCCCCAGGCGCAGTGCAATGAACGTCCGGTTGTCTGGCTCCACGGACACGTCACTCAGTTTCCTCTTTATGCTCCAGAGAAGTGATTTCTGCTGATTATCTGGAGCCGCTGGAATCCAGAACCCAATTATTAATCAACTCGCGAGTAAGGAGCATTATGATAGCAGTATCATTAAAGAGATAGAGGATAATCTGAAAGCGCATGTGGCCGGTGAACATAACATATGGACACAAAGTAAGAACATGCATTGTAGTAAACAGTGAAGAGGATATTAGCAGACTTCAGGGGAATACAGACAGACTAGTGCAATGGGCAGTCACATTGTACATGACATTCAATGCAGAGAAGTCTGAAGTGGTGCATTCTGAATGAAGAAAGAGGAGAGGTAATATAAACTAAATAGTACAATTGTATTAGGGGCGCAGGAAGAGAGAGATCTCGGGTTCACGTAAACAAATCTTTGATGGCGGCAGGGCGTATTGACAGATCTTTAAAAAAGATGACGGGTTAAATAGAGGCACCTAGTAGAAAAGCAAAGAATTGTGGACAAGGTTTGTAACTCATTAGTTAGGTCTCGGTTGGAGTATTGTGCCCAATTCTGAGCAACACACTTTAGTCAAGGCCCTGGAGAGGGTTCAGAGGAGATTTACCAAAATGGTGGCAGGGATGAGGGACTTCAGTTGTGTGGAGAGACTGATGAAGCTGGAATTGTTCTCCTTAAAGTAGAACAGGTTAAAGGGAGATTTAATAGAGGTGATCAAAATCGTGCAAAGCTTTGATAGAATAAATAAGAAGAAAATACTTCCACTGGCAGGAGATTCAGTAATCAGAGGACACAGATTTAAATTAACTGGCAAAGGAACCAATGGGGAGATGGGGGGTGGAGGGGTGGAATTAGGAGATTAAAAAAATCAGCAATGTTGCTACGATCTGGAATGTACATGCCTGAAATGGTGACGGAAGCATATTCAATACTAACTTTCAAAAGGGGAATTGGATGTGTACATGAAGAGGAAAGGGGCAGAAATTTGGGGAAAGTGCAAGGTGCGTGGGACTAATTGTTCTTTCAAAGAGCAGACAGAGGTACGATGGCCCGAATGGGCTCCTTCTGCACTGTAAAGTTCCGTAATTCTGTACTTTTTTGATTCTAAATTATGAGTGAGGAGAGGAAATATACACTAAATAGTACAATTGTATTAGGGGCGCAGGAAGAGAGAGAACTTGGGTACACGGACAGAAATTTTTAACGGTGGCAGTATGTATTGTCATATCTTTTTAAAAGAATGAAGGGTTCCTTGGCTTTCTAAATAGAGGCACATAGTAGAAAAGAATTCAGCTAAAGTATAAATATCAGGTTTAGGTTAAACACTGAGAACGAAACAACAAATTGCACTTACTGCATTGTTGGGATGTTGCCGGGTACGAGGCACTGAAGAGCAGGAGTGTGAGGGTCATCACCAAGGACATTGTTGACCGTGTGCCGCGGGCCCTGTGTTAGAACCTCCTGAGTGCAGTAGGGAGGTAGACAGGGCAGCATTACTTGGACTGTATCCAGGAAACTGGACGGTTTGGATCAGTGGGCTGCTTCGGCTTTTACCGCGACGGTCAGAGGTGGGCTATAAGTGTCATGGAGTGAAGCAGCCTGTAGTGATGTATTGTTATTTCGGGTTATTACGGTAGTGCTCCGTCACTGGAATTCAATTTATTTCATCTAAACAGCAAGTTACGCCCACTCCGCGCTCACTGCCAGGCAAAAGAAACAAAACCTGTAAACTGAGGCTGCCTCACGGTCCCTCATTCAATGCCACCGAGTATTTACATAGATACATAGATACATAGAAGATAGGAGCAGGAGTAGGCCATTCGGCCCTTCGTGCCTGCTCCGCCATTTAATGAGATCATGGCTGATCCTTTAATTCAGTATCCCGTCCCCGCCTTCTCTCCGTAACCCTTAACCCCTTTTGCCCGTAGAAATATATCTAATTCCCTCTTAAATATATTTAATGAGCTGGCGTACACTGCCCTCTGTGGCAATGAGTTCCACAGGTTCACCACTCTCTGAGTGAAGAAATTCCCCCTCATCTCTGTCCTAAATGGTTTAGCCCTTATCCTTAAATTATGTCCTCTAGTACTGTTCTCACCCGCCAAGGGAAACATTCCTTCTGCATCCAGTCTGTCTAGACCTGTCAGAATTTTATACACTTCTATGAGGTCCCCTCTCAATCTTCTAAACTCCAGTGTGTACATCCCTAAACTACATAGTCTCTCCTCATAGGTCATTCCCGCCATTCCTGGTATCAGCCTGGTGAATCGCCGCTGCACCCCCTCCATGGCAAGAACATCCTTCCTCAGATGAGGTGACCAAAACTGTACACAGTACTCGAGGTGTGGTCTCACCAGTGCCCTGTACAGCTGCAGCAAGGTATCCCTGTTCCTGTATTCTAACCCTTTTGCTATGAAGGCCAGCATACCGTTTGCCTTCTTGACCGCCTGTTGCACCTGCATGCTCGCCTTCAGTGACTGGTGTACAAGAACACCCAGGTCTCTCTGTACTTCCCCCTCTCCCAATCCATTGCCATTTAAATAATAATTTGCCCTCCCGTTCCTGCACCCAAGGTGGATAACTTCGCACTTGTCCACATTATAGTGCATCTGCCATTTATCCGCCCAATCGCCCAGTCTGTCCAAATCGCTCTGGAGCTTCCTGGTCTCTTCCTCTGAGCCCACCCCACCTCCTAGTTTAGTGTCGTCTGCAAATTTGGAAATGCTGCATCCGACTCCCTGATCCAGGTCATTAATGTAAATTGTGAACAGCTGGGGGCCCAGGACAGATCCCTGTGGTACCCCACTTGTTACTGCCTGCCATTCAGAAAATGAGCCGTTTATTCCAACTCTCTGTTTTCTATCTGACAGCCAGTTCCCTATCCACGCCAAAACTTTCCCCTTTATCCCATGAGCCTCAATTTTCCATGCTAATCTTTTATGTGGGACCTTATCGAAGGCCTTTTGGAAGTCCAGGTACACCACATCTACTGGCTCTCCCCCATCTATTCTACCAGTTACTCCCTCAAAAAATTCCAATAGATTAGTCAAGCACGATTTACCCTTTGTAAATCCATGTTGACTCTGTCCTATCCTGTCCCCATTTGCTAAGTGCTCCGCTATTTCATCCTTAATGATGGACTCCAGCATTTTGCCCACAACTGATGTAAGGCTTACAGGTCTGTAATTACCTGCTTTTTCCCTACCCCCCTTTTTGAATAGTGGGGTAACGTTAGCTACCCTCCAATCCATCGGCACTGTTCCCGAGTCTAATGAATTCTGAAAAATCATCCTTAGTGCATCCGCTATCTCTAGGGCCACCTCCTTCAGTACCCTAGGATGCATGTTATCAGGCCCTGGGGATTTGTCCACCTTCAATCCCTTTAGCTTCCTTAACACCATATCCTTAGAGATATTGATTTGCGTCAGTTCCTCCTTTGCCAATGTCCCTATTTTTCCCGATATCCCAGGGAGGTTTTTTGTGCCTTCCTTCGTAAAGACTGACCCAAAGTATGCATTTAGTTGATCTGCTATTTCCTTATTTCCCATTATATATTCCCCCGTATCTGACTGCAATGGACCAACTTTGGTTTTCACCAGTCTTTTCCTTTTGATATATTTATAAAAGCTTTTGGAGTTAGTTTTTATATTTTCCGCCAGCTTGTTTTCGTAAGCTATTTTGCCCCTCTTGATCATGCCCTTTGCCCTCCTTTGCTCTATCTTAAACTGTTCCCAATCTTCCGCTCTGGCGCTTTTTTTGGCTATTTTATACGCCCTATCTTTGGATTTTATGCTGTCTCTAATTTCCCCTGTTATCCACGGTTGAGTCACCTTTTTAGATTTCCTTTTATGCCAGATTGGTATAAACAATTTTTGCAATTTTGTCATTCTATCTTTAAATGTTTGCCATTGTTTATCTACCTCCAGTCCTCTCAGGAACGTTGTCCAATCAGACCTACTCAGTTCCCGTCTCATGGCATCATAATTCCCCTTGTTTAAATTCAGGACCTTAGTCTCTGAGTCAATTTCTTCGCTCTCCATTTCGAGTGAGAAATCGATCATGTTATGATCGCTCTGACCCAAGGGTCCCCGTACAACAAGATTACTGATTAGTCCCTTCTCATTGCACAGTACCCAGTCCAATATAGCCTGTTCCCGAGTTGGTTCCTCGACATATTGATCCAGATAACCATCCCTTAAACACTCAAGGAATTCCTCCTCCTCATTATTTTTACTGATTAGGCTAGTCCAATCTATATGTAAGTTAAAGTCACCTATGATGACAGCTGTGCTCTTATTGCACGCTTCTCTAATTTCCCTCGTGATGCCCTCCCTAACCTCTATTTTACTATTTGGAGGCCTATATACCACTCCTATTAATGTTTTTCGCCCCTCGCTATTTCTTAGCTCCACCCATATAGATTCTGTATTAACTGAGTTAATATCCTTCCTTTCAATTGCATTTATCCCCTCTTTTACTAGCAATGCTACCCCTCCTCCCTTTCTTTTTTGTCGATCCTTCCTAAATACTGAATACCCCTGTATGTTAAGCTCCCAGCCCTGCTCACCCTGCAACCATGTTTCCGTAATCCCAATTAGATCATAATTATTAACCTCTATTTCCACAGCTAATTCATCTACCTTGTTCCTGATGCTTCTCGCATTAAGGTATAAAACCCTCAGGCTTTTTTTATGCTCACATTTTTTATGAATTAGTTTGGCCCTTTGTTTTTTGTTCCTCACTCTTTTACCATTTATTTCTGTCTGCCTTTCACTTTCCTCTATTTCACTACATAGGTTTCTAGCCCCCTGCCATACTAGTTTAAATGCTCCCGAACTGCTTTATCAAAAATTACCCCGAGAACATCAGTTCCATCTCTGCACAGGTGTAGACCGTCCCTTTTGTATAGGTCACACCTACCACAAAACTGGTTCCAATGCCTCAAAAATTTAAAACCCTCCCTCTTACACCACTGCTCAAGCCACGTATTTAGCCTAACTATCCTGTTCTCTGTACTCTTACTAGCACGTGGCACTGGTAGTAATCCAGAGATTACTACCTTCGAGGTCCTACTTTTTAGCTTGGCTCCTAACTCCCTAAATTCTACTTGTAGGACCTCTTCCCTTTTTTTAGCTACGTCGTTGGTACCAACATGTATCACGACAACTGGCTGTTCCCCCTCCCCCTCCTTGCTTATTTTTGTGCAGACTCTCAGTAACAGCGGTGTAGGAAATGTGTTTAGGAACATTATAAACCGGAGCAGGTTATTCAGCCCCTTGAACCTGAACCACTCTTCAGTCAGATCATGGCTGATCTGCACCTCAACTCCATTCACCCGCCTTTGCTCCATTTCGGTCGATGCCCTGACCCAGCAGAAACATGTTGGTCTCAGTCCTGAAATCTGCCATTCACCCACAGCATCCACAGCCTTTTGGGGGAGCGAGTTACAGATTGCCACCAACCAGTCTGTGAAAAAACACTTCCTGATTTCACTCCTGAACAGCCTGGCTCCAATTTTAATGTTGTGTTCCCTTGTTCTTGATCCCCCCACCAAAGGAACTTGTTTCTCCGTATCTGCTCCGTCGAAACATTTTATAATTTTAAACATCTCGATGAGATCACCCTCAATCTTCTAAATACAAGGGAATTGAAGGCAAGTTTATGCGACACATCCAATGAATTTAACACATTTAGTTATGAGTTAAAACAAAACTGCAGCAAATATCAGGGTGAATTGTACTGTTTCATGGGGCTGCAAAAAAGTGGGGATTGAGAATCTTGATTTAAAAGCAGCGCCCGAAAAGAGACTTGGACCCTAACCCTCAGATTATAAGCCTGATGAGATGTTAAAGTGTTGCCTCGTCTGCCCTCCCCTGTGGACACTAACGATCCCACCGCAATATTGGAAGAGGGGCAGCGGCTCAATCGAATCAGCCGCCGAATTTCCATCCCAGTCCATTCAATTTTAAGGAAAATCAGGCAGCTAATTCCATATCGCTCGTTTAGACCATCTCCCGAAATTCAAATTCATGTGTACAAATTCCTCTTGGAGGTCAGCTCTACAGGGGCACTATCGCATCGGCTGCCTGTTGTACTCGCCGCTTCATATTAAATTCTAGTGAAGCCAATGGGACTGAATATCAGGCGGGGAGTGTAGGGGCGGCCGATAATGGGGCTGAATATCAGGCGTGGAGTGTAGGGGCGGCCGATGCGATTCCACCCTTCTTGCACTGCTGGTGAAGGATAATCTTAGCCTCAGGGTATGGGATGACCAGCACATGGTGCAGTTTCACTCCCGACCTGTACCTCACAGGTGCAGCGGTTAAATAATGGTTTACCTCTTAGGCAGTTTTCTATGATAAGGTACTTTCAAGCTGTCAATCTCAGCTCTGTGTAAAGGTACATACTCCTCGACTTTTTCCTAGGCCTTCAGCAGACGTTTTCAGTTTTCAGTGATATTGGTGGAATAATGAGATGTTAAAAGTTAAGACTTCGCAGCGGATTCCCTATAATTGGCAGCCTTATCACGGTCACTTCACTCTGAAGTAACCCGACACGGATCTCGCCTGACAGGTGCCGAATGGGACCCGGCAACCTACATACCCAATGCAGGGGAGAGGCGCCTCAACAATGGCTCGGCGTCAATCTCCAATAAAATTATCCACGGCTGATAAGTTCCCATCAAGTGAAGCCGATCACTCTCCAGCAATTCGTAGGAACCTGACAAAAGAATCTAATTGATAAAGCACCAACAATGGAAGCAGGGAACGCCCCACTCAGCAACGGCACTGATGAAAGAAGAAAGAAGAATGAAAGAATATGAGACAAACAGAGAAATTTCCTACATACAGCGCATTTCATGACTTCAGCGATTTATAGCCAATTAAGTACTTTTTGCAATGTAGCCAAAGCTGCAATGTAGGGAACGTTACAGCCAGTTTGTGCACAGTGAGGTCCTGCAAAAGCAATGAGATGAATAACCAGATAATCCCTTTTTACGATACCAAGGGGTAAATATTGGCCTGGTCACCGGGGAGAACTCCCCAATTTTCTTTGAAATAGTGGCATTTTTTACTTCCACCTGAGAGAGCAGACGGGGCCTCGCTTTAGCACTTAATTCTAAATTCCCTCTGAAAGTCGGCACCTCCGACAGTGCGCCGCTCCCCCAACACTGCACTGAAGTGTCAGCCTAGAATTATGTGTTCAAGACTCTGGAGCAGGACTTTAATCCAAGGTTCTGAGTCGAGATTGCTACCAAATGAGCAACAACTAACAGGCTTAACAAGCCAGCTTATTAGAGTCATCTTTTCAATGTTTGGAAGCAAATTCAAAAGTAACTTTTAAAATGGAATTGGATATGTACATAAAGTGGAAAAACTTGCAAGGCCAAAGGGCAGGTGAATGGACAAAGACACGATGGGCCGCATGTCATCTTTCTGTGCTGTACCATTCTCTGATTCTATGATTAAGGTGTAACTGAGTTCAGTGAGTGAATCAGAAAGATACAAACAGAGTGATATAGATACAGGTGTGACTGAGTATTGTGAGTGATGCAGAGAGTCACCAGCAGAGGGAGCTAGATCAATGTGTGTCTCAGTGATACAGCGCGAGGCACCAAAAGAATTCCATGGAATTACATCGTTATTTTAAAGTAGTAAAACGTCACAAGGTGGTTCACAGGGGCGTCATCAAACTAACGGTGACACCGAGCTACAGAAGGAGATATTAGGACAGGTGACCAGACGCTTGTTGAGAAAGGTATGTTTTTAGGAGCCTCTGAATGGAGAAGAGCAAACTCAATTGCTACTTGGCCCTAAACAGACAATACAACATAGCTGATTACCTGACCATGGTAAAGGATAACAAACTGAGAAGAAACTTGACAAGGTACAGACTTAGCGAACATAGCCTAGCGATCGAAAAAGGTAGACACAGGCAGACCAGGCTGCCAAGAGAAGAAAGGATATGCTCTCACTGCAGTCAGGGAGTAGTTGAGGCAGAGATGCACTTCCTCACAGCCTGTGGAAAATATCAGGGCATCAGAGGGAATTCCTACCAAAAATTCTCACAAATATGCCCTGAATTCAGAAATCTGACTGACAACCAAAAACTCCCATTCCTACTGGGGGAGGAGAGAAGCTGTGTAACACTGGCGGCACACTATGTTACAGCTTGCCATGAACAGAGGGACAACCAGTAAACTAAGACAAGAGTATATATAAAGAAGGCGAATGTATATTTATAAACTCAGGGATATACCTGTTTATACACTGTATGAATGGAACCGCGTTTATGTGTTCAACCATAAATGTATCTTGATGCTTTGGCAACATAAGATGTACCTTATCATGCCAATAAAGCGATTTGTATTGTATTGTATTGTATTGAGAGGTGGAGAGGTTTAGGGAGGGAGTTCCACAGCTTAGGGCTCAGACAGCTGAAAGCACGGCCACCAATGGTGGAGCAATTAAAATTGGGGATGAGCAATAGGCCTTAATTGCAGGAGCGCAGAGATCTCAGCGGGTTTAGTGCTGGAGGACGTTACAGAGATAGAGAGGGGGCGAGGCCATGGGGGATTTGAGAACGAGGATGATCATTTTAAAATTGAGGCATTGCCTGATGGCGTCAATGTTGGTCTGCGAGTCAGAAGCTCATCTCAGTGTCAAATACGAAACCAATATTGCGAACGGTTTCAATCAGCCGCAGAGAGTTGTCAGGGAGAGGGAAGGAGTCAGTGGCGAGGGAACGGACATTGTGGTGGAGACCGGAGACAATGGAGAACTTTTTTTTTCAAAACTAGGTTTCAAACATTATACTTTTTCTCGAAGATGACCATTAGTTCCTGTCACTATTCTGAGCGATATAGTTAACACCTGCAGGAAGATCACATGTATTATTTCGCTAGCATTACTAACCGGGAAATATGTTCCTAAGTACATTTATGAGTGCTCTTTAAAGGCCAGTCTCTGGTCATGGGCATCGCTATCAAGGCAAAGTTTATTGTCCATCCCAAGTTGCCTCTTGGGAACCTGCCGCCTTCTTCAACTGCTGCAGTCCATGTGGCAAAGCTGCTCCCACTGTTCTGATAGTTCGCAAGTTATAGGATTTTGGCACAGCGATGAAGATATGGAGATATATGTCCAAGTCGGTATGATATGTGCCTTCGAGGGAAATTATAGCTGAGGATGTTCCCATGTAACTGCTGCTCTTGACCTCGGCGATTTGCTTCAGTGCATTCATTAAACAGTACACACTGCAGCCACGGTGCGCCGGTGTTGGAGGGAGTGGATGTTTGAAGTGATCAATGGGTTTACGTGTCAATCCAGAGGTATCATTAACTTTCCAAGGTAGGTTTATATGTATCGTTCCTTGGTCTTATTGCCCCTCTCGCTTCACCCACTCTCTCCCGCTCTGTCTCTCTCTCCCTCGCTCGCTCTCTATCTCTTTCACTCTCTCTCCCACTTCACTCTCCATCAGCCCTTTCTCTCTTCTCTCTCTCCCCTTTCTTCCCCTCTCTCCCCTTAGTCTACCACACTCTCTCTCCCATATCTCTCCCTTCCTCTCCCCCATCTCCGCACTCTATCCCTTACACAAAATCTAACTCTCCCTCCCCCTATTTCTCCCCTCTCCTAACCCTCACTGTCTCCCCATGCACTCCCTCTCCCCGCTCTCACCCCCTCTCTCTACCCTACTCTTCCATCCCTCTCGCCCTCTCTCACCACCTCTCGCTACCACACTATCCCCTCTCTCTCTCACCTATTCCTCCTCGTCTCCCACCCATATCTCCCTCACTCTCTCTCCCACCCACTCTCTCTCCCCTCCCGCTCTTGCACTCTCCCCCCTCTCTTATCTAGCTCCCTTCCTTCTCACTTGTATCTCTCCCTTCCTCCATCCTCTGTAACCCTTCATCAGTTCCTGGGGGTAAAAGATTGATTGATCGTGGGTGGAGAAACCTGATCGGGGGTGAGAGATGGATAGTGGTGGGGGAGAGATCAAATCGAGATGGCGAGAGATCTGATTGCTGTTGGAGTGATATTACCACGAGGGGCGGAGGGTTTGGATTGGGGGAGGAGAGATCAGTTCGGGTGATGGTACTGGTTGCAAAGGTTTGACTCCAGTTCAGAAACATCCAGGATTAAATGACGGTGCTTCTTTCCTATTTGTTTGTAGGTCACAGCGCAGCCAGTGTTGGAGCAGTGAAAGACAGACCGCAACTTCAGGATTTCCACCTTTAGATGTGCACGCGGTACAAATGATAAACACTGTTAGTTCGCCATTTTCACCCACCGCAAATTCCGGCCCAATATTATAAAGAAGAATATTATGTGGTTGTGTGAATACTCAGTTGTGGGGTATATTCAAGGCAGAGGTCCATAATTCCAGCATTAATAGCCCATCACTAATTGCCCTTAACTGAGTGCCTTGCTGGACCATTTCAGAGGGCAGTTAATTCACTGAGATAATACAAAGCCTCACCGTTCTTGTTAAGAAGTTCTTGAGAAATTGGGGATCATTTCACAACACCGGCCCAAAAATAATTTTAATAATATATCTGATAGAGATACTCACGATCAGAGCGGCTTTGATCGGGTCAATTGTTGAGAAACATTTCTGCTGTGTGGGGAGCTAGAATTGCACAGCAGAAATGTAAAATCCTGAGCAAAAGATGGCAAGAAAATTTTCGGGATTATTTTTGTACAAAGTGTTGTAAGGAATACTTGAATGATAACATGGCTGGAAGAAGAACCTGTAACATCATGATACAGGGGCAGAGAGAAGATACAATCTTGCTGTTAGATAGCACCTGGCAGGGAGCTGCAAAGTGCTTAGAGGACAATGAATTAATTTGAAATGTAGTCACTGTCGATATTAACAATTGGTAAAGAGAGAATTTCCACAAGCAGCAATGAGATATAATTCTAAATGCTGAGTGTAGGAGCGAGTTTTTGTTTTTGAGACAGTAATACCATCTCTGAATCAGAAGGTGAAGGTTTCGAGCACCGCTCCTAAACAGATTCTCATCAGTGGAGACTGAAATATAGTCTGTACATGAAAACTTTGCAGAGTCTTCAAATTGAGATATCCAGTTTACGATGAGATAAGGCATTTGGGCACCGACCCTCCTGTCAGTGGAAACAGTTTCTCCCTATCTGCTCTATTACCCCGCCCCATCTCCCACTCAATTTGGAACACCTCTATTAAATCTCTGCTTAACTTTCTTTGCTCTAAGGAGCAGAATCCCAGCTTCTCTAGTCTCTCCACACCACTGAATTCCCTCATCTCTGAACATGATGCAAGGTGGAGGATTCGAAAATATTGCCAGTTAGGAGCGGGAAAATTGAAAGGATCCAAAAAAACAAATACAGTCAACAGCTTTGTGAATCTTTGGATAAGCTTTGTGAAAGGGAATCAGAGGAGAATGAAGGGCGAACTGCCCGAATAACCAGAGGCGGTCAAGACATCGTTCTCTGGTTTCAGACGCTACGACATTTAATTTGATGTTATCGGTGACATTTACTGATCTGAGACATTTAAAGAATTCTCGTTACTGCAGATCAGAAATTCAAGCCTAACATCGGGTTCAGGACAATCAGAATACTTCGGCACAAAAAAAGCACCGAAAGGCTGGAAGGGAGACCGCACCGGTTGCAGGTGGTCTGGTTTGTGGTGACATGGATATTTCTGCAGTGTGCGGGACCAGATAGTCTCAATGGCCCAGTAATTCCGGTCCCAACGCATGAGTACGGACGGGGTACTCACGCGTGGGCCCGTTGGAATGGCCGGATTTCAGCAATTGCTCTCCTCTGAACCAAGTGGTTAAGAGGCAGTTCCCTAGCAACGTTTGAGGCAGCGCGTACGCGTTGAACTTCGTTTTTTTTGACAGGTTTTTCTGTGCGTGAAGGCCTCCACTTTTTACGAATGTAAAAAGCAGACGTAAGGACTTAGTTTTATAAGGTAAGTGGTCTAATAATTAAAGTTAGAAATTTTTTTCCACAGTTGTATTATTTGTAAAGAATTTACAGTAAGGTAAGTGTATTTTTGGACACGAATACTTGAAAAAAAAATTAGGCATAAATTTGAATAATTGTTTAAATTAGTTTTTTTACAGTTATTAATAGTTAATTTAATTATTGGAATTTTTAAAAACTTTTATTTAAAGTGTAAGTACTGTTTTGGGCGCCCGGACTTTTCATGAGTTTGACAGGTCTTATGTCTAACTCATGAATGGAATTTTGTAAACTCCCATTGGTTGCCCAGTGCTCACGTGATCCCAGCTGGCTCATTGCACTAAGTACGCCGCTGGATCACGCACGCACAGTGCGCCGGGAGCTGAACCGGGCCACAGACCGGAAATCCACGCAGGCTCAGTCTTCAAATGTCAGCGCGAGATGTAAGTGTAGGTCGGGGGCTTGCACCCGCGGGAAGCCCCCGACCCGAACTTCTGGGCCTATGTGTTCACAATGAATGTCTCATTCCTTAATTTGGAAATGTAAAACTGATAGTGGGCAATTGCTGTTCCGATCACAGCAATCTGAAACTTCAACTCGCTGACACCTTGGTTTAGGACATCTTGAAACCATGCATCTGGCTGTCTCAGTAGTGCAATCGGTTAGCGCATTCGGCTGTTAACTTAAAAGTTGGTGGATCGAGCCCACCCAGTGGAACTAAGATTTCAACTGCTTTCTTTTTCCTTTGCGATTCATTGCCGCACAGCTCCAGTTTGTCAATGTGGGCTTTGGCTGCAGGAAAATATTCTGCACACATTGCCACTGTGCTGTTATCCAGTAAGTTGCCACCCAAATACTTTTATGAGTATTCATTTCAAATAAAATGATAAAAACATGTAGATGGATCATGTTCCTTCATCCGAACCATTGGAAATATATTAAGTTATTGGTTTAAAATAAACTGATGGAAATTGATTTTGTATCTCCATATATGGAACTGGAACATGGCATCGCACCGTGTGAGGCTACATTTTATATGTGGCTACTGTACAGCTGGTATTAGGGAAAACAATTCAGAACTCGCTGGACCATTTTAATTATAATTTACCTGCATCTAATAACTTTATTTTTGTCGAAGTAAAATGTTGTATAACAACGCGGTCTGGTTGCTGGCACATGCGAAAATGTTTGTGTAGGCAGCATGCTGTGGAATTCCCTGCTTAAACCACTTCATCTTCAGACCCTCCTTAAAACCGAAAGCTTTGAGCAGTTTGGGTCACCCTCTTACTAGTTCCATATTTGTATAATATAACGAGCTAAAGCTGGCGTCGATCAACGGGGCAGAAAACAGTATATATAAATGATGTGCTTACAAATATCAGGCACAATGAGTGTCTGGTTAACGTCAAACCCCTCCTTTCTCATTCAATTGAGGAAGAAGAGACTCAATGGGAGTCAGACACCAGGAACTTTAATAAATAGAACAACTAACGACAGGAATACAAGTAACATCTATTTCCAAAACGTATCAATGCTCATTTTTCACTTTATGTAAAAGCTAACTGTTTTAATTTCAAAATGAGCATCATGGGGTTCGTGTCCTATGCCTGTCCTTCAAGTTTGCAATTATCATTGCATATTGAAGAGACTCGCATTTAAAGATGAGGGCACAATGCACCACATGTAGAGAAACCGTCTTGTATAATGATAGATAGGGTTTTTGCAACACCTGTGCTATCAGAGCCTTTCAATGCCTTTCAGCGGGTAGATTCATGACAGAATGTGCAGAATAGGACAACAGAAATACTCCCATGTCACTGAAAGTTATCGATCATTTTTCTAAATAAGGGTCGTGTGCACAATGTTCAAGTGTAAAATATGTTTCTCTCTATTAACCCTATTAATTAATTTCCTACAGCTAAAAACTTCAATGAAGTCAGCGCTTAACTTTCCATATTCCAATGAATACAAAGCTAGTTTATGTAATCCCCCCTCATAATTGGAACCCTGAAAAATTTCTGCTGGATCTGTGCTGCACTGCTTAAGAACATAAGACAATAAGATCAGTTGGCCCTTCTAGCCTGATCCAGCATTCAATGAGATCATGGCTGATCGTCTACCTCATCTCCACTTTCATGCACTATCCCCTTATCCCTTGATACCATTAATATTCAAAAATCTATAGATCTCTGTCTTGAATATATTCAATGACTGAGCCTCCACAATAATTTGGGGTAGAGAATTCCAACGATTTGCCACCTTCTGAGTGAAGAAATTTCTCCTCATCCCAGTCCTAAATGGCCGACCCCTTATCTGAGACTGTGACCCCTGGTTCTAGACTCCACAGCCAGGGGAAACATCCTGCCTGCATCTATCCTGTCCAGCCTTGTCAGAATTATGTATGTTTCAATTAGATCAGCTCTCATTCTTCTAATCTCTAGAGAATATACTTCTAGTCCATTCAATCTCTTCTCATTGGAAAATGCCCCCGTCCAGGAACCAGTCTGGTGAACCTTCGTTGCGCTACCTCTATGGCAAGTATATCCTACCTTATATAAGGATAACAAAACTGTGCACAATACTCGAGGTGTGGTTTCACAGTGGTCCAATATAATTGAAGTAAGGCGTCTTTACCTTTAACTCCAATCCTCTTATAATAAAGGCCTACATAGTATTTGCTTTCATAATTGCTTGTTTTACCTCTATGTTAACTTTCAGTGATTCGTGTACCAGGACACTCAGGTTCCTCTGAACACCAACATTTTCTATTCACTCAACATTTAAAACATACTCTGCTTTTCCATTTTTCCTACCAAATTGAATAACTTCACATTTCTCCACATAATATTCCATTTGCCATGATCTTGCCCACTCACTTAGCCTGTCTATATCCCCTTGAAGCCTTCTAGTATCCTCCTCACAACTTACATTCCCACCCAGCTTCCGAGGCCAATGTATAACCTTTAATATGTGCCGTGACCAGAACTGTATAGAGTACTCCAGAGGTACGAACAAGTATAGTTGTAGCAAAACTTTCTCCCCTTTGTATAACTGCCTTTGTAATAGATTATACAGCTGCTGTAATTGGATTGTATATACCGACTCGGCAAAATAAGGACTCCTTTGATCAGAATAAACTCAATAAAAATTTCAGTTTTCCAAATTAAATTGGATAATTACTTGAAAGAGAAAAATGTGCAGGGCAATGGGAAAGAGCAGGGAAGTGGAATTAACTGGAGAGCTCAGTCAAAGAGCCGGCACAGGTACGATTGGCGAATGGCCTCCTTTTGTGCTGTGACAATCGATGATTCTACTAACAGACCAATTTCTGCCATTCTCTACAGCCTTCTTCAATAGAGCACTGTAAATCTACTTCTGTAAAACAAGGTACTGAAGTACAGAACGGCTGCCCAGTTTAACACTCTGGTTCCCTTCCTAACATCATTCGTGCCATAGTATTTCCGTAGTGTAGTGGTTATCACGTTAGTCAAACATACGTAAAATTTCCCAGTCCAGTGTGGACGGCGACGTTTTGAGAACTTGTTGAATTAAATATTGGGAAAACAGAATAGTTCACATTTGTGTTTAGATATTAACAAAATACAATATCTCACTGCTGTTTTACATTTGCCCTTTCTCTGTACGGTTCTGTACACTTTCAAACTCTACAGTGTCTCTGTATGTAGTGTCCCTCTTTTGGTATCTGTATGTAGTGTCTCTGCAGCTATGCAAAACCCTGGTTAGACCACACCTGGAGTACTGTGAGCAATTCGGGGCACCACGCCTTCGGAAGGATATATTCGTCCTGGAGAGAGTGCAGCGTAGGTTTACCAGAATGATGCACGGACTTCAAGGGTTAAGTTAGAAGGATAGATTACACAAATTAGGTTTGTATTCCATAGAATTTAGAAGGTTAAGGGGTGATGTGTTCGAGGTTTCAAGATAATAAGAGGAACAGATAGGTTAGATACAGAGAAACTATTTCCGCTGGTTGGGGATGCTAGGAATAATGTACATAGTCTAAAAATTAGAGAGACATTTCAGGAATGAAATTGGGGAAACACTTCTACACACAAAGCGTAGTAGAAGTTTGGAACTCTCTTCCGCAAACGCGAGATCAATTGTTCATTTTATTTTTGAGATTGATAGTTTTTTCTAACCAAAATGTATTAAGCGATATAAGCCAAAGGTGGGTTTATGGAGTTAGATCACAGATCAGCCATGATCTCATTGAATGGCGGATAGGCTCGAGGGGCTGAATGGCCTACACCTGTTCCTATATTCCTATGTTCTCTCACTCTCGAGTACTGTGCACAGTTCAACACAGTGCCCAGAGGCTTGTGAATCTTTGGAATTCTCTGCCCATGGGTGATGTGACTGCTGAATGTTTGAGTATATTCAAGGCTGAAGTCGAAAGGTTTTTGGACTCTAGGGGAATCAAGTGGTATGGAGATCGGGCGGGAAAGTGGAGTTGAGGTCGATGATCAGCCATGATCTCATGGAATGGTGGAACAGGCTCGAGGGGCTGAATGACCTCCTCCTGTTACTATGCTCCGAGGCTCTCTCACTCGATCCCGTCACCAGCCCTGACGGTGCAGAAAGAGCCTCTCAAAGCTGCGCATTCCGGCTGATATCAGTTGAATTGTGAGAGATGATTCAAGGATCCTGCAGCGCTGCCTCGGTCAACAACAACATTTCTAAGCCGCATTTTAGACCTTGGAAATAAACCCAACAATAATTCGCTCTTCCCCAGCTCCAGACTGAGTGAGGCCGGGACAAGCAGCAACATTCCGATCCCACACTCTGCAATCGCCCGCTGCCAGCCGAAAGCGGCGAATTCAGCCTCAATCAGCGGGTTACTGGCCATCGCTGGAATGCAAGCTGTCACAGCCCGGGCCAAATCTCCCCGTACACCCAGCACAGGCTTCCGAAAAGGCGGGGCGAGTATATCCCGGTCACTCAGCCTTCTAGCAGCATTTACAGATACCGGAGTGAGGGAAAATTTATTTGGGCCTCAATGGGGAATCCCGGGCGGAAACAATTTATGGGAACTTGCTCCTCATGGACGTTTCTTCCATGTGAAAGGGGCTACAATCCTTTTAAATTTAACAACAGCTGCAGCAGATTCCTGGTTTCATACGCACTCAACATTTTAAACCAACCTCTTAAAATATAGTGTGTAAAACGACAAGGTTAAATGTTCAGGACATGCAGAGTAGAAAAGCCATAAAATTTCCCCTGTCACTCATCAATCATATAAGCATTTCCTTCCGTCTGCAACAAAATGATGGGCATTAACATAATTATTCGCAGTCTCACAGAGTGGCACAGGATAATGCGGGACCCATAAAGACAGACGCAGGCGACATTGTGATTGAAAATAAGGAAATGGCAGACATGTATTGTATCGGTCTTCAAAGTAGAGGGAAAGGATAAAATATTAGAGACATGGAGAGTAAGAAAACTACATCATACAGAGGGATTTACGAAATTTAATATAGCGACATCCAGCAGGCATTTGATAAGGTTCCTCAGGAGAGAGTGTAAGCAAAATCCAAAGCACATGGAATTTGAGGCAACGTATTGACACGGGTAGGGAATTGGTTAGGAGGTAGGGGACACAGAGTATAAATAATGGGTATGTACTCCAATTGGCAGGATCTGTCTAGCGGTGTTCCACTGGGAGCTGGACTGGGGCGTCAGCTTTTCACTATGTTGATATATGACTTAGATCAAGGAATAGAGAACCGGATATCCAAGTTTGCTGATGGCCCTAAGTTCGGAGCACAGCACGCAATGTAGATGGGGGCAGTGAATTGTGAAAGGACATTGATGAATTATGTGAGTGGGCAAAACTGTGAATAATGGATTTCAATGTGGGGAAGTGTCTGATCATCCACTTTGGAAGTCAGAAACATAAGTCAGTGTATTTTCTAAAAACATTGTGTTAGAGAATTTTTTTCTGAGAAATAGCCAATCCTGTTAAACATAGAAACATAGAAGATAGGAGCAGGAGTAGGCCATTCGGCCCATCGAGCCTGCTCCACCATTCAATGAGACAATGGCTGATCATCCAAATTCAGTACCCTGTCCCTGCTTTCTCCCCATATCCATTGATCCCTTTAGCCTTAAGAAATATATCCAACTCCTTCTTGAATATATTTAATGAATTGGCCTCTACTGCCTTCTGTGGCCGAGAATTCCACCTCTGGGTGAAGAAATTCCTCCTCATTTCTGTCCTAAATGGCTTACCCCTTATCCTTAGACTGCTACCCCTGGTTTTGGACTCCCCGACCATCGGCAACATCCTTCCTGCATCTAGTCTGTCCAGTCCTGTCAGAATTTTATAATTTTCAGTGAGATCCCCTCTCATTCTTCTAAACTCCAGCGAGTATAAGCCCAATCGACCCAATCTCTCATCATACCTCTTCCTGCCATCCCAGGTATCAGCCTGGTGAATCTTTGCTGAACTCCCTCTATGGTAAGAACAAGAACTTAAGAAAATTTGTCCCAAATTCGTGGAGTCATAAGCACAGAACATTTCAAACCAGGCTCCAAAATATAGTGTTGAAAGGCGATAGGATTAAATGTCCATCACAGAGAAATGGGCAAAATAACCTATTGAAGCATGGACTGTCCCTCAGTAAGCATGTCAGCATTTCTTTCATTTTGCAAAAGAACCTTATAGGTTAATTAATGGGGTTTAAAATATTTGTACCTGTAATTAATTTTAAAAAGTTCTGAATCAACAACTGTTGTAAGAGTTAATCCCATCAGCGGTAATTAATCACGAGCTGTAGCGGTAAGAGCGGCAATGACGAACAACTAGACTACAAGGGAACGGTGCAAGGAGTAATTAGGATAATTCTAAATATAATTGATCTATCTGTTTTGAATGCAAATTGATTTTTACCTTTTTTTATTGTAAATGCATTTCATGATTCTGCTGCTTGCAAATGTATTTACATGTATCTGTAACATGTATTAATTTACTGGCGGTGGGGGTGGGGCTGGCATCTGTCTTCATTCCAAATGTATTTTGTAAGGTGTCGGGATCTGGAACGTTCTAACTGAATAGGTGGTGGAAGCTGATTCCATAAATGATTTTAAAGGGATTTGCAGAGGTAATTGAGGAAGAGGAACCTCCAGGGTTACATAACAAAAAGCGGGGGTGTGGGACTAAGCACGCCTGCTCTTTCTAAACCAGCACAGGCCTGACGGGCCGAATGTCCTCCCCCTGTGATGTGAATTTCTATGATTCAATATATAGACTCCCACAGTTTATATTTTCACACGTCCTTCGTTGCAGTTCTAACTATTTTCTGCACGCCAAAAGGTTAATCATTTATCAGAAGCTGCTCGACCTGCTTTGTATTTTGAGCAGATTCCTGGTTTATGTTCCTGTGATGCTGTGATTATGCGGGAGAATGAAACATTGTTTGAGGAAGATTGAAATATGGAAACATCTCGTGGCGTAACGGAAGCGCATCTGATTTCTTAGATCAAAAAAGCTGTGTGTTCAAATCACATCAGCTTCTATTAATTCTGCAAGTATAAATTCTTTGATTTTTCACAATAAACAGAGCCTTGCTGTAAAGTCTGTCTCACTGGTTTCCCAGTGTCAGGGAGAGAAGTGTCAGATGCCCTTATTTATTTAATGTCACCAACAGACAGAAAAGCACGTGTTCAGTAAAGTGTTGAACACAGCTTGATATACCTGGCCCCCTCCCCAATTCTAGTGGATCTACCAATGCTCTACCTAGAGGTGTGATCATAAACATGGAAGCCTAATACAAAGAAGGAGGTATTAAAATGTGTGACCAAAAATCTCCTCAAAGCTAACGGTTTTACGGAGCGCCTTAAAGGAGGAGACAGAAGGATTTAGGGAGCAAATTCCAGAGAGTGAGGACAGGTTCTGGCAGACTATTTGCAGTGTGAACAGGCCGGAGTCATAGAATCACTGAATCTTAGGATCTTACAATCTGACTGCAGAGATGGAGGCCGTTCGGCCCGTCCTCTTCTCTGAAAGAACTGGGAACTGAGAACTGAAAGCAGAGACCGGTGCTAGGACCCCAGCTATTCACAATATATATTAATGATCTAGACGAGGGAACAGATGTAATATCTCCAACATTACAGAAGATACAAAATGGGGTGGGCATGTGTGCTGTGAGGAGAATGCAGAGAAACTCCAGTATGATTTGGACAGTTTGGGTGATTGGGCATATGCAAGTCCACTTTGGTGGCTTAAACATGAAGACAGATTATTATCTGAACAGCAACAGATTGGGAAAAGTGGGAGTTTAACGAGACCTGGGTGTCGTTGTGCACCAGTCGCTGAAGGTAAACATACAGATGCAGCAGGCGGTTAAGAAGGCAAATGGTATGTTGTTACAGGAGAAAGGATGTCTCCCTGCAGTTGTACAGGGCCTTGGTGAGACCACACCTTGAGTATCGTGTGCAATTTTGATCGCCTTATCTGAGGAAGGATGTTCTTGCCATGGAGGGAATGCAGCGAAGATTCACCAGGCTGATACCTGGGATGGCAGGAATGGCATTTGAAGAGAGATTGGGTCGATTAGGCGTATATTCTAAGAGTTTAGAAGAATAAAAGGGGTTCTCAATGAAACTTATAAAATTCTAACATGACTAGACAGATTAGATGCAGAATGGATGTTCCCGATGGCAGGGGAGTCCAGAACCAGGGGTCACAGTCAAAGGATAAGGGGTAAGCAATTTAGGACTGAGATGTGGAGGAATTTCTTCACCCAGAAATTGGTGAACCTGTGGAATTCTCTACCACAGAAGGCAGTTGAGGCCAACATATTAAATATATTCATAGAGTCATAGAGTCATAGAGTTTTACAGCACAGAAAGAGGCCCTTCGGCCCATCGAGTCTGCGCCGCCCATCCATCCCTGTCCAGTCTAATCCCATTTTCCAGCATTTGGTCCATAGCCTTGTATGCAATGGCATTTCAAGTGCTCATCCAAATGCTTCTTGAATGTTGTGAGGGTTCCTGCCTCCACCACCCTTTCAGGCATTGAGTTCCACATTCCAACCACCCTCTGGGTGAAAAAGTTCCTCCTCAAATCCCCTCTAAATCTCCTGCCCCTTACCCTGAATCTATGCCCCCTTGTTATTGACGCCTTGTTATTCAAGAAGGAGTTGGATATATTTCTTAAGGCTAAAGGGATCAAGGGATATGGAGAGAAAGCAAGGACAGGGTACTGAATTTGGATGATTCATTATGATTGCATTAATTGGCAGAACATGCACGAGGGGCCGAATGGCCTACTATTGCTCCTATCTTCTATGTTTCTATGTTTCTATTTTGTTATAACTGTCCAATTTAGTTCCACACCCCAGCTTTTACCCCATAACCTGCTAATTAGTTCTCCTCAAATTCATGTCCAATTGCCATTTGAAATTTATATGGAATCTGGTTCCACCATCCTTTCAGGTAACGGGTTCCAGGTCCTAACAGAGAAAAGTTCTCCTAATGTCTCCTCTAGATTTTTTGCCAATTTATTTAAATCTATGACCTCTGGTTGCGATCCACTCGCCCGAGGAAACATTTCTCCCTACTGGCCAAATCAAAAGGCTCATTATTTTGAATAACTCTATTCGGTCTCTGTGCTCGAAGGAGAACAATGCCAGGCTTAGTTTTCTGATCAAAACAAATCAACCAGGCCGATGAAACAGTTGCAGCTCATTCCACAAAGTACAGTTGCACGGAGAAGTGAACTGGAAGTTGGAAGCTGTCAGAAGTTGGATTCGAACCCACGCCTCCAGTGGAGATCGCTCGGCCATCCTGACTCACAGAAAACGCAATAAAAATATTTGCCTGACGTAGGGCTCGCATACATATCTCTGAGATTGAGAATCTAATGCTCAACCGACTGATCGAGACAGGCATGTTTTAACTTTGCAGCATTTTCACTTATTGCAGAGAGGCGGTTGTTTTCTCTGCTCCAGGGGTTCAACTTGTTCGACGAACGGCGAACTAAGTTCTCCTGAATTCCAAGGTGTATAAGGAAGTCAACCATCAACCCATTAATTAACCACTGGGGTTCACGTAATTTTCCGATAGCATATCGCTTTTCCCTTGTCAATATCTCTTGTCTATTGCCCAGTGATTTCCGATAAGCTCTGTATCTCTGGCTGTGTTTATATACGTTAGTTTCTGTTACATTAAATAATTGATGGGATCCGGCACCTCTCTCCATGACACTGGGCAACTAGTGAGACAGACTTTAGAGTAAGATTCTAGTTAATATGAAAGAGCAAAGAAAATATAAGTAATTCTGAGCAATCTCAAGAATCTCCAAGATACCTTTTACCACAATCTCCACAAATGAGGATCCATTGTCACAATCAACTGTTCGAGAGATCTCCCACAGATCGTGTTTGACTAATCTAATTGATTTTTTCTTGAAATAACAGGGAGGATCGATGAAGGGAATGCAAAGAATGTTGTCTACATGGATTTTAGGAAGGCCTTTGAAAATCTACCACATAGAAGGCTGGTTAACAAAATAAAGGCTCGTGTAATAGATGGGTCAGTGGCAGCTTGGATAAGGAATTGTCTTAAGGACAGAAAAAAGCGAGATGTGGTAAATGGCTGTTTGTCAGACTGGAGGATGGTAGACAGTGGTGTTCCCCAAGGGTCAGTGCTGGGGTCACTTCTTTTTTAGATATTTATTATATATATATAAATGACCTGAATTTTGGAGTTCAGAGTAGAATTTCTAAATTTGCCGATGACACCAAACTTGGGGGTGTGGCAAACAGTGATGATGATACCAATCGACTGCAACAAGACAAAGAAAGGCTAGCAGAAAGGGCAGACAATTGGCAGATGAAATTTAATAAAGAGAATTGTGAGGTGATGCATTTTGGCAGAAGGAAACAGGAGAGGCAATATACACATAACGACACAGTTTGGAAGAATGTGCAGGGACAGGGGGAACTGGGTTTTAATCTGCATAGGTCACTGAAGACGGCAGGACATATTGAGAGAGTGGTTAACAAAGAATATGGGATATTGGGCTTCATAAATAGAGGTATTGAGTATAAAAGTAGGGAAGTTATTCTGATCCTTCATAAAATGCTGATTAGGCCACAACTGGAGTATTGCGTCCAGTTCTGGTCACCACCCTTTAGGAAGGGTGCAGAGGAGATTTACTAGAATGGTTCCGGGGGTGGGGGACATTAGTTATAAAGACAGCTTGGAGAAGCTGGATTTGTTTTCATTAGAGCAAAGGAGGTTGAGGGGTGATTTGATAGAGGTCTACAAGAATATGACGGGTCTGGATAGCCTAGACGGGAAAGGCTGTTCTAACTAATTGATGGTAGAAGGACCACAGGACCCAGATTTAAGGTTTTTGGCAAACAAGAGATACAGAGAAGATGTGAGGAAAAACTTTTTTAAGCAGCGAGTGATGAGGTCCTTCAATTAACTGCAAATGGAAGTGTTAGAAGCGGAGGCGCTCAAAGTTTTGAAGGGGAAACTGGATAGGCGCTTGAGGGAAATAAACTTGGGGATAGAGTAGGGAATGGGACTGACTTGATTGGTCTACAGAGAGCCGGCACGGGCTCGATGGGCCGAATGGCCTCCTCGGTGCCATATGACTCTATGAATTTACGAGTAAAGATGTCATATAAAGGTATAGTCGCGGTAATTTCAGCCATCTGATGCAGGCAAAGAAAGCCTCTGCCAGCCATGATACCACATCGACAACAACCGAAAGATACTCCTCATCCCATGCGGTAGTAGACAAGTGCCCCGTATAATCAGTCCTCTACAATCAACCTTTGTTCCTGTGGCCCTTCTTTTTCACAAGCAACACCCACGTGTACTGACGGGCCCAATCCTGTATATCTTGTCGCTTGGGACCGAATCCAATCGCACTGTTATCTGTGGCCTTAAAATTGATATCCGCCCACCATTGCAGTAGCTGCGCACGTTCCCAAAACACATCGTCTGATCGAGCACAATAACCAAATCCTTCTCCCGAGTGCCTTCTTCAAGCACCATCAACACCGCTGCCAGCCCTGTGTATTCTGCAGATCTAGTACCACAGCTATATTGAACAGTGCGCAGGACCTGGCCCTCCGATAATGCGAGCGCAGCCAGCCCCGCATCACACTGCCCGCTCACATACTTACCAGAAAACCAAGCACTCCATCCTGCTTAGTCTGGTCCGCAGTCTTTTCCTGAATAATAGTGATTTACTGATGTGTAGGTGGCCTCATATTCGTGGTGCGTTCCCTCAATTACCTCAACTCGCTGTGTAAAAAAAAATGTTTTCTCATGTGGACTCTGTTTCTTCACAGATGTGGAGCGGCTCCTCTCGGTCCACAGGGCATGACCATTCTAATTCTGTGACTGTCACCAGTTTGGTTTGGACAGAGTTTTGACTGGAACGTCACACCTGCCTTACAATGGGCAATGAATCAGGGGAGGTTTTAATCTCTGAGAAAATCTGAGGCCCGTCAGAAATGTTTGTACATCTGAAACCCTAACTCATTCAGTTAGAAACTTAGAACACATAGAAAATAGGAGCAGGAGTAGGGCATTCGGCCCTTCCAGCTTGCTCCGCCATTCAATATGATTATGGCTGATCCTCTATCTCAATGCCATATTCATGTTCTCTCCACGTCCCCCTTGATGCCTTTTGTGTCTAGAAATCTATCCATCTGCTTCTTAAATATATTCAGTGACTTGGCCTCCACAGCCGTCTGTGGTAGAGAATTTGAGAGTTTCATCTCCCTCTGAGTGAAGAAAATATCCTCATCTCAGTCCTGAATGTCCTAAACCGTATCCTGAGACTGTGATCCCCCTTTCTAGACCCTCCCAGCCAGAGGAAACATCCTCCCTGCATCCAGTCTGACAAGACCAGTCAGAATTGTATACGTTTCAATGAAATCCCCTCTGATTCTTCTAAAGCGAATACAGGCGTGTTCGACCCAATCGCTCCACACACGACAGTTCTGCCATCCCAGGAATCAGTCTGCTGAACCTTCGCCGCACTCCCTCTATGGCAACTATATCCTTTATTCGGTAACGTGTACAAAACTGCACACAGTATTCCAGGTGTGGTCTTACCAAGGCCCTGTATAAATGTAGTAAGACATCCTTGCTCCTGTACTCAAATACTCTTGCAATGAAGGCCATCCAGTCGCCTTCCTAACTGCTTGCTGCATCTGCTTCTTTGCTTTAAGTGACTGGTGTACAAGGACACTCAGGTCCGTTTGTACATCAACATTTCCCAATCTATCACTATTTAAATAATAAACTGCCTTTTTGTTTTTCCTACCGAAGTGGATAACTTCACATTTGTCCACGTTATACTGCATGTGCCATGTATTTGCCCACTCACTCAACTTCTCTGAATCGCCTTGAAGCCTATTTGCATCCTCCTCACAACTCACAATCCCGTTTTGTGTCGTCAGCAGCTTGGAAATATTACATCAGTTTCCCTCATCCAAATCATTGATATATAATTTTGAATGCCCCAAGCATTGACTCCTGCGGTACCCAACTTGTCACCACCTGCCAGCCCGAAAAAGACCGAGTTATTCCTACTCTCTCTTTACTGTCTGTTAAACAATTTTCAATCCATGCCAATATATTACCCCCTATCCCTTTTGATTAAATTTTGACCTTCCCCCGCGCTGAACGGGTTTGAATAGGCTAGACGGGGAAAGGCTGCTCCCGGTAGGTGACGGTACAATGAGTAGGGGACACTGATTTAAGGGTTTGGCCAAGAGATACAAGAAAAACCTTTTTATACTGCGATGGTGATGACCTGGAATTCGCTGCCGACGGAAGTGGTGGAAGCGAAGACACTCAATGTTTTCAATGGTGGACAGGATAGACACTTGAGGGAAATAAACTTGCAGGGCTACTGGGATAGACTGGGGAAATGGGACTGACTGAATTGTTCTACAGAGAGCTGGCATGGACGCGATGGGCAGAATGGACTCCTTTTGTTCCTTTATGACGCTATGACACTATAATTATATTATTAAGCACAAGGTACTGGATAAAGACTCGTTTTCAGCGCGGTGACACTGCCGCGAGAATTCACAACCGGAATTCGGCCGTGAAAGCAAAATAAAACTCAAAGCAAAGTGGGGCTGGAATCCAGGACCCTGAGATTGAGAATCCAATGCTCCATCGAATAAGCTGGCCGGGCCTGTTCCAACGGTCCGTCATTGTCACTTATTGCAGAGAGGCGGCTGTTGGCTCCACCCCAGCTCCGCAATATCCGCCGCAATGTCCGCCGCACTGTCCGTCGCACTGTTGGCAGCGCTGCTTATTCAAATGAAATGTTAAACCGAAGCCAATATTAGGACATTTGGTGGTCGAACTATCGGTCAGTACCCCGGTTCCCGTGGGGAAAGGTCAATTCCGAAATTAACATTGGATAATATTTGACATCTTGAGTGTGACATCTGGATTATCACGTGCTCTGATTTTGTGGAGGTGGCACGGTGGTCCAGCAGTCAAAACATTGGTCTTATAAACCAAAGTGCACGGCTTCGACTCCAGTCCGTGCCTATGCTAATTCTGAATATTTCAGGCGATGTTTTCTGATTCACTCGTCCAGCCATTTTATTTCTTACTGTCTCAGCTCCTGTGACAATCTCGCTAAATAAATTTGCACATGATACCCATTGAGAAATTCTACAAGACTCGTCGTTCTTTGATTCACTTGTTTGAAATCAGACAGTGGCTGAAATACCCAGAACACTTCCCTTCTTTGTCTCTCAGAGTCTCAGATTTCTGGGAGTGGGAGGTTGACAGAGACGGCGACCCTCTGTAAGTGAGGAAAACCTGGAAGTTAAAATAGAACTAAAAGACTCAGGTGTTACCCAGATCAATAGTTTTATTACGAGTGCACACGGGAGAACTATCTCAGCTACCCTTAGCTAGAGACATCGTTCTCAAGGGAGAAAGTGGCAATACAGCTTAGTTTATACAGTTTATTAGACAACACCCACATATTACTAATGGGGGTGTATACGTGAGAATATTAATACTTCATTAATTTACATGATTAATCAATCAACTATTAGGCCTGTCCTTTGAACTCGAGTACCCTTTGGATATGTCAGTAAGAAGCTTGTGGACTTGAGGCTTCATTCTAACTTCTGTATTCCTGCGCTATCTCTTACTCTTGTTATCAGTATGGGAAGGTATTTTCAGCAGAGACATGGCTGCATGACTACAAAGCCAAAGTGAGTTATGTAGCCTGCTGTCTACTTTTCAAGGCCTTATTTGCTGCTATTCATTAATCGTGCCTTTGTATTCTTATCTCTTCCAAGAGCAGGTTCTTTCTAAAAAGCTACTCAGTGTAACCGCAAGCAACACTTCAGAATGTCTTTGGTTAGCTAAATTTAATTATGTTAGTTTAAAAAGAGTTAATATAGCTAAGTATCCCAGCCTAATAAGACTGAATGGTACCTTACAGATCATATTATTCCGGTCAAATGTTGAGGCCCTCCCCTTTATATCTCCAAAACCAAATTTTATCCTAACAATCCCCCCTTTTGGCCCTTGGCTAATCCCAAGGTAGCAAACACTTTTCCGTCACCCACGGTTGCCCATAGATATGCCCCGCTTGGTGTTGCCCTCTTGCAAGCACCTAGGGATCCCCTGGATATTTACATATGCGAGATGCTGTACCTCATCAAACCAGGTTCCCTTCGTGGTGGCCAGCAGTTCGGGTGGAAGAAAGGCAGAACATCTGATAGTCATTTCAAACTATGATTGTCTCGCCTTCTATATGCACCTTAACCCGTCAGATACTCGTTGTACCTCTCAAATGTGTTCGTTGTTGAGATCAAAGAGACACTGGGGACATTCTCACCCAGGCTCTGTTTTACTGCCTTTGCCAACCTTTTCATCCTCTGCCTATGACATTTATTACAGGCCATGAAAATGAAGAAGCACATTACAACAAACTGCATTACTACTAATACATGTGAGATTAATCTAATCCAAGGATGAATCTGTGTATTCAGTCCCCAACTCCAGCGGTCATCCCTACAAGTGGTGCCTTTAATTTAGTCAATGTCATACGTAATGTTTTTATTGCTCTGTTGTAGGTTATAATAAACCTGCTGGGAGAGGCCTATCTCCATTCGCAATACTTTCAAGTGTTCAGGCAACGGGGTTATCGGATATCCAAATGCCTTCTGTTAGTCCTTTAAGTATTTCTTGATATTTTCAGAAACTTGTAAGGTGGTGAGCTTATGCTGGTGTATCTCCACCAATTCCTCGTGTCCAATCCGTACCGGGATTTCAGGAGTGAAGCAGAACTCTGGACTTGGAATATCACAAGTTAGATTGGTATATTTAAACGTTTTCAAATTAGTTGCAAAACAATATTCACCCTTTCCAGCATATGCCACTTGAATGGGTTTTAAATCCGCCTCTAGGGCCTCCATGGTACAGTTAATATCTTGATAGATACCAGTTTTGTTAAACCCACACTGTGCTTCTGGACTGTGTACAATACTATGTGGACATACAGTGAAAGCATGTCTAGTAACACATTCCACAAATTTCGATCCAGCCAAATTTCCTTTAATGTTTACAGCATATGGTAACATATTTTGATGGGATATGTGCATTCCGTCCTTCACTACCCCAATATTCTACATTCGGTACACCTCTTGACCTTGGGCTTCGGGTGCAATCGCCGGTATTACCAAGACCAACGCTAGGAGCCCGCCCCCGTCAGGTTTACACTCGACTTGTGTGGGGCACACCCGAACCATTGCTCTCAACTGGCAAGCCGTCAAGCTCCTGCCTGCCAACATCCGTTTAGAGGTACCGTCACCCTTGTGCCCACCGGTCAGGTTCGCCCTCAATTCCTGATTCGTTATCAATAAGGGTGCTTCCCCTGCCTGAACCTGGGCCAGGTTTTCTCTGGTTTGTTCCACAATCCAGTTACCATATGTGCTACATATGTCATTAGCAGCCGCCTGCTGAGGTGCATTGTATTATTCCTTTATTAATTTAGTAATCATTTGGGCATGTGTTTCTAGCACTGTAGCTATCCGTTGTAAATGTATGGTCAACGTTTGATCCTCAGAAAATTTTTATCTTTATTCTCATTTGTTTTTTTGTAATACAGCTTTAATGCGAGCCCTAGGTCTCTAACCTTCTAACTTAGAAATATAGAAACATAGAAGATAGGTGCAGGAGGAGGCCATTCGGCCCCTCGAGCATGCTCTGCCATTCAATCAGATCATGGCTGATCATTCAAATTCAGTACCCTGTTCCTGCCTTCTCTCCATATCCCTTGATCGCTTTAGACTTAAAAAATATATCCAACTCCATCTTGAATATATTTAATGAATTGGCCTCCACTGCCTTCCTTGGCAGAGAATTCCACAGGTTCAGCACTCTCTGGGTGAAGAAATTCCTCCTCATCTCTGTCTTAAATGGCTTACCCCCTAACCTTAGGCTGTGACCACTGGTTCTGGACTCCCCGACCATTGGGAACATCCTTCCAGCATCTAGTCTATCTAGTCCTGTTAGAATTTTATAAGTTTCGATGAGATCCCCTCTCATTCTTCTAAACTTCAGCGAGTTCCACCACAATCGACCCAATCTCTCCTCATACATGATTCCTGCCATCCCAGGTATCAGCCTGGTGTATCTTCGCTGCACTCCTTCCATGGCAAGTACATCCTTCCTCAGATAAGGCGACCAAAATTGCACACAATACTCAAGATGTGGCCTCACCAAGGCCCTGTACAACTGCAGGAAGACATCCTTGTTCCTGTACTCAAACCCTCTCGCTACGAAGGCCAATATACCATTTGCCTTCTTAACCGCCTGCTGCATCTGCATGCTTACTTTCAGCGACTGGTGCACAGGGACGCCCAGGATTCGTTGCACTTCCCCTTCTCCCAATCTATTGCCATCCAGATAATAATCTGCCTTCCTGTTTTTGCCACAAAAGTGGATAACCTCGCATTTATTCACGTTATATTGCATCTGCCCAATCACCCAACCTGTCGAAGTCATACTGGAGTATCTCGGCATGCTCCTCACAGCACAGACGCCCACCCAGCTTTCTGTCATCTGCAAACGTGGAGATATTACATCTAGTTCACTAGTCCAGATCATTAATAAATATTGTGAATAGCTGGGGTCCAAGGAACGATCCCTGCGGTACCCCACTAGTCACTGTCTGCCACTCGGAAAAAGAGCTATTTATTCCAACTCTTTGCTTTCTGTCTGCCAACCAGTTTTCGATCCAAGTCAATACCTTGCCCCCAATCCCATGTGCCTTAATTTTAGACGAAAATCTCTTATGTGGGACCTTATCGAAAAACTTTTCAAAATACAAATACACCACATCCACTGTTTCTCCCTTATCTATTTTACCAATTACATCCTCAAAATTACAGTAGATTAGTCAAGCACGATTTACCTTTTGTAAAGCCATTTTGACTTTGTCCGATCTGGTCACTTTTTTCCAAGTGCTCTGCTATTTCATCCTTTATAATGGACTCTAGCATTTTCCCCACTACTGATGTCAGGCTTACCGGTCTGTAGTTCCCCGTTTTCTCTCTAACACCCTTTTTGAACAGTGGGGTAACATTAGCTATCCGCCAATCCATGGGTACTGTTCCAGAGTCTATCGAATTTTGGAAGATGACCAGCAATGCATCTACTATTTCTAGGGCCACTTCCTTAAGTACCCTAGGATGTAGATTATGAGGCCCTGGGGATTTATCGGCCCTCAATCCCCTTAGCTTCCCTAACACCATTTCCCTACAAATACTGATTTCCATCAGTTCCTCCCTTTCCTTAGATTCTATGTTCCCCGACATCTTTGGGAGGTTATTTGTGTCCTCCTTTGTGAAGAGAGAACCAAAGTATGTGTTTAATTGGCCTGCCATTTCTTTGTTACCAATTATAAATTACCCTGTTTCTGACTGCAAGGGCCCTATGCTTGACTTTACCAATCCTTTTCTCTTCACATATCTATAAAATGTTTTATAGTCAATTTTTACGTAACATGCAAACTTACTCTCATACTCTATTTCTCCCCTCTTAATTAATCCCTTTGTCCTCCTTTGTTGGATCCTAATCTGCTCCGAATCCACAGATTTACTGCTTTTTCTGGCCAATTTATATGAACTCTCCTTGGATCTTATGTTAACCGTAATTTTCGTTGTTAGCCACGGTTGAGTCACCTTCTTGTTTAATTTTTTATACCAAACTGGGATGAACAAATTCTGTAGTTCATCCATGCGATCTTTGAATGTTTGCCATTGCCCATCCACCGTCAACACTTTGAGTGACATTTCCCAATCAATCCTACCCAACTCGCACCTCATACCATCGTAGTCTCCTTTATTTATATTCAGGACACCAGTCTCTGAGTCAACTAATTTACTCTCCATCTGAATGAGGCATTGTATCATATTATGATTGCTCCGACCCAAGGGGCCACGCACAACAAGATTGCCAGTTACTCCTTTCTCATTACATAATACCCAGTCTAACATGGCCTGATCTCTAGTTGGTTCCTTGACATATTGGTCCAGGAAACCATCCCGTATAAACTCCAGGAATTCCTCCTCCACAGTATTGTTACTAATTTGGTTAGCCCAATCTATATGTAGATTAAAGTCACCCATGATAACTGCTGTGCGCTTATTGCACGTTTCTCTAATTTCCCGTTTAATGCCATCCCCGACCTCTGCATTATTGTTTGGAGGTCTATATAACAGTCCCACTAACATTTTCTGCCCCTTGGTATTTCTCAGTTCTACCCATACAGATTCCACATCATCAGTGCTAATATCCTTCCTTTCAATTGTATTAATCCCCTCTTTAACCAGCAATGCTACACCACCTCCTGTAACTTTCGGCGTATCTTTCCTGAATATTGAATACCCCTGGATGTTGAGTTCCCAGCCTTGGCCACCCTGGAGCCATGTTTCCATAATCCCAATCATATCCTATTTGTATTCCTCTATTTGCGCAGCTAATTCATCCACCTTATTACGAATGCTCCTCGCATTAATACACAAAGCCTTCAGGCTTGTTTTTTTAAAGCTCTTAGATCTTTTAGCATTATTATTTACTGTGGCCATGTTTGATTTAAACACTTGGGCCTAGAAATTCAGTTGCGTGCGCCAGCCATTAGCGCCTTAGGAGGAGTAGATCTCGAGCGCTAGGCACTTAGCGGCCGGGCGCAGCGCGATCTGCGCCTACGCCCAACTTCAGTAGACATTTAGCGCCGGCGCAAAGTGTTTGCGCATGCTCAGCTGCGCGTGCAGATTATGACGTCATTTCCTCGTGCAATGCCCTTTGTGTGCCCCAATCCGGAACCACAGTTTCGCCCGCCCAATGTGGGCGAGGTGGTCCTAAGAACTGTGAACTGGAACGCAGCAGAGGCCATGCGGGCCGCGGGGAGTGCAAATTAAAGGGCACCTAACCTGAACTATAAAGGCCAGCATTTTGCAGCAATCACTTTTGTGCAACGGATTTATGGACAGAGACCAAGGAAGAGAGCTTACTGCTTTGGCCCAACATAGGAGAGCTATTTTTGGCTTCAGGCCAGAGCTTGGCAATTCGCCTTCATTGTGAGGTCATTGTTTGCCAGTATATTATGGGGGCTGCATGGGGTGCCATCCCTCAGTTTCAGCATTATGTGCGAAGGGCTCGCAGACGCTGTGTGAGAGGGGCAGCCCTGGCTAGACGCAAAGGGGGCAACAGACGTCGGCAACGTAGGCCTTACCCACTCAGGAAATACCGCCAACAGGTGTCCTATCTCACCATGCCTGCCGCGCAGTATGTTAGGAGGCTGCACTTCAGAAGGGAGGTGGTTGCAGAGATCTGCCAGCTTCTTCACAGAGATCTGCGTCCACAGCTGAGGTGCAGGACGTCTCTGTCGGTGGAAGTGAAGGTCACGGTGGCTCTGAACTTCTATGCAAGTAGCTCCTTCCAAGCCACTGTTCGGGACATTGCTAACATATCCCAGTTCGCCGTGCATTGCTGCATCCTCCAGGTGACCAATGCCCTTTTCAGAAGGAGACACCAATTCATCTCCTTCCCCATGACACTGGAGAAGCAGCAGCAGCGTGCAGTGGGATTTGCGAGAATAGTGGGCTTCCCCATGGTGCAGGGCGCCATTGACTGCACGCATGTGGCTTTGCGGGCACCTATCGACAATGCCGAGGATTACCGCAAGCGGAAGGGCTACCATTCCCTCAATGTACAGCTGGTGTGTGACCACAGGCAGCGCATCCTAGCCGTCAATGCCCACTTTCCAGGCAGCAGCCACGATGCATTTATCCTGTGACAGACTACTGTGGCTGACATGTTCCAGGCACAGCCTCCCCCAAGAGGATGGCTTATCGGTGACAAAGGCTATCCTTTGTGTACCTGGCTCATGACCCCGCTCCGCGCGCCCAGGACCCCTGCTGAGGAGGCATACAACGAAAGCCATCAAGCCAATAGGAACATCATCGAACAAACGATTGGCGTCCTCAAGCAACAGTTCCGCTGCCTAGATCGTTCCGGAGGATCTCTGCAGTATTCGCCGGAGAGAGTCTCCCAGGTCGTGGTCGTTTGCTGCATGCTGCACAACCTGGCTATCCGCAGGACTCAGGCACTGCCACCTCACGCTGGAGCACCACCTCAGGAGGAGGAGCAGGAGGAGCAGGAGGAGCATGAGGAGGAGGAGGAGGAGGAGGAAGAGTACCAGCCCAGGAGGGAGGCACAAGGTCCAAGGGCCGCCCGTCGGTGGCTTATTGAACGTCACTTCTAGACCCCCTGTCAGGGAATGGCTTGTGGCAATGAAGGGACCTGAATGCTGCCGCTCTGCAAGCCCTCAGCCGGTTAAGGCAACAACCACTTCAAACATCAAACATGGACAAGCTGAATAAATAAAAGGATATATTGAACAAACTTAGGGCCCTTCCCACATGAAACCCAAAAACAGACAACACACCCAAAAAAAAGTCACACACATGACTCACTCCCACAACCTGGGGAGGAATAACAAAACATTTCCACAAAAATGGCCTTCATCCTCGGCCTTACAAAAACAACCATCCCCATATAAAAACACATTTGTACACACCCTCTACTTTGTGGCCCGCGAGGGCGATTCCTTGACCAGCCTTTTGCGGCCCCTGGCTGCCCTGCTGCTCCTCCTCAAAGTGTGCCCAGTGGCTGCTGCAAGGCTGGGGGAAGGCTCCTGAGGGGCACATGGCATAACGGCAGATGCCCTTGGGGGTCGGCCTAGACGAGCTCTGGCCCTCGAGGGGCCGGCTGGTGACTGCTGCAGCTGTGGCTGGGCAGCAGCAGTCTCTCCAGCAGCTCGTCGCAGCTCCACTGGGGGACTGACAGTGGCGGCTGCAGGAATGGGGGCAAGCTGGCTGATGGCAGGCGCTCGCTGCTCGCCTGAGACACTGGCACTCGCCCGGGCCAGCACTGCAGCATGCGCAGCAATCTGCTGAAGGACAGACCGCTGTGCTGCTGCAGCACGGCGGGTGCCCTGGTGATGCCTGGCTGACACAGCGAGTGTGGCAGCAGTGAGTGCCCATACTGCCCTGGTCTGTGCCCGCATCAGACCAGCCAGTGACTGCACGGTACCACTGATCACCTGACGACTCGCGGACTGTTCTGCCCCGAATTCGGCCCGACTCGCGGCCTGTGCTGCCCCAAATTCAGACCGACTCGCGGCGTGTGCTGCTTCGAATTGCTCGAAACTCCTGGCCTGTGAGGCGCCGAAATTGGCCACACTATGAGCCAGGGACTCGATGGCCTCAGGAAACCGTGCCACAACCTCCATGAACTCGGTGTGCCGGCGATCCGAGTCCACGGACATTTGATCGAGGAGGCGCACCTCCATGGCGAGGACCGTCTCCAGGCTGGAGGCCGGACTCTCCCTCTGGGGAGAAGGCTGCCGAGCTGGCCGACCCTTCCCACGTTGCTGGATGCCACTGGGCCCAGCAACTACACTCCCCTGCGACCCTTCCCCCTCTGGGAAGAAGGCCACCGAGCTGCCCGACCCTTCCCGCATTGCTGCACGCCACTGGGCACAGGAGCTACACTCCCCTGCGACACTTCCCCCTGGCTCTCCTCCAGGGAAGATGTGTCCCCTCCATTGGCATCCCGTGGCACAGCTGAGGGTTCCCCTGATGGGCCGCCTTCCTCATCCTCTTCTTCCTCCTCCTCCTCCTCTTCCTCTTCCGAGGGGCTTTCACTGGCAGCTTCAGGGACCTCCTCCTCACCATCTGAAAGCAGGAAGGCACAAGAGAAGCTTTAGAGTGAGGAGAGGGCATCAGCGAGGGAGGCATGAGTGGTGGCATTCAGCGCATTGGTCGGACAGTGGCAAAGGATGTAGATCTGATGCGCAAGTGGGACGAGAGAGGTCCAAAAGGTGATGTCCTTACCATTGGTGCCCAGAACAGGGTCGGCATCTCCAGATGCAAGGGGGCCAATCACCCGGGCACGCATGAGGCTACCCACGTGCTCTTCAAGGTCACTGAGCTGCTGGATCTGGGGACGGCCTCCCCCGGTCACAGTCCGGCTCTTCTGATTGTGTGCCAGCTTGGCATGCAAGAGAAAGGACGGCCTCTAAGTACAGTGTGGTGCCCTGATCTTGTGTGCACTGCCTCCCATGGTCGAATAGCTTGGCCAGTGTGGTGTCCAGATCTTGTGTGCACTGCCTCCCATGGTCGAATAGCTTGGCCAGTGTGTAAAGTGCAGAATCTGCAATTGATGTTCATGCCAGTCCCATAGCTACTGGATGAGGGCTGGCCATTAGGGCTTTTAGGTCCCTTTGCCCACAATGTGAGGTGCACATGCAAGGATGAGGAGGACACTGTTAAGGGGACTCACCCTGACAATCCTTGTGAGGTCATTGAACTTTTTCCGGCATTGGACACCGGTCCTGGGGACCTCGCTGTTGGATGTGACCCTATGGGTGACCTCCCTCCAGGCTTTCCTGTAGACGCTGGTGGCAGGCTTCTTGCCACTGTCCGGGAAAAGAGTTTGTGTCTCCTCTCCAAAGCCCTAACCAGCACCCTCAAATCATGGCCAGTGAAGCGCTGCGCTCATTCACGGGCCTTCTGCATCTTTCCCGGCGCTATTTCTGTTCAGCAGCAGTGTTTGGGCCTAGCTGGAAGGCTGCAGTGTCCAGGGCGGGGCAGCAGATGAACTCGACCCTTTCCCCTTTAAGAGCTGGCTGGCGCCATGGTGTCTGCTGTCAATCAAGAAATGACCGCACCTGCGCTGCACCCGGCCTCGGCGGTTTACATCAGCACCGCCGGCTTTGCGCCTAAAGATAGTTGTGTAACGCCAGTTTTAGCGCTCGAGCAAACTCTTAGGGCGAAGCTACTGAATATCGGTGAAGTGGCCTCGACTTTGCGCCGGGCGCAAACTTTAGCGGCCGCCCGACTTTTCCACCCCAAAAGTGGCTATACTGAATTTCTAGGCCTTGATTTCTCTGACTGCCACTTTTGTTTTTCTCCTTCCTGTCTTTTGCTTTTATCCTTGTTTCCCTTTTCTCTGTCCCCCTGCTCAGGTTCCCAACCCCCTGCCATTTTAGTTTAATCCCTCCCCCAGAGCACTAGCAAACACTCCCCCTAGGACATCGGTCCTGGCCCTGCCCAGGTGCAAACCGTCTGGTTTGAACTGGTCCCTCCTCCCCCAGAACCGGTACCAATGTCCCAGGAATTTGAATCCCTCCCCCTGGCACCATTCCTCTAGCCACGTATTCATCTGAAATATCCTTCTATTTCTACGCTGACTAGCGCATGGCACTGGTAGCAATCCTGGGATTGCTACCTTTGAGGTCCTGTTTTTTAATTTACCTCCTAACTCCCTATATTCAGCTTTTAAGACCTCATTCCGTTTTTTACCTATATCGTTGGTACCTATATGCACCACAACAACTGGCTGTTCACCCACCCCCTCCAGAATACCCTGCAGCCGCTCTGAGGCATCCTTGACCCTTGCACCAGGGAGGCAACACACCATCCTGGAGTCTCATTTGCGGCTGCAGAAATGCCTATCTATTCCCCTTACAAAAGAATCCCCTATTTCAATAGCTCTCCCCCTCTTTTTCCTCCCGTCCTGTACAGCAGAGCCACCCCTGGTGCCAGGAAATTGGCTGCTGGTTCTTTCCCCTGGTAAGCCATCCCCCCCATCAGCATCCAAAGCGGTATATCTATTTGAGAGGGGGATGGCCACAGGGGACCGCTGCACTACCTGCCTGTGACTAGTACTCTGCCTGTTGGTCACCCGTTCCCTTTCTGCCTGTGCCCTTGGCCAGTGTTGCCAAATCAATAGTATTAACAACTGAGGTACCCACATTAAAGACAGTTGCTGCATTATTTATTGCAGACCTTTTACGTCTCCATTTTTGTTAATCTTTTTTACTGTGCCCACCACCACTCCATGTCGCACCTTGTTTTTAAACTTGAGCTAGAAGGTGATGATATAATTGTTGAGTTTTCTTAGAACACCACGTAGGTAAGGCCATATCTGTTAAATCTAGCACTGCCGGTACAAGATCATGTTGCACATTATCATGCAATACATTTTCAGTGAGGGTTATAACCAAGCCACTGGTAGGGCCCGTTGTTTGCGTTGGGCAGGCCAGGGGTCAAAAGGCAGTTGGTGAGGGAGTTATAGGCTTGATTGGCATAGGGATTGTCGGGGGCTGTCGTATTGTGTACGTCCGGGTACACGTTGACTTCCCTTCCCCCACGCAGGTGAGGCTTCCCCCCATGGTCGCACTAACACATGTTGCATGTCGCGTCCCCGAGCAACATATGGTTATATTCTGACCTTTACTTTCTTGGGTGATTATGGTACTCCGGTCGGAGCACTGGCCTCCTGATTGTATCCAGAACCCGCACAGTTATCCATATACCCCTTCTGGAGGTGAGGGTTGTGGATACACCAGCGGTCATCGTGTAAAAAGCTGAATAGGCATTTGGCAAGGAAAGCACTGATTGTTTTTTTTTTCAGGGGAAGAAACCTGTTGTTCACATTTATTTACAAGTACAACAATGCATACGTTCAAAAAATCACCCCTGATTTTTAGCCCAGCGGCGCCCTACGTCCTGATACATCAATTGTTTGCGTACTTTGTTGTTTTCCCGTGTCCCACATATAAGTGTTGTCGAATCGGTGTTATGCTCCCATAATGACTGTTCGCAGGAGTTATCCACACACTTAGGGTGAGTGATTATACATACACAACCTGTAGTACTACTACCGTTAACCGAATGTGCAGGGAACTCGCTTCTCCTGGTTCTCACTGGATTCTTTGCTATGGCTCCAGCACACAAAACTCCCAGGAGGAGGAATGCCCATATACCGCCCATTTCATTGTTTACAATGAAGATTGCCACAAGGTGTCCCCGTTTCCTGGGTTAGTCCAGTAGGTGAAGCACCTCTAGGCAGAAACAAGGGGACGGTCCTTAGTGGTGGCAGCATGTCGCTTCATTTGGGACCATTGTTTCCATCGTGGTCCCTGCTTAGTGTCCACACATGCACAAGTGTCACTTAACATTACCACTTGATGTGGCCCTGTCCACCAGGGCGCCAGCCCGGGATTGGCTGGAATTAATATAACCATAACCCTATCCCCTATCTCTGGTTATTTAATCTTGGCTTGTTGCTTTTCTCCCTCGAGATCTTTAATGATCTGTCAATCTCGTACTTCACCCTTTAAATTGTGCAGTTATTAACATAACTGTTTAACATAGTTTCAGACTTTCTCCCTGACAGGTCCTACATCCGTCCCTCCGATAATTACATCAGCTGGGCGCTGCAAAGCTCTCCCAGTCATCAGTTCATATGGAGTTAAACCCCGTTGTACAGTTCGGGGTAGCTCTTATCTTCATTTTATGATAAAGGGTAGTACGGCTGCCCAACCTGTACGTGCTACTCCATCAGTTACTTTCCTTGACCCAGCTACATACAGGGTTAAGTCTACTTGCTCCATTGGTTCTTCCACAATTCGTCCTACATTTTCATTTTCTTCCATATCCGTACACTTGTGGTCTTCTCCCTCAGTGACAACCCATTCGGCCGGATTGGTCTTAATGTCCCTAACCACTTTTATGAATTTATCCTAGGGCAGTAATACTGCTTCCCATTTGGCCCTTCTCCCATCTGAGAGAGTTTTCAATCTTCCTGTATTTAGCAGCTCTACGATGGTGTGGGGAAATATTAACTTAACATTAAGAAACTTAAATTTAATAATGTCCAATATCATTATATTTCATTCAGTAATACTGAAGTTGTTGCTTGGTGAACTTAAACAGCTGTCAGTGGAAAGGGTTAACTCCTTTCCAGGCTTCTGAAAGTGGAGCAAAACATTATCTGATGCACGCAATTCTGTCACTTCACATAACTTAAAAAAACCATTCCTGATCGAAAAAGACAATTGTGTTTTCACACTTTAACTAAACACGAACAACTGTGCTTCATTGGTCAGCTTCGCTTTCTCAGCTGCCAGCTTGGCTGCCTCATCTGCCCATGCATTGCCCTGTTGGTGTCAGTCAGTAATCGTCTTGTGTGCTTTAATTTATTTTTGCGCACTGTTGGGATAGGAGAGAGGCTACTACTAATTCATTGATTATATTCTCGTGTCTTATGGGTCCTTCTCCTGATGTCATATATCCTCGCCTACTCCAGGCTAACATGTAATCAAGCACCACCCCAAAGGCATACCGACTATCGGTATATGTTTACAATTTTTCCTTCAGCTAACCCCAGGGCTTCGGTGAAAGCCACCAAGTCTGCTACCTGAGACGATAGGCTTCCTTCAAGCCGATTTTCCCATTTAACCTGTCCGTTGCCATTGTAATGATCCTTACTGTGGTAGTTATAGATGTGAAATGGCCTATTCTGGTCTGGTAATCCCAGGGCAGGAGCACTTACGAGGGATTGTTTCACTTTACAAAAGCTGTTTCATGGTCGGGGCCCCAGTCCACTAGCTCCTGGGATGTTTTCCCCCACTTTGATCAAATCCTGTACAGGCTGGGCCATTTCTGCATATTCTGGGATAAAGTTCTGGCAATAATTAAATAGCCCTAATACCTGCTTGACCCCCTCCCCTCCCTGGCGCGTTCCCTTCCTGCTGCCATCTCTAGCTGCTTGTAAGTATGGGACTGTGAGAAATCAAAGCACGCAGCCAATGGTTGCATGCTGCTCCTGCTAACTTTCCTCTTGGTTCTAGTGCCCCTCCCATCTCTCTTCGGGCATTTGTCTCTTCCCTTGTGTTATTATGTAACCTAGGTAGATTACTTCGTCCTTCCCTACCTGTACCTTGCTAGGGTTTACCTTTAGTCCCGCATTCTGTAGGGTTCCCAGTACCGTAGTCAATTAAATATTGTAGAGGGACCTGCCACTATAGGATGTTCTTGTGGAGCGAAGTTATCTTATTCAATTCGAACTACAACAATTTACACCAACCAGAATTTCACCGTGGCCACAATGAAAGTTTGGTTTCAATAGGTTAATTAACCTCGTACCTCCAATTTAACCCAGATCAATTTTTTTTAACTAACTTGGAAAACAAACAAAGAAGCCACATTAACAAAGAAATGATCACTCATGCCTTGTAAACATTCAAATTCATTTTCTTCCAAGCACATTGTCAACTGTAACTTAAAGGCTGAAGCTTATCTTTTGTAATAAGCTGTGTCTTTATGTATTTCCCCACTTCAACTGACGAAGGAGCAGCGCTGCGAAAGCTTGTGATTTCAAATAAAGCTGTTGGACTATAACCTGGTGTTGTGTGAATTCTTACATTTGTCCACCCCAGTCCAACACCGGCATCTCCACACCATATCTTTTGTAAAACAGTGAACAGATAAAACAAAACAAAATAGCACGTTCTTGCAGAAAACAGTAAATTACGTCATATTTCTTATTGTCCTTTGTTCAGATGTCTTTCCAAAATACTGTAAAAACTTTGGAGAAAAATTAGTTTTTCAAATTTAAACAAATCAAACCAAACTTCTTTGGAAAATTTCACCATATCAATCGCAACTCCAAGGTTAAATCTTAGACTGCAACTTAATATTTTGTTAAACAAATTGCTTTTGTTCTTCTCAGTTTTTTACACACCAGCTTAACTTAAATTAGTTCAAAGTAATTCTGGGGGCACAATCTTATTCACAGATTCTTAAAACTTCCAAAATCCAAGACAAGACAAAAGGGTTAAACGCTTTTAACACAGAGAAGTGGGTGGAGCAAAAACAAACATGACAGAATCTTTCTTTTAAAGACAGATTTTCAGACAAAAGAAATACTGTAACTTCTTAAACATTGATAGTCAGGAAAACTTTCACACTTTAACACACAATCTCATGCAAACTGAAATTCCAGCATGTTTTTACGGCTCCTTTCACTCAGCAAATCTTGTGTTTTATTTGTCTCTGCACAAATGTTAGTAACTTCCATGTTGGTAAAGCTTTAAGTTTATCTTTATTTTTCCTTTTTAAATCGGTGACTCAGCAGCTTTTCCTGGCTTTCCAAATCCGTTTTTTTCCCCTTCCTTTGCTGAGTTTTCAAATTGGTTAGCATACAAATTAGATCGTTTTCCTTCTTTATCTACTCCTTCTGTTTCAATTTCTTAAATTGTTTCTGGTAACAAGCTAAGATTACTATTCTACCTTTGCCCTCTTTATCTTGTGCTTGTCCCCTCCACTAAGCCCTTTGGCTCTCTGCACTGTCTTCGGGATCCCATCCTTTCTTTTACATAGTTTCTTATTGTCCTTTGTTCAGATGTCTTTCTGATTTTTGACTGCTAAATAGCGGATTACAAAGTTGCGATGTCCCCAAGGGGATGGTCTGTCCCTCCTTTATTTCTGTACACTCCAAACAGACAAACACGTATACTCTGAACACCCTTTAATTTGAAACCCTCCAGATCGTCACCCAGTATTTCCATATTCTAGGTTTCTAAATCCTTTTCCCCAAGGGTTTCTAAATCCTCTAGCGCTTTCCCACCCGGATTTCTAAACCCTTTCGCGCTTTCCAGGCTGAGAGTTTCTAAACTCCTCGGGTCTGTTTGTTCCTGCTTAGTACGTCAAGCACGGCTTTATACCTCAAAATGCGTCCTATTTGTCCACACCTGAAGCCTGTTGCTCCTTCATTCGCTGTTCTTTATATCACAGCTACCCCGATCCGCCTCGTGGACTCCATGTTAAGGGTGAATATTACTACTCATCCTTCCGTGTATGCCATTGTGGAGGATCGATCAGCAGTCCGGCGGTATCCCACTTCTGACACCAAGTTGTAAGCGAGGAAAACCTGGAAGGCAAAATAGAACTGACAGACTCAGGTGTTACCCAGATTAATAGTTTTAATACGAGTGAACATGGGAGAACTACCTCAGCTACCCTTAGCTAGAGACAGCGTTCTCATGGGAAGAAGTGGCAATATAGCTTAGTTTATACAGTTTATTAGACAGTACCCACGTATTACTAATGGGGGTGTATACAGGAGAAAATTGATGCTCCATTGGTTTACATGACTAATCAATCAATCAACTATTAGGCCTGTCCTTTGAACTCGAGTACCCTCTGGATATGTCCGTAAGAAGCTTAAGGACTGCAGAGGCGCCATTCTAACTTCTGTATTCCTGAGCTATCTCTTACTCTTGTTATCAGTATGGGAAGGTATTTTCAGCAGAAACATGGCTGGATGACTACAAAGCCACAGTGAGTTATGTGGAATACTATCTATTCTTCAAGGCCTTATTTGCTGCTATTCATTAATCGTGCCTTTGTACTCTTATCTCTTTCAAGAACAGGTTTTTTCTAAATAGTTACTCAGTGTAACCACAAGCAACACTTCAGAATGTCTTTTTCAGCTAAGTTTATTTATGTTAGTTTAAAAAGGGTTTATATAGCAAGTATCTCACGTTGCTTTGCGTTTGATTTCCAGCCTAACAAGACTGAATCGTACCTTTAAGACATATTATACTGGTCAAATATTGAGGCCCACCCCTTTATATCCACTAAAACAAATGTTATCCTAACAACCTCACTCGGAGATCCCCTGCTTCTGAGTTCCCAGTCTGTAATCTAAACTCTCGCATATACAAGGATGGAGGAAATTGGAGTTAACACAATTGAGAAAGACCTGGAGACAGACAGAGATAGAGAAGGACAGATACCCTTACATTCCCCAGCACAGAGACTTCCCCATTCATTGATATATCCTGGAGTATGACACCCAAACATTCAGCATGTATGCTGATCAGGGGCTAAGGCTTCCACCTACTGAGAAAAAGCACCGCCCCCGGTAAAACCACAGTGTGTACTTCACTCGGTTAATTTCCTTAATGGCTGATTATGGTCCGTGAGGACTGATCCCGCCTATCGGAGTCTCGACATTTCTGCAGGTCTGTGGATGAACATCCATCAGTTGTACTCCAATCAACTGATATTTGCACGCTGTTCATCCGTACCAATCAATTCCCTCTCCCTAGTCCACTGAACCCAATCCATTGATGGTATCCGTCCATTCACTTTCCCAATCCATTGATGGTAGCTGTCCATTCACTACCCCAATCCATTGATGGTCTGCTTCTTCTTAGGCAGTCCCTCAGAACTGAGGATGACTTGCTTCCACATTAAAAATGAGCTCGCAGGTGGCTGATTAGTCCAATGCAGGACCTACAGTCTCAGTCACAAGTGGGGCAGATGGTGGTAGAAGGGGCGGGTGGGTGGGGTGCTTGGGTTGAGGTGCGCTCCTTGCGCTGCTTGCACTTGGTTTCCGCTTGCTCCCGGCGAATAGACCCGAGGTGTTCGGAACCTTCCCGGATGCTTCTCCTCCACTTTGTGCAGTCTTGGGCCAGCGATTCCAAGGTGTCGGTGGGAATGTTAACTTTTTCGAGGAGGATTTGAGGGTGTCCTTTAAGCGTTTCCTCTGCCCACCTGGGGCTCTCTTGCCGTGCCAGAGCTCTGAGTAGAGTGCTTATTTTCGGAGCCTTGTATCGGGCATGCGGACAATGTGACCAGTCCATCGGAGCTGATTAAGCATGGTCAGAGCTTTGATGCTGGGGATGTTGGCCTGAGCAGGAACACTGACGTTGGTGCGCCTATCCTGCCAATGGATTTGCAGGGTCTTGTGGAGGCAGCGTTGGTGGTACCTCTCCAGTGCTTTGAGGTGCCTGCTGTACATGGTCCATGTCTCTGAGGCATACTAAAGGGCAGTTATCACTGCTGCCCTGTAGACCATGAGCTTAGTGCCGGGTTTGAGGTCCTTATTTTCAAACACTGTCTTCCTCAGGCGACCGAAGGTGGCACTGGCACACTAAAGGCGGTGTTGGACTTCATCAGCAATGTCTGCCCTTGTTGACAGTAGGCTCCCGAGGTATGGAAAATGGTCCACGTTGTTCAAGGCCTTTTCGTGGATTTTGATAATCGGGGGGCAGCACTGTGTGGTGGGGGCAGGTTGGTAGAGGACCTTTGCCTTACGGATGTTTAGTGTAAGACCCATGCTCTCATATGCTTCGGTGAAGGTGTTTATGATGGTTTGGAGTTCGACCTCCGAGCGACCGCAGACGCAAGCATCATCTGCATAATTTAATTCGACAACAGAGGATGGGACGGCCTTGGATCTGGACTGGAGGCGACGGAGGTTGAACAGTTTCCCGTTTGTTCTGTAAATTAGTTCCACTCCAGTGGGGAGCTTACTGAGGGTGAGATGGAGCATTGCAGCAAGGAAGATTGAGAAGAGCGTTGGTGCGATGACACAGCCTTGCTTGACCCTGGTTTGTACCTGAATTGGATCTGTGGTGGAACCGTTGGTCAGGATCACGGCTTGCATGTCGTCCTGAAGCAGCCGAATTTGAGGAGGACACTCCATAATCCCTCACGGTTGACAGTGTCGAAGGCTTTTGTGAGATCAAAGAAGGCCATGTACAGTGGTTGGTGCTGTTCCCTGCATTTCTCTTGTAATTGACTTGCGGTGAAGTTCATGTTCTTTGTGCCACTTAGTGGGCAGAATCCACATTGTGACTCTGGGAGGAGCTTTTCGGCCACTGGGAGAAGGCGTTTGAGGAGGATTCTTGCAATGACTTTCCCTGTGGCAGATAGCAGGTAAACTCCTTTGTAATTACCGCAATCGGACTTGTCACCTTTCTTGAAGATGGTCACAATTATGGCGTCTCTGAGATCCCCTGGCATGCTCTCCACCTTCCAGATAAGAGAAATGAGTTCATGGATTCGCGCCAGTCGTGCTTCTCCACCAAGCTTTAGTGCCTCGGTGGGGATTCCAGCTGCTCCTGAGGCCTTGTTGTTCTTCAGTTGTCGGATGGCCTTTTCAAACTCATGCCGGGCTGGGGTTGTGCTGAGATGGTGGTGGGTAGCATGCTGTGGGATGGAGTTGAGGACACTCGTGTCGAAGACAGAGTCGTGGTTAAGGAGATCTTCGAACTGCTCCTTCCAGCGGGCACTGACTGCTTCCCTGTCCTTGATGAGTACCTCTCCGCTCTTGGCTCACAATGGGGAAGGGCCTTGGGTGCATGGGCCGTAGGTGGTCTTGACTGCGCTAAAGAATCCACTGACGTAGTGGTTGTCAGCTAGCTGCTGGATCTCCTGCGCTTTCTCCACCCACCATCTGTTCTTCAGGTCACGAGATTTTTGTTGGACCTCGGCCTTCAGGCGTCTGTAGACCTGCTTTCTTGCTCTCGAGTTCTGTTGCTGTTTCCAGATCAGAAATGCCGTGCGCTTGTGACTTATTAGCTCCTGGATCTCCTGGTCATTCTCGTCGAACCAGTCTTGGTGTTTCCTGGTTGAGTGACCGAGCGTCTGTTCACAGGTGCTGATTATGGAGACCTTGAGTGCAGAGCAGATGCTGTGGGCACTCTGTGTCTCTGCATCACTGGGAGTCATCAGGTTGTTTGTGAGCCACAGACTGAATAGGGCTTTCTTAGCAGTCTCCTTGAGTGCTCCAGCGTTAATTTTCCAGCTGCCAGCACAGGAGCCATCTGTACACCACTGAAAGCGAGATCCTTTGCCATCCTTGACAATCCATTGCAATCCTTTGCTCTCTTTTCCCGCAGTCTCCTGTCTTCTGCTGTTTAAGTTCCCCTGGCTCCAATATTGGGAGCATTTTTATCCCTAACTGCAAGTTGAAGCTGCAAGGTTAAAGTTGTCTGAGCCAACTGCCCACCCCCCGACCATGCCTGCCATTGATGGTGTCTGTCCATTCACTTTCACAATCCATTGATGGTGTCTGTCCATTCAATTCCCAATCCATTGTTGGTATCTGTCCATTCACTTTCCCAATCCATTGATGGTATATGTTCATTCAATTTCCCAACACCTTGATGGCATCTGTCCATTCAATTGCCCAATCCATTGAAGGTATCTGTCCATTCGCTTCCCCAATCCACTAATGGAATCTGATCATTCAATTTCTCAATCCATTGATGATATCTCTCCATTAATTTTCCCAGTCCATTGACCGTATCTGTCCATTCACTGTCCCAGTCTATTGATGGTATCTGTCCATTCACTTTCTCACTCCATTGATGGAATCTGTCCATTCACTTTCCCAGTCCAAGTGTAAGGGCGTCGGTTACGTGGAACCAGGAGGCTGTGTTCGATCCCTTTGTCTATCTGCTTTTAGACTCCAATCATTAATCAAATAATTTTTGCTAGGCTTATTATTCGGCCCGTGTCCATCTAAGCTGAAAGGTTCAGACTACCCGAGTAAACTTTGAACATCTTGCTATTCTTCCGGAGCCACACCCCAGGAGTGGCAATCTGTATTCATCATACTTTAATTTCTCTTTTCTATCGCAGGGAGACAGCCAAATAGCGAAACTGTTTTCCAGATGTTAGTTATTACGAAATTAAATTAATTTCCTCAAACATTTCCTCCTTCATCGTAAGTTCCAACTGATTGATATTGCTCGATTCATCGACTGCATCCAATCTATTGATAATCCCCCACAACATTGACGATTTTTAATCGATTATTGTTTGCCAATCTATAAACGGTTCTCAGTCATTTCGCTGTGGCCGATCCATTGAAGATTCCCAATCAATTCATGTTACCCAAAACATTCATGTTTCCCATCCAATATGTTTCCATTTAAAAGTGAGAAATACGATTCTATTTTCATTGGGTTGAATACAATCTCTTTAACTGTGCGGTTGGATCTGCCAGTGCAATAGCCAGGGATCGTCTCGGGCTGATTTTCACTGAATTTACACAGGAAATTCAGCCAGAAAATGGCTCAGGTCCCGTTTCATTCATTTCTGTTGGTTTGCTGATTTATTGGGAAAGCCTCCTGATCATCAGCAAGAAGTGTAAATAATGGACAGTGGGATTAAATCTGAACAGACATTGAGGTAACAATATGGAAGATTCATAGATTTAAATGTTCTTACTATTTAAATGCGGACTAATTAAACACTCAAACAGCAGAGACGCATTCAAACATCAGATTAATCGATGATTAGAAACATAGAAACATAGAAGATAGGAGCAGGAAATGCCATTCGGCCCCTCGAGCCTGTCCCACCAATTAATCAGATCATGGCTGATCATCCACATTCAATACCCTGTTCCTGCCTTCTCACCTTATCCCTTGACCCCTTTAGCCTTAAGAAATATATCTAAATCCTTCTTGAATATATGTAATAAGTTGGCCTCAACTGCCATCTGTGGTAGAGAATTCCACAGATTCACCCCTCTATGGGTGAAGAAATTCCTCCTCATCTCAGTCCTAAATGGCTTACCCCTTATCCTTAGCCTGCGACCACTGGTTCTGGACTCCCCCACCATCGGGGACATCCTTCCTGCATCTAGTCTGTCTAGTCCTGTTAGAATTTTATAAGGTTCAATGAGATCCCCTCTCATTCTTCTAAACGTTAGCGAATATAAGCCTAATCGAGCCAATCTCTCTTCATACATCATTCCTGCCATCCCAGGTATCAGTCTGGTGAATCTTCGCTGCACTCCCTCCATGGCAAGCACATCCTTCCACAGATAAGGCGACCAAAACTGCACACAATACTCAAGGTGTGGTCTCACAAAGGCCCTGTGCAACTGCAGCAAGACATCCTTGCTCCTGTACTCGAATCCTCTCGCTACGAAGGCCAGCATACTATTTGCTGCCTTAACCGCCTGCTGCACCTGCATGCTTACCATCAGCGACTGGTGCACAAGGCCACCCAGGTCTCGTTGCACTTCCCCTTTTTCCAACGTATTGCCGTTCAGATAATAGTCTGTCTTCCTGTTTATGCCATAAAAGTGTATAACCTCGCATTTATCCACATTATACTGCATCTGCCTTGCATCCACCCAATCATTCAACCTGTCCAAATCATACTGGAGTTTCTCTGCATCCTCCACACAACACACACGCCCACCCAGCTTTGTGTGGTCTGCAAACTTGGAGATATTACATCTAGTTCCCTCGTCTAGATCAGTAATCTATGTTGTGAATAGTTGGGGTCCACGCACCGATCCCTGCGGTACCCCACTAGTCACTGCCTGCCACTCAGAAAAAGACCCGTTTATTCAAATCTTTGCTTCCTGTCTGCCAGTCAGTTATCTATCCAAATCAGTACCTTACCCGCAATCCTATGTGCTTTAACTTTACACGCCAATCACTTATGCGGGACCTTATCGAAAGTCTCCTGAAAGTCCAATTACACCTCATCCACTGGTTCTTCCTTATCTATCCTACCAGTTACATCCTCAAAAAATTCAAATAGATTAGTCAAGCATGATTTACCTTTGGTATATCCATGTTGATTTTTTCTGATCCTGTCATGGTTTTACAATTGCTCTGCTATTATATCTTTTATAATGGACTCTAGCATTTTCCCCACTAACAATGTCAGGCTTACCAATCTATAATTCCCTGTTTTCTCTCTACCACCTTTTTTAAATAGTGGTGTTACATTAGCTACCCTCCAATCCATGGGAACTATTCCAGGGTCTATAGAATTTTGGAAGATGACCAACAATGTATCTAGTATTTCTAGGGCCACTTCCTTAAGTCCCCTAGGATGAAGATTATCAGGCACTGGGGATTTATCGGCCTTCAATGCCTTCAATTTCCCTAACACTATTTCCCTACAAACACTGATTTGATTCAATTCATCCGTCTCATTAGACCCTATGTTCCCCAACATATCTGGAAGGTTATTTGTGTCCTCCTTTGTGAAGACAGAACCAAAGTATGAATTTAATTGGTCTACCAATTCATTGTCCCCCTTGTCCATGTTGGTACCAACGACATAGATAGGAAAAGGAAGGAGGTTCTGCTGAGGGAGTTTGAGCAGCTAGGGGCCAAATTAAAAAGCAGAACCACAAAATTCGAATAGATTAGTCAAGCATGATTTACCTTTGGTATATCCATGTTGATTTTTTCTGATCCTGTCATGGTTTTACAATTGCTCTGCTATTATATCTTTTATAATGGACTCTAGCATTTTCCCCACTAACAATGTCAGGCTTACCAATCTATAATTCCCTGTTTTCTCTCTACCACCTTTTTTAAATAGTGGTGTTACATTAGCTACCCTCCAATCCATGGGAACTATTCCAGGGTCTATAGAATTTTGGAAGATGACCAACAATGTATCTACTATTTCTAGGGTCACTTCCTTCAGTCCCCTAGGATGAAGATTATCAGGCACTGGGGATTTATCGGCCTTCAATGCCTTCAATTTCCCTAACACTATTTCCCTACAAACACTGATTTGATTCAATTCATCCCTCTCATTAGACCCTATGTTCCCCGACATATCTGGAAGGTTATTTGTGTCCTCCTTTGTGAAGACAGAACCAAAGTATGAATTATTACCTGAGCCACGAGCAAATTTGGCTAGGACAAATAAAATCAGAGAGTTAAATGCGTGGCTCAAAGACTGGTGTGTGAGAAATGGGTTTTGCTTCCTGGGACACTGGCACCAGTACTGGGGCAGGAGGGAGCTGTTCCGTTGGGACGTGCTACACTTGGCCAGTGCTGCGACTAGAGTCCTGGCGGATCATATGACTAGGGCTGTAGAGAGGGCTTTAAACTAACTAGTGGGAGGGGGGAGGTTCCTAGAGAGCAAATAATAAAAATGACAACAGAGAAGGTCATAGACTTAGGTAGCAGTGGGGAAATTGAAAACCAGAGCGTGTCAGGAAGGGGCAGAAGGTATGGAGTAAAAGGTAAAGTAATAAAAAGGGCAAAAGGAGGAACTAAGTGTCACAAAACATCTTTGAAAGTTCTCTATCAGAATGCACGTAGCATTCGGAACAAAATAGATGAATTAATGGCACAAATAACTACATATGGGTATGATCTTGTGGCCATTACAGAAACATGGCTGCAGGGTGACAATGCCTGGGAATTAAACATGCCAGGTTATTTAACGTTCAGGAAGGACAGGCAGGAAGGAAGGGGAGGTGGGGTGGCTATGTTAATAAAGGAAGGAATCCCTGTAATACAGAGAAATGAAATTGGGTCAAAAGATCAGGATAATGAAACAGTTTGGGTGGAGGTAAGGAATAATAAGGGGAAAAAAAACACTAGTGGGCGTAGTCTAAAGGCCTCCGAACAGTGGCAACTCTGTTGGACGGAGTATCAATCAGGAAATAGTAGAGGCTTGTAATAAGGGAACATCTATAATTATGGGGGATTTTAACTATCACATTAATTGGACAAATCAAATTGGTCAGGGCTGCCTTGAGAATGAGTTCATTGAGTGTATTAGGGATGGGTTTCTTGAGCAGTATGTAACAGAACCGACCAGGGGGCAAGCAACCTTAGATCTGGTCCTGTGTAACGAGACAGGATTAATTAAAAATGTCCTAGTAAAGGATCCCCTTGGAAAGAGTGACCATAACATGGTTGAATTCCATATTCAATTAGAGGGTGAGAAGGTTGGATCTCAAACAAGCATGCTAAGCTTGAATAAAGGAGACTATGAAGGTATGAGAGCGGAATTGAGTAGAGTGGATTGGGAAAATAGATTAAAGGGTAAGACGATACATGATCAGTGGTGTACAGTTAAGGAGTTATTTTACAACTTCCAAAAAAATATATATTCCACTGAGAAGAAAAGGGTGTAAAAGAAAAGAGAGCCATCCGTGGATAAGTAAAACATTAAGGATAGTATTCGACTAAAAACCAGGGCATATAAGGTAGCCAAATCTAGTGGGAGGATAGAGGATTGGGAAAACTTTAAAAGACAGCAAAAAATAACAAAAAGATTGATTGAAAAACGGGAGATAGATTATGAAAGTAAATTAGCACAAAATATAAAAACAGATAGTAAGAGTTTTTGTAGTTATATCAAAAGTAAAAGGGTGGCTAAAGTAAATGTTGGTACCTTAGAGGATGAGACTGGGAAATTAATGGTGGGAAATATGGAGATGGCAAAAACACTGAATGAATATTTTGTATCAGTCTTTACAGTAGAAGACACTAAGAATATCCCAACACTGGACAAACAGGGGGCTAAAGGGGGGGAGGAGCGAAACACAATCAAAATCACTAAGGAAGTGGTACTCGGTAAAATAATGGGATTCAAGCCAAATAAATCACCTGGACCTGATGGCTTACATCCTAGGGTCTTGAGGGAAGTGGCGGTAGGGATTGTGGATGCATTGGTAATAATTTTCCAAAATCCCTGGACTCGGCAAAGGTCCCGGCAGACTGGAAAGCTGCTAATGTAACACCCTTATTTAAAAAGGGCAGTAGACAGAAGGCTGGAAACTATAGACCGGTTAGCCTAACATCTGTGGTAGGTAAAACTTTGGAGTCCATTATTAAGGAGACAGTAACAGGACATTTGGATAATCATAATTTAATAGGACAAAGTCAGCATGGTTTTATGAAGGGGAAGTCATGTTTGACAAATTTGCTGGAGTTCTTTGAGGAAGTAACATATAGGGTGGATAAAGGGGAACCAGTGGATGTAGTGTATTTAGACTTACAAAAGGCATTTGACGAGGTGCCACTCAGAAGATTATTGCTTAATGTAAAAAATCACGGGATTGGGGGTAATATTCTGGCAGGGATATAGGATTGGCTATCTAATAGAAGGCAGAGAGTTGGGATAAATTTTTCATTCTCAGACTGGCAATCCGTAACTAGTGGTGTTCCGCAGGGGTCCGTGCTGAGTCCCCAACTCTTTACAATCTATATTAACGATTTGGAGGAGGGGACCGAGTGTAACATATCAAAGTTTGCAGATGATACTATGATGGGAGGGAAAGCAGTGAATGATGAAGATATAAAAAACCTGCAAGGTGACATAGACAGGCTAAGTAAGTGGGCAGAGATTTGGCAGATGGAATACAATACTGGAAATTGTGAGGTTATGCACTTTGGCAGGAAAAATCGTAGAGCAAGTTATTATCTTAATGGCAAGAAACTGGAATATACTGAAGTACAAAGGGATCTGGGGTTCCTGGTGCACGAAACTCAAAAGGTTAGTATGCAGGTGCAGCAAGTGATTAAGACGGCCAATGGACTGTTGGCTTTCATTGCTTGGCGGATAGAATATTAAAATAGGGAGGTATTCCTTCAGTTGTACAAGGTATTGGTGAGACCGCACCTGGAATACTGCGTACAGTTTTGGTGTCCATACTTAAGAAAGGACATACTTGCTCTCGAGTCAGTACAAAGAAGGTTCACTCGGTTAATCCCGGGGATGAGGGGATGGACATATGAGGAGAGGTTGAGTAGATTGGGACTCTACTCATTGGAGTTCAGAAGAATGAGAGGCGATCTTATTGAAACATATAAGATTGTGAAGGGGTTGGATCAGGTGGATGCGGGGAGGATGTTCCCAATGATGGGTGAAACTAGAACTAGGGGGCATAGTCTTAGAATAAGGGGCTGCTCTTTCAAAACTGAGATGAGGAGGAACTAATTCACTCAGAGGGTGGTAGGTCCATGGAATATGCTGCCCCAATAAGCTGTAGAAGTTACATCATTACATAAATTTAAAACAGAAATAGACAGTTTCCTAGAAGTAAAGGGAATTAAGGGTTATGGGGAGCGGGCAGGAATTTGGAAATGAGTCTAGGTTCGGATCGGTCATGGCCCTGTGGATAGCGGAGCGGGCCCAGGGGCCATGTAGCCTGATCCTGCTCCTATTTCCTGTGTCTAATTCTGTTAGATTCAGGAGATGGTTCTGTGATAGTGGATTGGCAGTTAGGATCAGATCAGCCATGATCTTATTGAATAGCGCAGCAGGCTCGAGGGGCCGATTGGCCTACTCCTGCTCCTATTTCCTATGTTCTTATGTTCTTATGTTCTTATAAATTCCCCTGATTCTGACAGCAAGAGACTGACGCTTGACTTCACCAATCTTTTTCTCTTTACATATCTATAGAAGCTTTTACAGTCAGTTTTTATGTTCCTTGCAAGCTTACTCTCATATTCTATTTCCCCCCACTTGATTAATTCTTTGGTCCTCCTTTGCTGAATCCTAAACTGCTCCCAGTCCTCAGGTTTGTTGCTTTTTCTGGCCAATTTAAATGTCCTCTCCTTGGATTTTACGCTAACCTGAATTTCCTTTGTTAGCCACGGTTGAGTCATCTTTTTTGTTTCATTTGTATGCCAAACAGGGATGAACAAATTCTGTAGTTCATCCATGCGAAGTGTAAATGTTTGCCATTGCCTATCCACCATCAACCCTTTAAGTAACGTTCCCCAATCCATCCTAGCCAACTCGCGCCTCATACCATCATAGTTCCCTTTATTTAAATATACAGGACCCTCGTCTCTGAGTCAACTACTTTACTCTCCAGCTTAATGAAGAATTCTATTATACTTTGTTCGCTCCTCCCCAAGGGGCCTCGCACAACAACATTGCTAATTAATCATTTCTCATTACATAATACCCAGTCTAAGATGGCCTGATCTCTAGTTGGTTCCTCGACATACTGGTCCATGAACCCATCCCGTCTACATTCTAGGAATTCCTCCTCCACAGTATTGTTACAAATTTGGTTAGCCCAATAATTATGTAGATTAAAGTCACCCTTGAAAGCTGCTGTGCCCTTATTGCACGCATCTATAATTTCCCGTTTAATGCCATCCCCAACCACAGCATGAATGTTTGGGATTCTGTATAAAACTCCCACTAACGTTTTCTGCCCCTTGGTATTTCTCAGTCTACCCATACAGACTCCACATCATCAGAGCTAATATCCTTCCTTACTATTGTGTTAATCTCCTCTTTTACCAGCAATGCTACCCCACTTCCTTTCCTTTTTGCCTGTCCTTCCTGATTATAGAATAGACCTGGATGTTGAATTCCCACCCTTGGTCACCCTGGAGCCATGTCTCCATAATTCCAATTACATCATATCCGTTTACATCAATGTGCACAGCAAATTCATCTACCTTATTACGAATGCACCTCGCATTAAGAGACAAGGCCTTCAGGCTTGTTTTTTTTAACATTCTCAGTCCTTTTAGAATTATTATTTACTGTAGCCCTGCTTGATTTACATACTTTATTTCTCTGCCTTCCACTTTTGCTTTTCTCCTTCCAGACTTTTATTCCTGTCCCTACTTCCCTTTCCTCCGTCTCCCTGCACAGACTTCCAACCCTCTGCCATTTTATTTTAAACCCTCCCCAACAGCAGTAGCAAACTCTCCCTCTAGGACATCCGTCCCTGCCCCGCCCAGGTGCAAACCGTCCAGTTTGTACTGGTCCCACCTCCCCCAGTTCCAGTGTCCCAGGAATTTGAATCCCTCCTCCTTGCACCATTATTCTAGCCACGTATTCAGCTGAAATATCCTTCTATTAAAACTATTAGTAGTGGGGTTCTAATTCATTGGATATTCCGTCTCATGCCATAAACACTCGGACACCTAGTCTGAAGAATACGCTTTGGGCCGGGTCTCACAGGGTAACTTTGTTCAGTATTAATTACTGTTCTCGTTCATATTGTACAGAGAGAGAGAAACAAACAGATAGACAGACAAGGACAGAGGGACATACATATAGAAATTAAGAAGGTGATATGGAAGAGAATGAGAGAACGAGAGAAGCATATGAAAAGACTGGAAGGGCCACAGGGACAGGCGAAAACAGACAGATAAAGACAGCAGAGAGAGACTGATAGAGACAGATAGACCGAGAAAGATAATTACAGACATAGCGAATGCAAGGAAGAATGAGAATTGGAATAAAGATAGAAAGGAGAGAGAAATGGAATGAGGTGGAGATACTACTGCTGAAAAGTGGCAGAATCAAGAAGGTGTGAATAATGGTTTGGAGGTGAGGGACAGATGTCCAGAAACAGAGGGAGAACTGGGATAGAAAAATTACAGAACGTTAGCTGGATAGAAATAACATGTAACTGAGAAACGGTACAACAATGGAAAGCTTATTGGAAAGAGCTGATTGAGGGAAAAGTAAACAGAGAAAGAGAGTCATCTATAGAGAGAGACAAAAACAGAGAGTCAGAGAGTGACAGGAGAGAGAAACAGACAGAGAGGGGGAGAGAAAGTCAGAAGGAGGGAGGGACAGATCGAGACAGACAGAGAGAGTCAGAGAGTGAGACAGAGCAACAGAGAGTCACAAGTAGCCAGGGGTGAAATTTAAAGGTAGACAGGACTGAGACAGAAAAACAGAAAGAGAAACAGACCGACAGAAGGACAGATGGGACAGAGAGAGAGAGCCAGAGAGACATAGGATAGAGACACAACTGCGTTGCACATTTCAGAGTAGAACTTGTTGGCAAAGAGGTGATGCAGATGTTGCCTGGAATGTCAGGCTTTCTGTGGCTCGTGGCCCAGATGTGTTCATCGGGTCTATAGGTGTCTCATCACCAATTGTAAAACAGTTGGATTTCGGGGCTTCCCAATGCGTAGTTTACAAATTTCCTGGTAACCACAAAATATGTATTTCCTGCAAAAATTGTGTGATTCGCTGATTTAATTTTCGAATCTGGAGTTCTCTGCACGGTATTGCTACAGTCTGTGAAATTTACAACAATGGGGAAGGCTTTAAAACAGAAAACAATATAGTGACATTTATATTTTGACATACTCTAGATTGTTAAAATATTATGATTTCTCATTCAACTTTGCTGTATCCAAAGTGAAGATGTAGTGACAGGTTCTGGCTACGAGGCGGCTCTGTGAATAGAGTTGCTGATGTCTCCCATCTCAGTTGTCACCTTGTATTCAAGGAATAACATATCCATTACCTAGTGATCAGCAGCAGCAAGGGAATATTTAAGTTATTTTTTACGTTGTTTTTTCACTTCGGATGTGAGCACCACTGGCAATGCCAGACTTTATTGCCCATCACTAGTTTTCCTTGAGAATGTGGTGGTGACTCGTCTTCTTGAAGCGCTGTAGTCCGTGAGGTGCAGTTACTCCACAATGCTGTTTGATAGGGAGTTCCAGGATTTTGAACCAGCGATGATGCCAAAATGATTATATATTTCCACGTCAACATGGTGTGTTCATTACAATGGAAATTGTAGATGATGGTGTTCCAATGCAGCTGCTGCCCTGTTCCTATATGCAAGATGTCGCGAATTGGGCAGGTGCTGTCGAATTAGCCTTAGCGTTTTGCTGTTGTGCATCTTGTAGATGGTACATACTGAAGCCTCAGTGCACCAGTGCTGGAGAGAGTGACTGTTTGTGGATGGGGTGTCCTTCAAGCGGGCTGCTTGTTCTGGATTGTGTCGAGTTTCTTCAGTATTGTTGGAGCTGCATCCATGCAGACAAGTGGAGAGTAATCCGTCACACTCCTGACTTCTCTCTTACGGGTGCTGGATAGATATTGGGGAGTCAGGAGCTGAGTTATACGCCGCAGAATACCCAGCCTCGCACCTGACTTGTAGTCACATAATTTATCAAGCTGCTCCAGTTAAATTTCTGATCACTTGTGACCCCTAGGATGTTGGTTGTGGGGGATTCGACGATGGCAATGCCATTGAATGTCAAAGTGCAGTGGTTTTCACTTTTGGAGGTAGTCATTGCCTGGCATTATTTGGCGTGAATGGCATGTGTCAATTATCAGCCCAAGCTTGGATGTTGTCCAGGGCATGCTGTATGTGGGCATGCACTGCTTCTTTAGCTGCGCAATAGCGAATGCAACACTGCGAAATCTTCAGCGAAAATATGCTTAGTCTGACATTATACCAGTGCGAAGGTCATTGAAGAAGCATCTGAAGATGCTTGGGCCTAGGACACTGCGCTGTGGAACTTCTGCAGCTTTGTCATGGGACTGAGATTATTGGCCTGCAACAACCACTCTCTGCTAGGCAAGATTTTAGCCAGTGGAGAGTTTTCACAACCATCTTCATCGAATTCAGTTTTGTTTGGCTTTCTTACTGCCGCACTCAGTCTAATGCATCATTGTTATCAAGAGCAGTCATTCTCACCTCACCTCTGGAATTTATATATGTTATCTATGTTTGGACAAAGGATGTAATGAGGTCTGGAGCTGAGTGGTCCTGGTGGAACATAATCTGAGAATCGGTGAGCAATTATTGGTGAGTAATTGCAGCTTGATGACACTATCGACACCTTCCGTCACTTTGCAGATGGTTGAGAGTCAGCTGATATGGCGATAATTGGCCGGACTGGGGCCTAGAAATTCAGTAAGGCCCCGCCAGGTCTTTAGCGCCCGAAATTTAGCGCTCGCCCGGATTCCCGTAGCGCCCGCCTGAAATTCAGTTGCGGCACCCCAAGACAGAGACGGGCGCTATTGCAGGGTTTGGCTGCCTCGCTTGGGGCGATGAAAGTCAATTGCAGGCATCCAGCTGCCGCTGCGGCACCCGATGCGGTGCGGCAGGCTGGGGTACTGCAGGCCTCCTCCTTCTCTTAAGGAGGAGCTGCCTGCAGCCGTGAGATCGCCGCTGGATTCCCCCGGCAAATGAGCCCGGCACCACGGAGAAGTGCCGGGCTCGCGGGAGTCAGACACCAATGCCGCGGGGGGGGGGGTGGTGCAGGAGTCCGGGGAGGGAGGTGCGGCCAGGCGGCCGCCGGGAAAGCAGTCGACCGCCCCTCCACCTTTATGCGCCGGCCTCTCGGAGCTGCAAGGCACCATTTTTCAAACGCTGTTTGCGGCTGCCACAGGCGAGGCGGCCGCAACTGAATTTGGCGGTTGGCACGGAATCACATTGGAACCGGGGCGCTGCGCACACCGATGACATCATCAGTGCCGGCGCAGCGCTACCGGCTAACGCTGATGTTAGGGACCAACTGAATTTCGGGCGCTAAAAAACTTCCGGCACAAACCACTCTTTAGCCAATAAGTGGGCGCAAACGCGACTGAATTTCTAGGCCTGGATTTTTAAATATGTGAAATGTTAGCAGGAGTAGGCCATTCAAGGCTGCTCAGGCATTCAATAAGATCAAGGCTTTGTAACAATTTGATGCAACCGAATGGTTTGCTAGACCATTTTTGAAAGAGTCAAACACCTGGCTTTGGGTCTTGTGTCAAATATATAGGCCAGACCAGGAAAGAACTGCAAATTTCCTTCTCTTAAGGGCATTAGTGATCCAGTAGCGCTTTTACAACATTCTGTTAGCTTTCATGGTCACAATTACGTGAGACTAACTTTATATTCTCGATTATTTGGGGGGATTTTAACTCACATCTAGCAAGATCATCAGTCGAGGCCTAGGGAATCCTACTCCAGTAACATAACCACTATGCTACCGCACCTGTAACTGTAAGGTCAGATTGCCGGTGGTGATCCCAATACTAATATTGCTGGTGGTGATCCCAATACTAACTTTGCTGGTGGTGATCCCAATCCTAACATTGCTGGTGGTGATCCCAATACTAAACTTGTTGGTGGTGATCCCACTACTAACATTGCTGGTGGTGATCCCAATACTAACATTGCTGGTTGTGATCCCACTACTAACATTGCTGCTGGTGATCCCACTAATAACATCGCTGGTGGCGATCCCAATACTAACATCACTGCTGGTGATCCCAATCCTAACATCGCTGGTGGTGATCCCAATACAAAACTTGTTGGTGGTGATCCCACTACTAACATTGCTGGTGGTGATCCCAATACTAACATTGCTGGTGGTGATCCCAATACTAACATTGCTGGTGGTGATCCCACTACTAACATTGCTGGTGGTGATCCCAATACTAACATTGCTGGTGGTGATCCCAATACTAACATTGCTGGTGGTGATCCCAATACTAACATCACTGCTGGTGATCCCACTACTAACATTGCTGGTGGTGATCCAAATACTAACATTGCTGGTGGTGATCCCAATACTAACATTGCTGGTGGTGATCCCAATACTAACATTGCTGGTGGTGATCCCAATACTAACATTGCTGGTGGTGATCCCACTACTAACATTGCTGGTGGGCTCCCACTACTAGCATTGCTGCTGGTGATCCCACTACTAACATCGCTGGTGGTGATCCCAATACTAACATCACTGCTGGTGATCCCAATACTAACAACGATGTTGGTGATCCCACTACTAACATTGCTGGTAGTGATACCAATACTAACATTGCTGGTGGTGATCCCACTACTAACATTGCAGGTGTTGATTCCACTAGTAACATTGCTGGGTGAAAATCCCGAAATTATCATTAATTGTTGTGTCGCTGTTCTAACATTAAATGTGGTTGTGGAGTAACACCTCCCAAACTAGCGAACTCTACCACCTAGAAGGACAAGGGCAGCAAGCGCATGGAAACAACACCAACTCCAAGTTCCCCTACAAGTCACATACCATCCTGACTTGGAAATACATCACTGATCATTCAGTGTTGCTGAGTCAAAATCCTTGAACTCCCTCCTTAACAGCCTTGCGAGAGTAGCTTCAGCACATGGAGTTCAGCCGTTCAAGAAGATGTTTCACCACCACCTTCTCAGGGGCAACTTGGGAGGGGCAATAAATGCTGGTCTTGCCAGCGAAATTAAAATACTGACCAAACCGAGTAAAGGCAACATATTTCCTTCACTGAAGGACATCAGTGAACCAGTTAGGTTTATATGACAATCCAGTAGCTTCATCGTCAACTTTAATCATGTTATTTTTTTCTGATTTATTTAATTAACTGAATTCAAATTCAGCAAATTGCCATCTGTGCGATTTGAGCTGTCGTCACAGGATAATTAGCCCATGTTTCTGGATTACTGTGTCAAAAACTTAACTACCATGCTAAAGTAATCTGTTACTGTTACTGAAAACATTGTTGTTTTCAATACTTGACTATCCTCATTCATTTATATCACCCAGTCCATCGACTTTACCAATCATTTATATATCCCAGTCCATTTACTTTTCAACCCATTGACAGATCATCGTCCATTGACTGTCCCAATCCATTGATATGACCTAATCCATTGACTTTCACAATCCATTGATATGAACCAGTCGATTGACTTTCCCAATCCACTGAACCTTCAATAGGCCTTTGATAAGTTACCACAGAGTACACGTGTGACTAAGTTCAGACCATGTGGAGACAGGGGCAAACAGCAGAATGGAAAGTTAACTGTCGACACAGCAGAAAACAGAGAGTGGGGGATAAAGGTATTTACTTAGACTGGCAGCAGATGGAAAGTGATGTCATACAGGGATCGGTGCAGGGACCACAGCTGTTCACCATTTACACACGTTGTTTGGACTCGAGAATCTGAAGTACAATATTAAAATTTGCATTTAACTCCGAATTGGAAGGTATAGTTAAACTGAGAGGCAGGTTGAGAAAGCAGTTAAATAAAGTTTACGGGATACTGGGCAGCATAAAAAGATTAATAGTGCACAAAACCATGTAAATTATGATGAACCTGTATAAAACACTGGTTCGGCCTCAACTGGAGTATAATTCCTAATTCTGGGCACCGCACTTTCAGAAGGATGTGAAGGCCTTAGAGAGCGTGCAGAACTGATTTACGAGAATGATTCCAGGGATGAGGAACTTCAGTTACCTGGATAGTCTGGAGAAGCTGGGATTGTCCTCCTTAGAGCACAGAAGATTGAGAGGAGATGTGATAGAGATGTGCCAACTCATGAGGGGTCAGGACAGAGTAGATAGAGAAAAACTGTTTACATTGGCAATAGGGTCGAGAAACAGAGGACACAGATTAAGGTAATTGTCAGAAGAACCAAAGGCGACATGGGGAGATACTTTTTACTCAGCAAGTGTTTAGGATCTGGAATGCAATTCCTGAAAGTGTGGTGGGAGCAGACTCAATCACAGCTTTCAAAAGGGAGTTGGATAAGTTTCTCCAGGATAAAAAAGTGCAGGTCTCCGGGGAAAGGGCTTGGGAGTTGAACGAGCTGAAGTGCTCTTGCAGTGGCTCTACGTGCCGAATGGCATTCTTCCATAAGAACATAAGAAACAGGGGCAGGACTGGGACATTTAGACTTTCGAGCCGGCTCCGCCATTTAGTAAAGATTCTACCACATTTCCACTTCTGTAACCATTCTATGATTCTATAATTCTGAGGAAGATAGCAATAACATACAATAAAATGGTAACAAACTTGCAGGATGTGAGTGTAAATGGCCAACTAATTCCAGTATAAGAATGTGATGTGCTGTATTTTGGTAGCAGTAATAAGGAGGCCAAATACTCCGATAGAAAAGTTATAATAAACTTGTATAGACACTTGGTTAGTCCACCCTTGGTGAACTGTGCACAGATTGGACTCCATCTTACAAAAAATGATATTGAGGCCTTGGCGAAGGTGCAAACAGACTGGGCTTGCGGCAGGTGGTGAGACAACCAACACGAGGGAAAACCTACTTGACTGAGACGTTATAACTTTCTGGAACAACTGAACAGGCAGGGATTATTTTCCCTAGAAAAGAGAAGGCTGAGGTGTGACCAAATAGAGGTTCTAAAATTATGAGTTGCAGACGTAGAGAACATGTTTCAACCTCTGGGGGTTATCCGAAAATAGGGGTGATAAATAAAGTGAGTCACGAATAAATAAGAAATGAATTCAGGATTAACTTCTTTATCCAGAGAGTGTTTAGAATGTGGAAGTCGCAACCACACGTAGTATGTTGAGGCGAATAGCATTAATGCATCATAAAGGGAGATGGAAAAGTACCGGCTAGCAGTCAGAACCCTAGCTCTGTGTGCGGGGATGTCATTTCATATAATAACATTGAAAATTGTTGAAGGTCTGGAGTCTGGCTTCTGGAGTTTGACATCTGGAGTGTGGCGTCCGGAGTCACTGATAAAGCGTTGAGGCTTTGCAGTGATCAAATGATAAGCTATTGTTCTTGTAATCCGCAGAGTGCGGGATGCTCCCCCATTCTTGCTTGTGTTGGTTTTGAATATTTTAGGTGATCATTTCGCTGCAAGCCTGCAAGGCCAATTTACCCTTTCTGGGGTGCAGTGCAATAAGCCGAAAGAAGCATATCAGGTGGGGTCTAATCAAACCTCGAAACAACTCAAGCATAACTTGCTCCATTTTATATTCCAGCTCGCTTGAGATAAATGTTCACATTCCTTTAGCCTTTTTGACTGGGCCACGAGCACCTTATTTAACAAACATTGGCGCGGATTTTCCGGTGCTTTTGACCACGGACGGGGTTGTAAGTGCCCCAAATGTTCAGAGTTTCCGCATGTAATGTGCATGCGCGATAACCCGAAACTCGAGATCTGTCAAATTTTGCTTCACAGAGCATGCGCATCTGCAGGAAATGTAAATTCGCTGGCACGGAGTTGGGCTCTTTGTGCAACGAGTGTATAATGAATGCCCATCAAACACAAACAGGAACAAGCATGTGTAATGCCTTGTTTTACCAGGATAAGTGTGTAAATATATATTTAAATATTTTTAAAATCAGTTAACCATATAACAACCTTTAAAATTAGTTTATGTTATTTTTGGCCCCTTGAAAATGTTTACAGTTATTTTTCAAAGCAATTAATTTTTATTTTAAATGGTTAATTAAATTGTATATTAATTCATTTTGGACATATGATGATTTATTTTCAGAGATGTGAAAGTGTGTTTTTTGGGATTCCTATTATGCTTATGGGGAGTCCGTACGTAAGTGGGATCCCAATAAGCAAATTGGAAATCACCCTTTTTGATTGGGTGGGCCGGCCCACATGATCTCAGGAATGGTTACGTACCGCATGCACCCCTGGGATATGTCGGCCTTCACTCAGGGATCCGCCTGCAGGCCCAGGAGCGGGAGTCTTCGAAGGGAGGGAGGCACCAGGTAGGTGTGGACTTTACTTGCAGTTCAGACCTCATTAAATACAATGGGATCTTGCGTGCTACTCACGACGTTTATTTCTTTAGCAAATTTGTGGTAAAGTAGAATGTTTGTAAGTGAGATTTCCTAGTGATATTGTAGTTATAGTACAAGTCTGCTTTGGATGATATGTTGGCTGAAGACATAGGTTGTTAGGTTTTGAATTAATATATAATGTAAACCACTGAATCTGTTGAAATATAGTTGACTACACCACCAGCACTTTAATTATATTTTCCGTATTAACAATCCTATTACAAACATACAAAGGTTAAGGAATATCCGGGACCTGAATGTGTGCGTGACCCTGGTCTTAATCCATTCGATAAGGTGGACCATGACGAGCTGTTTCACCTTGTCCAGAACAGGTGCACCAGAGGGCACTGTGTGTGATTGAAGGGGGGTAAAAACAAAACTAATCACTGGAAAGATTGTTTCAGTGGGCGACGGTCTATCTATGGAACAGGATTCCATCCTAATCCTTATAATTAAAACTAGACGACAGGGGAGTTCAGGGGAACAAGAGCAGCAAAATTAGAAATAGAATAAAGGGGAATTTAGGAGAACAGAGTAAATATTTAATTAGAAATGGAGAACAGTAAAATTAAGTGCAATAAATTAACCATTAATTAGAACTAGAATAAAGGGAATATAGGCATAATATAGGATAAGGGGTAGGCCATTTAGGACTGAAATGAGGAGGAATTTCTTCACCCAGAGAGTGGTGAACCTGTGGAATTCTCTACCACAGAAGGCAGTAGAGGCCAATTCATTAAATATATTCAAGAAGGAGTTGGATATATTTCTTCAGGCTAAAGGGATCAAGGGGTATGGGCAGAAAGCAGGGACCGGGTACTGAATTTGGATGATCAGCCATGATTGCATTGAATGGCGGAGCAGGCTCAAAGGGCCGAATGGCCTACGCCTGCTCCTATTTTCTCTGTTACACAAGTGGTTTAATTAGAAATAGAGGACAGGGGAAGAAAGCGATTGTTCAATTAGGAATAGAAGACAAGGGGATTCAGGGGAATAAACGAACTGTCTAGTTTGAAATAATATAAAAGGAGACATGGGATAACATAGTAACTGTTGATTTAAAAGTATGGGACTGGGAAGACAGTAACTGTTTATTTAGAAATAGCGGAGATGGGAATGTCACGGAAACACAGTAATTGTTTAATTAGAAATTGGGGTGCATGGAACATAGTAACCATGTATATGGATTTACTTGACAGGGGAACACAGTTATTGGTTAATAACAAATAGAGGGCATGGAATGTCAGGGAAACTCTAACAGTTTAATTAGAAATCGAAAAGCTCAAATGGAGTATAACAACGTTTTAATTATAAACAGGTGACGGGGAATCACAACCACATCAGATTGAATGTGACCCGTTAATGTAATGGTTAATTATTCTTGCCTGTCCTTTCTAATTTACCTATTGAGTTTGGATGATGTGCTTGATTGGCCGAAGACATAGGCTGTTAGATTTTGAATTAATATATAATGTAAACCACTGAATCTGTTGAAATATAGTTGACTACACCACCAGCACTTTAATTATATTTTCCGTATTAACGATTGTATTTGGATGCAGTTGGAACTAAAATATCTGCCTGCTGCCTGACTCCTGCCTTCAATATTGTGGGTCGTCTGAATCGAGATGAATGAGAATATGCTTCTTACACAGAAATGTCCGCAACTGATGAGCATATTCCCCAGAAGTTGGATGTCATCCGAATTGGCCGAGCGCAGGCTCCACGGGGACCTGAAACCATTGTATTTTGGCTTTTGGAGAATGTCAACGTCAAGTGGAACCTTACAGTGACGGCTAACGTGGACTCTTAATCACAGTTAGTAAATGGAGCCCATTCACAATTAAATTACAAAGGGATTAGTGTAAGGTTTTCAATAAGACTCTTGAACATTGGCGTGAATTGCTATAGATTTATTAAGCACATATTGAATGCAATAGTATTTAAGTATACAATTAAACTTTAGGAATTAGCACCACACCTGATATTGGTTGGGTGGTGAGCTTCTTAGGCTTCTACCAAACCAAATATTCATTAAAACTGCCAGTTTTCATGCATTTTTCTCATTCCCTGTACTTGCCAAGCCACACAATCCTGCCTTACAAGATTATATCACATTTTAAATAAAAATCCATCTAAAGCTAATTTAATTGACATATGATCGATAGTTTTACTCTTCTTCGATAATATTCGAATTGTACCAATTGATATATTTAGTAGTAAGTCTGTCTTTGTTTCTGTATCTATTGTACTAATTGGAAATGGTGATGGATTGCCCGGATGTTTTCCTTTGCAGAAGTGTCTTCCCACACCGTTAGCAAATGTTTAAAGGTCCCTGAAATTGATTAATCGGTTTCAATGTCATGAGTTTAATTAAATCGCTTATGACTTCATCCTGAAACTGGCCATTGCTGCAGCGTCAGTGCTGGCCCAATAGCCCAGTGGTACTTGACGCAGATTTATACTTCACTGCATAACGGGAAGAGACTAATGGTTAACATTACTACAGTAGATAGACAAACCAATACAGTATAGCATTAGAAGAATTTCGGATGGTCTGATTAACCATTTCCTTACAATGCTCCCTTTGTTGGCGTGAACATATTTAAGGTCAACACTAAACAATTTTTCATCAACATCATATATCTATCTCGACCTATTCTATGGTACAGAAAGCTGCACCTTGATTTTACATATACTCTCGCTCACCAGAGCCACATCAGCCACGTCATGTACTGGTGTCATCAACGTGACTGACCATGCCTTGGGATCCATTCTTCATCAAGCATATCACCTGCTATTTGGTTTATGCACGACATGTCACTTCTGCACACTCAGCGATTCCAAAGATTATGCCATGCGAGAAATTGAATACAAGTCAACCCTTTGATATCTGGCTATCATATCGAAGGACCAGATGTGTGGGGGTGTTTGATTAGAATCTCCCCCTGCATGGTCCTGATGTTTCGGATAGTGACCAAGCTATCAAATACATTCTTCTCATTGTTCAGTATAAACAAGGACACAGCCATTTCCAATAAAAAGTGAACAATTATCCATCTTAACTACACTTACCTGACTTTCACTAGATTGTGATTTGATAGCAGATTGATGTATCTCGGCGAATGGTACCCAGGTGATTTAAGTTAAGAAGGGCTTTAAATGTATACATAGAAACAGACTGCTTCCATTAGTTGAGGATCAAGAGCTAACGGCCAGAGATACATATTTTCTGATCGGAGGCCACCTGCGTGCGGAACACTCCGATCAGTAAATATCTACGAACTTACCTCAGGGATCCCAAGGCGCCTACACTTCCAATCCTGGGCCTCTCCAAACACCAAGTGTGCAGGGCCCACCTATCTCAGAGGCGCAGGAAGTTCGCAATCGTCCCTGGGATCAAGTGGGCCAGGCCAGCCAATAGAAGAAGGGAATCTCACTTGATGCACTTGACAGATAGACCTGTCAAATACATGAATGGAGATCACCCCAAAAACACAGTAAAGCTTTAAATGCATTTAAAAACACCATCCCCTTTTTAAACTAAGTTGAAATTGCAATAAATTAAATATTTTAAACAAACATTTATTTTTTGAAAAAAATAAAGTTTTTTATGGGGCTAACAATAAACTTACTTCTTTCAAAAGTATTTTTAAATGATTAATGAGTGAAAAAAACATTTCAACTCTTTTCCTGGTAAAAGCAGGCCTTTCGCCTGCTTTTATCAAGATTCAGAAATCTAAAGGTTTTCTGTGGGCGGAGGGTCTCCAGAAAGCGGAATTCTCTGCCCGCGGATGCCGTTTTACAGGGCAGGCAGAGGATCTGTCAAGAGAATCCTTGGCAGATCGGAATTGCCGGTTTTCAGCGCATGCGCTGTGCATGCCTGAAACCGGTATTTCCGATGTCCCTACAGGTGCTTCCACGGCGGCTACAGACCCATAGGGATCTGAATATCCGGTGCAATATATGTTAGAGATTTAGAACAAAAGGTAGTAGGAACCACTTTACACGGTGAGTTGTGAGACTGGAAATAACGGAGGCAGAAATTATGTCAGTATTGAAGTTTAATGTATTTAGATGAATGAGTAACAATAGGTTGAAGTGATGCTGACACCGGTTGGGTAAATTGGATAGAACTAATTACTGGGGTGGAGTGTAAACGCCGACAAGGACTGGTTGGAACTTATGGACTGTGCCCCTGTTATAAAATTCCAACATTGTGATGAACAATTGAGATTTCAAGTAAATATCTTTGAACAATGATGGCTAATGTCACATTGACGAGTCAAGTTCCTACTGTCTCCAGCATTAGACACTGATCAGGAGGCAGGGGCCCGTTCTATTGGTCCAGGAGACACAGGGGGCGGATTCTGACGGGGAGACCAGCGCCTGCAACATTCACACCGAAATTACAGGATTACAAATATCCACCATTGTAACACCCGTATTTTCCGATCGCAGGCCTCCCACGGGCGGAGGTCTGCGATCTGGAAACATCTACGCCCTTAGCTGAGTGCTACCGGGACGCACACGCTTCCGCTCCGTGGCCTCTCCAAACTCCAAATGCGCAGGACCCACCTATCCCTTAGACGCATGTAGTTTGCAGTGTCCCTGCGATTACATGGGCCATGGGGAGACAATCAAAGAAGGGAGTATCCCTTCATAAACATTACCGGAAGACATGTCAAATATATGACTGGAGATCATCCCAAAAACATAGTAAAACTTTAAATACATTTAAAAAAATCATATTTTTTAAATGACTTGAAATAACAATAAATTATGTATTTTAAACAAAAATTTTATATTTTGTTAAAAATAACGGAAGTTTTTTATTTGGCTAAAATAACGTTTCCTTTTTTTTGTATTTGTAATGATAAATCAGTGAAATATTTTTGTTTTATTTTTTCAACGCTTACTCTTGTAAAAGCAGGCTTTACTCCTGCTTTTATCAGGCGTAAGAATTATAAGGGTTTTCTGCGGGCGGAGGGTCTCCAAGAAGCGGAACTATCCGCCCGCAGAGGCCCTTCTCCAGGGCAGCCGGATGATCTGTCAAGACCATTCTTGACAGATCTATTGGTTTTGATCGCGTGCGCTGTGCATGCCTGAAACCAGCATTTCCGATGTCCCTACGGGTGGGTACACAGCGCGGAAACTTTATATATTAATTAAACTGTGGCGACTCTTTCCTTTGCCTGCGGTGTGTGTCAGTTAAAGCTGACGCCTACATGTTCTACTCCACAGCTGAAGTTCAATCATGAGTGTTCTCTTTGAACCTTGAGCGGGAAGTGCGCTGTTTTATGAGAACTGGATTATGTTCACCCGAGCAGAGCAGCAGACATCAAACACAAGGCATAAAGTGGGAGAAATGTTTTCTGTTACCTGTTCATTCCCACAACAACAAACGATTTTCGTCCTAACGGACAGATGGCTATTCTACAATAGATTGCAGTTTGTAATTGAACTCTTGTTAGGACAGGAAGCTTTGATTTTACATTTCATTCTTTTACCAATAAATGTCCAAGGAATTTTCATCACCTGCTTCAGCTCTTCCCTGAATTTAGTTTGAGTTGCTGCATAAATGCACGTGTTTGTACAGGAACTCAAATACAAAAGCATATATCCGGTTTCAGTGGCAACATAGGCAGGGGCTGCATAATCGCCTTTGTAATGCACGGTGCTTGTCAGTCTGGTAGTTATAAAACTAACGACATTTGTCAGCCACAACAGTATAAAACTTCCCGATACACTGAACAGTAAAGTGATGGATTTCCTTCGGTTCTCCATCTCTGGATCGCTCTGATTCTCACTGCTGTGACCCCGGAGACCCCTGCGGGCTCTACTGACCACTAAAATACGTCTGACTGTCAAACCATTAAAAAGTAATATCAAAGCAAAGGCAAACGAAGCAAAACAAATGCTTTGTAACCAGGAAAACGCCACACCTAAAGGCGAAGAAAAAAACGCCACTCTGGAGCGGCAACCCGAGGGAACATTGTTAATGACTTGATCAGATTCATATGCAAAACAAAAAGGGAGGCTCTGTAAACAGATCAGGACAGATACCGTTGTTATAACCGCGGCCGCAGTTCTCACTGTGCAATACTTGGTTTTTAACTTCTCAGTACATATAGCTACAAATCGGTCAAATGTGAACGAGACTGTAAACCACACCGACACATACAGGGCGACACATTGCACGTACATAATGATCTTACAAACGACAGTGTAGTACAGGAATGGATGTGGCAAGTGATAACGTAAAATGCGGTTCACAAATATATTGATGATCATGACCAGTAGATCAGCTGTTGCCATGGCCACCATGTAGACAGAGATACACTTGGAAAGGCCGCAGTTTCCTCGGGAGAGAATCACGATTGTCAGTAGGTTCGCTGTGAGAAAGAGGGAGAAGAGATCAGTAATGGGGACACTCGGATACATCTCACAGGTTATTGTGGGGAAAGGTTCAGATCCGACCCTACTTAGGGTCATAGACACTGATTATTCTCATTAATATAAGCGAGTGTCCTCAACATTTTATTTAAAGTAATGAAATCATTGAACATTCAAAATAGAGGAAGTGAAAATCCACCGTCCCTCCAGCAAACTTCAGTCACGTATTAAATTTTATTCCACGGCAATTAATGGAAAGATATAATTCAAATAAAATATTCAGCTGAGACAAAAGCTTTCAATTTATGTCTAACCGCTGCCGAGAGGATGGGAACACCTTACCGAGCTGCAATTATTTCTCAAAATATTGTTCAAAGTCCCCTGTTTTGTGGAGGTGTCTGCAGTCCGAGGAATTATCAACTTAATTTAGATAGGGAAGAACGGTACAAATGAGGAGATTACTATGGGCACTGAACAAAACTTTCGTTAATGAATTATGAGCTTTTGGAGGTGCCGGGGAATCAGCCTCGCCCTCCCTCAGTATAGGGAGGAATACTGAGCTCCCGGTGCAAACCACCTACCGAGGAGAACAGCGCCTCAGCGGCTGCGCGGACCTCTGCCATTCCCGCATTATATACATTGCTTATCCCGGTCTCTGCAATGAGGATATTATCGGAATCTGTTACATAATCATTAAAGTGAGATCGTCAACAGCTATTAGGCAACAAGAGACATTGACTTACCGGGAACACCGAAGGCTGCGAGAATATAGTAATAAATGTCCCTTATCTGTAGAATTGCTGGCCGTGCCATTTGTTTGACGATTTGTGTGGATTCTGCCCAGCTGTACGATTTCGTCTGCAGTACATCTGAAGTCAGTAAATGCTCCCAATTTATAGAACAATCCGTGCCGATGAGGTAATCTGGTTACACAATAAGTGTCTTCATTCTCAGTCACTTAACAAACAAGGGGCGATTATATCTTCAGTGCGCCCGGGCCGCCAATGGGGAAATTGAACAGCTCAGTCCATGAAACTCCGCCCATTAAAATCAATGAACGGAAAGTAATAACAGCGGGAATGTGCTCTGTGCATGCCTCGTGATCCCTACAGGGACCATCCTCACGGACATTGCTTTAGGATCTTGGAGTCTCAAATTAATTCGGTGAAATCTTCACTCATCCAGCACATAATTAAAGTTTGTTTTTTACTGTTATAATGGCTGATGATGAATCGGCTCTAGCATTACTGGTGGAGACATTACAATAACATTTCTGGTGGTGACCCTACTCTAACATTACTGGTGGTGACACAACTCTAATATTACTGTTGGTGACCCTACTCTAACATTACTGGTCGTGACACAACTCTAATATTACTGTTGGTGACTCTACTCTATCATTACTATTATAGGTGGTGACGATACGCTAGTATTACTAATGATGATATAACACTAATATTACTGGTAAAGACGCTACTCTAACATTATTGGTGGTGACTCTACTCTAACATTACTGGTGTTGGCCCTACTTTAACGTTACTGCTGGTGACCCGACACTAACAAAACTGCCGGTGACCCTACTTTAACATTACTGGTGGTGACCCTACGCTAACATAACTGGTGGTAACTGTACTCTAACATTATTGGTGGTGACACTACAGTACCATTACTGGTGGTAACTCTAATCTAACATTACTGATGGTGACCATACTGTAACTTTACTGGTGGTGACCATACTCTAACCTTATTTGTTGAGACCCTATTCTAACATTTCTGGTGTTGTCTATACACTATCATTACTGGTGGGGACACTAATCTAACATTACTGCTGGTGACCCTACACTAACAATACTGGTGGTGACTCCTCTCTAACATTACTGGTGGTGACTCCTCTCTAAAATCACTGATGGTAGCTTAACTCCAAAACTATTGGTGGTGACCCTACACTAATATTACTGGTGGAAAGCCAACCCTCACCTGACCAGTGATGACTCATCTCTAAAGTGAGAGGTGCTGGCCCTACTCGAACGTTACTGATGGTGACCCTATGCTAACATTACTGGTGATGATCCGAGTGTAACATTACTGCCGGTGACCCTACTCTAACATTACTGGTGATGACCCTACTCTAACGTTACTGATGGTGACCATAATCTAACATTACTGGAGGTGACTCCACTCGAACATTAATGGCGGTGACCCTACTCTAACATCACTGGTGCTGACCCTACTCCAGCGTTACTGGTGGTATGCTACTCTAACATTACTTGTGGTGGCCCTACTCTAACTTCACTAGTCCTGACTTTACTCTATAATTACTGCTGATTATCTTAATCTAACATTACTGTTGGTTCCCCTGCTTTAATGTTGAGGAATCTTGTCTGGTGGGACCCTACTTTAACATTACCAGTGGTGAAATTAACCTATCCAAACTGGTGATGAACGTCATTATCATTACTGGTGGAGGTTCGCATGGCAGCTGCTAATGATTCTGCCATTGCAATTTACCCTTCATCTAGACTCACCTTTTTTTTCTTAACTTGTCCCATTACCATCTCCTTTTGCCTTCCTCCATCATCCCTTTTGTCTCCTAATCCCTTCTGCTTTCCTTCCAATCACAGACCTTCCTTTTTGTGCTTTCCTCACCTCCCCAATCTCCCTGCCCCTACACTTGCTTAAAAACCTTTCACATTTCCAACTTTTTCCAGTTCTGATGAAGGGTCATCCACTTGAAACGTTAACTCTGTTTTTCTTTCCACATATGCTGAGTGTTTCCAGCATTTCTTGTTTTTATTTCAGATTTGCAACATCCGCATATTTGGCTTTCATATTACCGGTATTTTCCCTGCTCTAATATTACTGGTGAGGACTCCTGCGTAACATTATTGGTGATGACTTCTCTCTAACCTGACTTGTGTAGAGCCTATTCTAACATTACTCTTGGTGACACTATTCTCCAATTACTGTTGATGACTCTAATCTAACATTGATGGTAGTAACCCTACTCTAACATTACCGGTTGTGAGCTTACACTAACCTTCTTGTCTGAGATGAAGAGAAATTTCTTCACAGAGAGCTTTGTGAATCTTTTGACTTATCTACCACAGAGAGCTGTGGATGGTCATTCGTTGAATACATTCAAGAGAGAAATCAATAGATTTTGGATAGCAAGGAAATCAACGGATAAAAATATAGGGCGGAATAGTGGAGTTGATGTAGAAGATCAGCCATGACCTTATTGAATCGCGGAGCAGGCTGGAAAGTGCGAATGGCCTGTTCCTGATCCGATTTCTGCTGTGCCAATTACTTGATTCTGCTCTAACATAATCGGTGGTGACCTGAATTAAACGTTACTGGTGGTGACTCTATTCTAACATTACTGGTGATGACTCTACGCTAAAATTACTAGTGGGGAATCTACTTTAACATTAGTGGTGCATACCCAACTCTAACATTAGTGATGGTGACGCTGCTCTTACTTTACTTGTGGTGACTGTACTTTAATATACTGGTCCGCATCCAACTCTAACATTACTGGAGGTGCCTCTAATTAAACAGTACTGATGGTGACATTACTCTAACATTACCCGTGGTGACGCTACTGTAACATTACTGATAGTGACCCTAATTTAACATTACTGCTTTTGACCAGACTCAAACATTAACGGTGGTCATCCCACTCTAACATTACTCGTCGTGATCGAACTCTAACATTACTGGTAGTGACCCTACTATTACATTACAGGTGGTGACTCTGCTTTAACTTTACTGGTGGTGACCCAACTCTAACATTACTGCTCGTAATTCTGCAGTAACTTTAATTATGGTGAACTGGATCTAGCATTACTGGTGGTGACCCAATTGTAACATTAATGGTGGCGATTCTAATCTAAAATTACTGATCGTTAGCGTAGGGTAACATTACTGGTGTTGACCCTACTTTAACATAATGATGGTGACCCAACTCTAACTTTATGGTGATGACCCTACTCTAACATTAGTGGCGATGACCATACTCTAACATTATCGGTGGTGATTCTACTCTAACCTTACTGGTGGTGAGTCTACTCTAACATTACTGACAGTGGCTCTACTCTAACATTACTGGTAATGACTGTACTTTAACATTGCCGTTGGTGATCCTACACTAATTTTACTGATGGAGACTGTACCCTTCTTACTGGTGATGACTCTACAGTATCGTTACTTGTGGTGAGTGTTCTATAGCATTATTGGTTGTGACTCTAGTCTAACATTACTGGTTGTGACTCTACTCTAACGTTACTGGTGGTCACCCTGCTCTAAAGTTACTGGAGGTGATCCTCCTGTAACATTACTTGTTGTGAGCATATTCGAACATTTATTCGTTCATGGGATGTGGGTGTCGCTGTCAAGGCCACAGTTTATTGCCCATCCCTAATTCCTCTTGAAGATGTAGTAGTGAGCCACCTGTTTGAACTGCTGCAGTCTGTTGAAGCGACTCCCACAGTGCTGTTCGGAAGCGGGCTCCAGATGTTTGACTCAGCGACTATGAAGGAACGGCGATATATGTCCAAGTCCAGATGGTTTGTTACTTGGAGAGGAATTTTAAAGTGATGGTGTTAATATGCACCTGTTGCCCTTGTCATTCTTGGTGGTAGAACTCGCGGGTTTGGGAGGTGCTGCCGAAGAAACCTTGGCAAGATGCTGCAGCGCAACTTGTAGATGGTACACACTGCAACCATGGTGCGCCAGTGGGGGAGGGAGTGATCATTTAAGGCGGTGGTTCGGTGCCAATCAAGGGGCTGTTTGTCCTGGATTATCTCCAGCTTTTAGACTGTTATTCTAGCTGCACTCATCCTGGCAAATGGAGATTGATCCACCAGTCTCCAGACTAGTAGCTAGTAGATGATAGAAAGGCCTTGGGGAGCCAGGAGGTCAGTCACACGCCGCCAAACACTCAGCCTCTGATCTGCTCTTTCAGCCACATTTTTTATCTGGCTCGTCCAGTTAAATATCTGGCCAATTGTGGCCGCTCTGATATTGCTGTTGGGAGATTCGATGATGATATTGCCGCTGAATGTCATGGGGAGGTGTTTAGACTCACTCTTTTTGGAGATTGTCATTGCCTGGCACATGTCTGTCTGGACTGTTACTTGCCATTTATTAGCCCAAACCTGCAAGTTGTCCTGGTCTCGCTGCATGTGGGACTCATTATCCTCAGAACTGCAAATGAAACTAAACAAAATGGGCCATGCTTTCCGATTGCAGGCTTCCCACGTGCGGTGGCCTCAAATCTGGAAAAATCCACGGACTTACTTGAGGGCTGATGAGTTCCGGACACTTCTGCACCTGGAACTCTGCAACTAGAAATGCGCAGGGCCCACGTATCCCAGGGGCGCATGCGGTTCGCAAGCTTCCCTGGGACCACGTGGGCCATGGGGAGCCAATCACAGAAGGGAACAGCCCTTCAGAAACTTGACAGATAGACCTATCAATATATGAATGGAGAACACCACAAAAACACTGTAAACCATTAAATAAAAAAAATCACATTTTAAAATGAGTTGCAATTACAATTAAATTAAATATTTTAAACAAAAATGTAATTTTTTTGCAAAAAGTAATTAAAGTTTTTTACGGGGCTAAAAATAAACTTACATTTTTAAAAGTATTTTTAAAAGATAAATGAGTGAAAACATTGTTTTTTACTTTTTTCAAATCTTATTATGTTAAAAGCAGGCCTCACCCCTGCTTTTACCACGTGTAAGATTTCTGAGGGTTTTCTGCGGGCAGAGGTTCTCCAGAAAGCAGAACTCTCCCCCACCGCAGGGGCCCTTCTCCAGGGCAGGCGTCCAATCTGCCAAGAGCATTCTTGCGGCGCCATTTCTTTACAGATTCTGGTACAATACTACTCTGCTGCTGCTGATGGCTCACACGCCTCACGGAACCCATTTTTGAGGTGCTAGATCTTTTCTGAATCTATCCCATTTAGCACGGTGGTAGTGCCATGCAACACGATGGTGGGTGTCCTCAGTGGGTAGACGGGACTCCATCTCCACAGGGATTGTGCGGTGGCCACTGCTACCAATGATGTCATGGACAGATGCATCTGCAGCAGGTAGATGGTGAGGAAAAGATCAAGTAGGTTTCGTCCTCGTGTTGGTTCTCTCACTTCCTGCCACAAACCTAGTCCAGCAACAAACATCCAAGGCTCCTGCATCACTATCCGTGCATATGTGCTGTCCCACCAGCAGGACATAGAAACATAGACATAGAAGATAGGAGCAGGAGTAGGCCATTCGGCCCCTCGGGCCTGCTCCGCCATTCAATGCGATCATGGCTGATCATCCAAATTCACTACCCGGTCCTTGCTTTCTCCCCATACCCCTTGATCCCTTTAGCCTTAAGAAATATATCCAACTCCTTCTTGAATATATTTAATGAACTGGCCTCCACCGCCTTCTGTGGTAGAGAATTCCACAGGTTCACCACTCTCTGGGTGAAGAAATTCCTCCTAATTTCTTTCCTAAATGGCCTACACTTAATCCTTAGACTGTGCCCCCTGGTTCTGGACTCCCCGACCATCGGGAACATCCTTCCTGCATCTAGTCTGTTCATTCCTGTCAGAATTTTATAAGCTTCCATGAGATCACCTCTCATTCTTCCAAACTCCAGCGAGTACAAGTGCAATCGACCCAATCTCTCCTCATACATCATTCGTGCCATCCCAGGTATCAGCTTGGTGAATCTTCGCTGAACTCCTTCCATGGCAAGTATATCCTTCCTCAGATAAGGCGACCAAAGCTGCACACAATACTCAAGATGTGGTCTCACCAAGGCCCTGTACAACTGCAGAAAGACATCCTTGTTCGTGTACACAAACCCTCTCGCGACGAATGCCAACATACCAGTTGACTTCTTAACCGCCTGCTGCATCTGCATGCGTACCTTCAGCGACTGGTGCAGAAGGACACCCAGGTCTCGTTGCACTTCCCCTTCTCCCAATCTATTGCCATTTAGATAATAATCTGCCTTCCTGTTTTTGCCACCAAAGTGGATAACCTCACATTTATCCACATTATATTGCATCTGCCATGTTTCTGCCCAATCACCCAACTTGTCCAAATCATCCTGGAGTTTCCCGAAATGCTCCTCACAGCACACACGCCCACCCAGCTTTGTGTGATCTGCAAGTTTGGAGATATTACATCTAGTTCCCTTGTCCAGATCATTTAGATATATTGTGAATAGCTGGGGTCCAAGGACTGATCCCTGCAGTACCCCACTAGTCACTGCCTGCCATTCGGAAAAAGACCCATTTATTCCAACTCGTTGCTTTCTGCCTGCCAACCATTTCTCTATCCAAGTCAATACCTTGCCCCCAATCCAATGTGCCTTAACTTTACACACCTCCAAGAGGTGCCAACACAGCGGTATTCAGACGTGAAGTTTTGGCACAGGGAGTACTCTATATTGATTCGGCCCTCATGAAGACTGTAGTGTATGTACCTTTAAGAGGGGGGCACGGTGGCATAGTGGTTAGCACTGTTGCCTCACAGCGCCAGGGACCCGGGTTCAAATCTGGCCTCGGGCGACTGTCTGTGTGGAGTTTGCACATTCTCCCTGTGTCTGCGTGGGTTTTCTCCGGGTGCTCCGGTTTCCTCCCACAGTCCAAAGATGTGCAGGTTAGGTTGATTTGGCTATGATAAATTGACCCTTAGTGTTAGGGGATTAAATACATGGGGTTATGGGGATAGGGTGGGATATGTGTCGGTGCAGGCTCGATGGGCCGAAATGGCCTCTATCTGCACTGTAGATTCTGTGATTCTGTGATTCTGAAGAGGAAATATGTTTTTGATCCCCTGTGTACTGTAGTACCAGTAGTGACCACTCGGGTATATAAGCCTGTATAGCGTCTTGTGCCGTTAGTTCACCTCCAGACTTTGTTCAGTAAACACTTGTTAAATCAGCTCCTGCATCCCATGTCTCCATTAACACATGGATCGAACAGTGGCGACGAGTTAGAAACGAACTTACCTGCAAGTCGGCAGCACCTCAATAGAGATCAACTCCTCAGACGAAGGTCGAAGCCAGAAGCAAGAAGAAAAAAAAAATACCTGTGGTTTCACCAGCTAAACGGGCTGGTGGCAGGTAGTGCACTGATCCTTCCTGGGCTGCGGCGGGCTGGGGCTCGATCGGGTGGCTCTGCAGCGGGGCCGGGCAGCGAGTCGGAAAGCAGAAGCAAAGAGAGACAGAGGGTGGAACACTCAGGAGGCGGCTGGTGCTGCAAAGCAGGTCGGCGTTCGGACCGAGCAGAGGGAGGGGAAAGTCCCAGAGGGTCCGCTCCACAATGGGAACGGTTCTCCAAGTAAAGGAGAAACTATTTAAAAGATACATATAAAAAAAAATAGAAATACAGCTAAAAGCTGCAGGTCGCAATGGGAACTGCAGAGAACAGCGTTGGCAGCAGAGGGAATGCGCGGGAGGCGCCATCTTGACTCGGCGGGGAAGAAGGAAAAGCGCGGGAGGCGCCATTTTTGATTTTCAGGATGCCGAAGACTGGCAATATCACTGCTTTCGATAGTGATATAGAGGATTGGACCACATATGTGGAAAGAGTGGAGGTATATTGCAAGGCGAATGAAGTAACTCATGATATAAAGGCATCGGTACTTCTAAATGTGATGGGCGCAAGGACATACGGGCTGTTACGAAACTTAAACACTCCAGCCAAACCGATGGACAAGAATTTTAAGGAGATTGTTGATACCTTAAGGAGCACTTAAACCCAACACCGCTGCTGATAGCAGAACGATTCAAATTCTTCAGGAGGAATCAGCACAAGAATGAAAGTAACACTGATTACCTCACCGAATTACGAAAGCTGTCAAAACACTGCCAATTCGGGGCAGGACTGGTAGATTCTCTACGAGACAAATTCGTCTGCGGTCTCCTAAGCGAAGGAACACAGAAAAGACTACTTTCTGAGAAAGATTTGACACTGGACAAGACTTTCAGTATGGCTGTATCATACGAAGCAGCAGCAAGAGGAGCTGCAGAGATACAGCAAAAGCCACAGGACTTCGGCACCCATGAAATGACACGGGGTTTCGAGAGTTGTTATCGCTGTGGCAGATCCAACCATGACCAGAAGGACTGCTGGTTGAAGGACAAAGCATGCAGGCAATGCGGAAAGATGGGACACATTGCACGTATATGCAGATCTGGAAAAAAATCCGCTGACAGTAAAAGGGTCAGTAAGGAAAAGTACAGAAAGGTGCAAATGATGACGGACAGTAGCTCCGAAGACTAGAAGAGCGATAGCGACCCCGGAAACAAGAGACTAAGCTGTCTCAAATTACATAATGTAATTGCCAAAGAAGATTACCAAACCATTTGGGTTACCCTCACGATAGCGGGGTCCCCAGTTAAAATGGAGCTAGATACAGGATCAGCTCTGACCATCATAAAACGACGGGATTACGAGCGGCTATTTCCGCATATACCTTTGAAAGACACATCGATTATCTTGAAGACATATACGGGGCAGAATGTATACCCCAGAGGGAAAATACGGGTGCCTGTTGTATACAATGGCAAGGAAATACCGAAGTTGTATTTATACATTCTGCCAGATGGTGGTCCACCGTTGTTGGGACGTGAATGGATCAGAAAGATACGTTTAGACTGGCACTCCATTCAGGCACTGACGGTGACCAGTAAGAAAAAGAATGATGATGACGTCATACCTGGACGATTAAAAGAAATCTTGGCTAACGCCAAATAAGTGTTACAACAGGATCTAGGAACCCTGAAAGGCGCCACCGCCTCAATAAAAGTGGAAGGTGCGGCAATTCCCAAGTTTTTTAAGGCAAGGCCGGTGCCATACGCAATTCGTCTAGCCGTCGAGGCAGAGCTGGAGAATTTGGAAAAAGCAGGCGTGTTATCCAAGGTAGATTGGAGCGAGTGGGCAACACTCATCATCCCGGTAATGAAGAAAACGTTGAATAATGATAAATCTGAAGAACAGAGAAAAAATCGCATCTGTGGGGACTTCAAGGTGACTGTAAACCCGGTTCTTCACACAGTGCAGTATCCTCTTCCGAGGATAGAAGATATTTTCGCCTCACTATCCGGAGGGAAACGTTTCACCAAAATTTAGTTAGCACAGGCATATCTACAGATGGAGGTTGAGGAGGCCTCTAAAAAGTATCTCACGATAAACACACACAAAGGCCTGTACCAGTACAATCGACTGGTTTTCGGAGTGGCATCAGCTCCGGCTATCTGGCAAAGAGCTATGGAGCAAGTCCTGCAAGGGATTCCGGGGACTCAATGCTACCAAGACGACATCCTTGTAACAGGAGAAAACGACAACGAGCACCTTGCCAACTTGGAGCAGGTGCTCACGAGGCTGAGAGAACGGGGCCTACGAGCAAATCGCCCCAAGTGCGAATTTTGCCAGAAACAAATATACTGTGGCCAGGTCATTAATGAAGACGTGTTGCATAAGTCACCTGAAAAAATTGAAGCGGTCGTAAAAGCCCCCGCGCCTGAAAATTTCTCACAATTAAGGTCGCTCCTGGGATTAATAAATTACTATCATAAATTTTTACCGAACTTGTCAACGGTTCTGCACGCCCTTAACGCACTGCTACAAACGGGAGTAGTTTGGAAATGGAGCGAAGACTGTAAACGTGCCTTCCATAAATGCAAAGGCTTGATCACGTCCAGGGAACTGTTGGCTCATTACAACCCATCACTGCCAATCAGACTGGCGTGCGACTCATCCCCTTATGGCGTGGGAGTGGTATTATCGCATAGATTCCCTCATGGCTCAGAGAGGCCGATAGCTTCTGCGTCATGCTCATTGAACTCAGCTGAGCGTAACTATGTCCAGATCGAAAGGGAGGCACTCAGCCTGGTGTGGGGGGTGAAGAAATTCAACCATTACCTACACGGACAAAAATGTACCTTGTTGACTGACCATCAACCCCTCGTCTCCATATTCAACCCTAAAAAGGGCGTTCCCATTATGACAGCACAAAGGCTACAAAGGTGGTCCCTTTTCCTAGGGGCACGCCAATATGACATAGAATACAAAGGAACAAAACAGCATGGGAATGCTGATGGGTTATCGTGCCTACCGTTGCCAATGGTAGAAGAGGCGCCTACAGTGGACCCAGTGGAGATGTTCCACTCGACCATAGTGGAATGTCTACCGGTGACAAATTCTACCATTGAAAAGGAAACGAGAAATGACCCGACTCTCTCACGAGTCTATGATTTAATGGTGAAGGGATGGCCAGCACATGGTGAACCACTGTTGCCAGCATTCTCGCAAAGAAGAGAACAGCTGTCAGTGTGCCGAGGAACCTTGAATTGTGGATAGAGAGTGGTGATTCCACCCAAACTCAAGGATAAAGTGCCAAAGGAGCTTCACGAGGGGCATCTGGGTGGAGTGAAAATGAAGAACTTAGCCAGAGCGTTTGTGTGGTGGCCAGGTATCGATGGATACATCGAAGAAATGACCAAGAGCTGGCTAGGATGCCAGAAGGTCCAAAACGCCCCACCACAAGCCGTTCTACATCCATGGGAGTGGCCCTCATCTCCATGGCAAAGGGTACATATCGACTTTGCTGGTCCATTTATGGACTCAATGTTCTTAATCGCGGTGGATGCACACTACAAGTGGCCAGAGGAAATAAAGATGTCCTCCAACACCACGGAAAAAACCAGCACAGTATTAAGGACCATATTCGCCAGGAATGGGCTGCCTGAACAGATCTGTTACATAAGAACATAAGAACATAAGAAATAGGAGCAGGAGTAGGCCAATCGGCCCTTCGAGCCTGCTCCGCCATTCAATAAGATCATGGCTGATCTGATCCTAACCGTCAATCTACTATCACAGAACTAGACACATGCAATAGGAGCAGGATCAGGCTTCACTGCCCCTGGACCCGCTTTGCTACCCACAGGGCCATGAACGATCCGAACATAGACTCATGTCCAAATTCCTGCCCGCTCCCCATAACCCTTAATTCCCTTTACTTATAGGAAACTGTCTATTTCTGTTTTAAATTTATGTAATGATGTAGCTTCTACAGCTTTTTGGGGCAGCATATTCCATGGACCTACCACCCTCTGAGTGAAGTAGTTCCTCCTCATCTCAGTTTTGAAAGAGCAGCCCCTTATTCTAAGACTATGCCCCGTAGTTCTAGTTTCACCCATCATCGGGAACATCCTCCCCGCATCCAGCCGATCCAACCCCTTCACAATCTTATTCTTCTCTCGTTCTTCTGAACTCCAATGAGTAGAGTCCCAATCTACTCAACCTCTCCTCATATGTCCATCCCCTCATCCCCGGGATTAACCGAGTGAACCTTCTTTGTACTGACTCGAGAGCAAGTATGTCTTTTCTTAAGTATGGACACCAAAACTGTATGCAGTATTCCAGGTGCGGTCTCACCAATGCCTTGTACAACTGAAGCAATACCTCCCTATTTTTATATTCTATCCCCCTAGCAATGAAAGCCAACATTCCATTGGCCTTCTTAATCACTTGCTGCACCTGCATACTAACCTTTTGAGTTTCGTGCACCAGGACACCCAGATCCCTTTGTACTTCAGTACTTTCAAGTTTCTTGCCATTAAGATAATGATTTGCTTTACGATTTTTCCTGCCAAATTGCATAACCTCACACTTTCCAGTATTGTATTCCATCTGCCAAATCTCTGCCCATTTACTTAGCCTGTCTATGTCCCCTTGCAGGTTTTTATGTCCTCCTCACTCACTACTTTCCATCCCATTTTAGTATCATCTGCAAACTTTGATATGTTACACTCGGTCCCGTCCTCCAAATCGTTAATATAGATTGTAAAGATTTGGGGACCCAGCACTGACTCCTGCGGAACACCACTAGAGTCATAGAGTCATAGAGTCATAGAGTTATACAGCACAGATAGAGGCCCTTCGGCCCATCGTGTCCGCGCCGGCCATCAAGCCCTGTCTAATCTAATCCCATATTCCAGCATTTGGTCCGTAGCCTTGTATGCTGTGGCATTTCAAGTGCTCATCCAAATGCTTCTTAAATGTTGTGAGGGTTCTTGCCTCTACCACCCTTTCAGGCAGTGAGTTCCACATTCCAACCACCTTCTGGGTGAAAAAGTTCTTTCTCAAATCTCCTCTAAACCTCCCGCCCTTTACCTTTAATCTATGCCCCCTAGTTATTGACCCCTCTACTAAGGGAAAAAGCTCCTCAGCATCCATCCTATCTATGCCCCTCATAATTTTGTACACCTCAATCATGTCCCCCCTCAGCCTCCTCTGCTCCAAGGAAAACAAACCCAATCTGCCCAGTCTCTCTTCATAGCTGAAGCGCTCCAGCCCTGGTAACATCCTGGTGAACCTCCTCTGCACCCTCTCCAACGCGATCACATCCTTCCTGTAGTGTGGCGACCAGAAATGCACACAGTATTCCAGCTGTGGCCTAACCAGTGTTTTATACAGCTCCATCATAACCTCCTTGCTCTTATATTCAATGCCTCGGCTAATGAAGGCAAGTATCCCATATGCCTTTTTTACCACCTTATCCACCTGTTCCGCCGCCTTCAGGGATCTGTGTACTTGCACACCCAGATCCCTCTGACCCTCCGTCTTGCCTAGGGTCTTACCATTCATTGTGTATTCCCTTGCCTTGTTAGTCCCCCCAAAGTGCATCACCTCGCACTTTTCCGGGTTAAATACCATTTGCCACTGTTCCGCCCATCTGACCAACCCATCTATATCGTCCTGCAGACTGAGGCTACCCTCCTCGCTATTTACCACCCTACCAATTTTTGTATCTTCCGCGAACTTACTGATCATACCTTTTACATTCATATCCAAGTCATTAATGTAGACCACAAACAGCAAGGGACCCAGCACCGATCCCTGTGGTACCCCACTGGCCACAGGCTTCCAGTCACAAAAACAACCTTCGACCATCACCCTCTGCCTTCTGCCACGAAGCCAGTTGTGTATCCAATGTGCCAAGGCACCCTGGATTCCATGGGCTCTTACCTTCTTGACCAGTCTCCTGTGCGGGACTTTATCGAAGGCCTTACTGAAATCCATGTATACCACATCCACTGCGTTACCCTCATCCACAGACCTAGTCACCCCCGCAAAAAATTCAATCAAATTAGTCAGACATGATCTTCCCTTGACAAAGCCATGTTGACTATCCCTGATTAATCCTTGCCTCTCCAAGTGGAGACAAATTTTGTCCCTCAGAATTTTTTCCAATAATTTTCCTACCACTGATGTTAGGCTCACTGGCCTGTAGTTCCCCGGTTTTTCCCTACTTCCCTTCTTGAATAATGGTACTACATTAGCGGTTCTCCAGTCCTCTGGCACATCCCCTGTGGCCAGAGAGGTCCTGAATATATGTGTTAGAGCCCCCGCAATCTCTTCCTTTGCCTCACACAGCAGCCTGGGATACATTTCATCCGGGCCTGGGGATTTATCCATTTTTAGGCCAGCTAAAACCGCCACTAGTTACTGATTGCCAATCTGAGAATGAACCATTTATCCCAACTCTCTGCCTCCTGTTAGATAGCCAATCCTCTATCCATGCCAGAATATTACCCCCAATCCCGTGATTTTTTATCTTAAGCAATAATATTTTGTGTGGCACCTTGTCAAATGCCTTTTGGAAGTCTAAATACACTACGTCCATTGGTTCCCCTTTATATATGTTACTTCCTCAAAGAACTCCAGAAAATTTGTCAAACATGACTTCCCCTTCATAAAACAATGCTGACTTTGTCCTATTAAATTATGATTATCCAAATGTCCTGTTGCTGTCTCCTTAATAATGGACTCCAACATTTTACCTATCACAGATGTTAGGCTAACCGGTCTATAGTTTCCAGCCTTCTGTCTACTGCCCTTTTTAAATAAGAGTGTTACATTAGCAGTTTTCCAGTCTGCCGGGACCTTTGCTGAGTCCAGGGAGTTTTGGATAATTATTACCAATGCATCCACAATCCCTACCGCCACTTCCCTCAAGACCCCAGGATGTAAGCCATCAGGTCCAGGTGATTTATCCGCCTTGAGTCCCATTATTTTACCGAGTACCACTTCCTTAGTGATTTTGATCGTGTTTAGCTCCTCCCCCCTATAGCCCCCTGTTTGTCCAGTGTTGGGATATTCTTCGTGTCCTCTACTGTAAAGACTGATACAAAATACTCATTCAGTGTTTTTGCCATCTCCATATTTCCCACCATTAATTTCCCGGTCTCGTCCTCTAAGTGACCAACATTTTCTTTAGACACCCTTTTTCTTTTTATATATCGATAAAAACTCTTACTATCTGTTTTTATATTTTTTTCTAATTTACTTTCATAATCTATCTTCCCTTTCTTAATCAATCTTTTTGTTATATTTTGCTGTCTTTTAAAGTTTTCCCAATCCTCTATCCTCCCACTAGATTTGGCGACCTCACATGCCCTTGTTTTTAGTCGAATACTATCCTTAATTTCTTTACTTAGCCACGGATGGCTGTCTTTTCTTTTACACCCTTTTCTTTTCAGTGGAATATATATTTTTTGGAAGTTGTAAAATAACTCCTTAAATGTACACCACTGATCATGTATCGTCCTAACCTTTAATCTATTTTCCTATCCACTCTACTCAATTCTGCTCTCATACCTTCATAGTCTCCTTTATTCAAGCTTAGCACGCTTGTTTGAGATCCAACCTACTCACCCTCTAATTGAATATGGAATTCAACCATGTTATGGTCACTCATTCCAAGGGGATCCTTTACAAGGACATTTTTAATTAATCCTGTCTCGTTACACAGGACCAGATATAAGCTTGCTCGTCCCCTGGTCGTTTCAGTTACATACTGCTCAAGAAATCCATCCCTAATACACTAAATGAACTCATCCTCAAGGCAGCCCTGCCCAGTTTAATTTGTCCAATTAATATGATAGTTAAAATCCCCCATCTTTATAGATGTTCCCTTATTACAAGCCTCAACTATTTCCTGATTGATACTCCGTCCAACCGAGTTGCAACTGTTCGGAGGCCTATAGACTACGCCCACTAGTGTTTTTTCCCCCTTATTATTCCTTATCTCCACCCAAACTGTTTCATTATCCTGATCTTTTGACCCAATATCATTTCTCTGTATTACAGTGATTCCTTCCTTTATTAACATAGCCGCTCCACCTCCCGTTCCTTCCTGCCTGTCCTTCCTGATCGTTAAATAACCTGGTATGTTTAACTCCCAGGCATTGTCACCTTGCAGCCATGTTTCTGTAATTGCCACAAGATCATACCCATATGTAGTTATTTGTGCCATTAACTCGTCTATTTTGTTTCGAATGCTACGTGCATTCAGTTAGAGAACTTTCAAATATGTTTTGTGACACTTAATTCCTGCTTTTGCCCGTTTTATTACTTTACCTTTTACTCCATACTTTCTGCCCCTTCCTGACACATTCTGGTTTATAATTTCCCCACTGCTACCTAAGTCTATGACCTTCTCTGTTGTTATTTTTATTATTTGCTCTCTAGGAACCTCCCCCCCACTAGTTAGTTTAAAGCCCTCTCTACAGCCCTAGTTATATGATCCGCCAGGACTCTAGTCCCAGCTCTGGCCAAGTGAAGCCTGTCCCAATGGAACAGCTCCCTCCTGCCCCAGTACTGGTGCCAGTGTCCCAGGAAGCAAAACCCATTTCTCCCACACCAGTCTTTGAGCCGCGCATTTAACTCTCTAATTTTATTTGTCCTAGCCAAATTTGCTCGTGGCTCAGGTAATAGTCCAGAGATTATTACCCTTGAGGTTCTGTTTTTTAATTTGACCCCTAGCTGCTCATACTCCTTTAACAGAACCGGCTTCCTAGTCCTATCTACGTCGTTTGTACCAACATGGACCACGACGACTGGATCCACCCCCTCCCACTGCAAGTTTCTTTCCAGCCCAGAGGAGATGTCCTTAACCCTGGCACCGGGTAGGCAACACAGCCTACGGGACTCTCGCTCTTGGCTGCAGAGAACTCTATCCATCCCTCTAATAATACTATCCCCTACCACTACAACATTTCTATTTACTCTCCCCTCTTGAATGGCCAGCCGTTCCACGGTGCTGTGGCCAGGTTTCTCATCCTCCCTGCAGTCCCTGCTCCTGTCCACACAGGGAGTAAGCACCTCGAACCTGTTGGCCAAGAGCAAGAGCTGCGGCTCCTCCAACACTACCTCCTGGATCCCCGTACCTGCCTCGCTCGTAGTCACACCGTCCTGACCCTGGCCATGTGCTACATCTGAATGAATTAACTTCATAGGTGTGACCACCTTCTGGTACACTGAGTCCAGGTATTCTCCCCCTCCCTGATGTGTCGCAGTGTCTGAAGCTCAGACTTCAGCTCATCAACACGGAGCTGGAGATCCTGTAGCAGCAGACACTTGTCACAGATGTAATCACCGTGAGCCTCAATGGCGTTTACCGGCTCCCACATCTCGCAACAGTAACACATCACCTGCTCCATTCTATGTAATTAATTAAAAAAAATTTGTTACCCGATTTTCGATGCTAGTGTCCCCTTTAATTAATTGGATTTAAATTAAATCAATACCTCTAATTACACCAGTTAAATGGTTTACCAACAGTCACTCTGCACCAGAAGGGCCTTATTAAGTACAACCTGTTAAAGATATTCTCTACAAGCGCTTATTTACCAACTGTCTCCACTACACCACAGAGACCCTTGCAAAAAACCGCCGAATTTAAGCTTGTAATGAAAAGGAGAAAGAAAGAAATACTCACCAACCAATCCAACCAATCACTTACCTGCTTCCTGGTGACGTCACACATGGATTACTTTTTACCTCTCTCCTCTGCTGCTGAATTGGTATGACTCACCTCACAACTGCCACCGCTTTAAGCTCTGCCGCCGGTCACTGCCCCCTCACAGGTCCGATGCTCTGATCGGGCCTCACCTCACAACTGCCACCGCTTTAAGCTCTGCCGCCGGTCACTGCCCCCTCACAGGTCCGATGCTCTGATCGGGCCTCACCTCACAACTGCCGCCGCTTTAAGCTCTGCCGCCGGTCACTGCCCCCTCACAGGTCCGATGCTCTGATCGGGCCTCACCTCACAACTGCCGCCGCTTTAAGCTCTGCCGCCGGTCACTGCCCCTCACAGGTCCGATGCTCTGATCGGGCCTCACCTCACAACTGCCGCCGCTTTAAGCTCTGCCGCCGGTCACTGCCCCCTCACAGGTCCGATGCTCTGATCAGGCCTCACCTCACAACTGCCGCCGCTTTTAAGCTCTGCCACCGGTCACTGCCGCCTCACAGGTCCGATGCTCTGATCGGGCCTCACCTCGCAACTGCCGCCGCTTTTAAGCTCTGCCGCCAGTCACTGCCCCCTCACAGGTCCGATGCTCTGATCGGGCCTCACCTTGCAACTGCCGCCACTTTTAAGCTCTGCCGCCGGTCACTGCCCCCTCACTGGTCCGATGCTCTGATCGGGCCTCACCTCGCAACTGCCGCCGCTTTTAAGCTCTGCCGCTGCTCACTGCCCCCTCACAGGCCTGATGCTCTGATCGGGCCTCACCTCGCAACTGCCGCCGCTTTTAAGCTCTGCCGCCGGCCACTGCCCCCTCACAGCTCCGATGCTCTGATAAAGGACCACAATTTGTATCCAAAGAATTCAGGAAGTTCTTCAAAAACAATGGGGTTAAGCACTACACGTCCGCCCCATACCATCCCGCCACCAATGGATTAGCTGAAAGGTTTGTCCAGACCTTCAAGAAGGCCATAAATGCCATGGGTAATGAAGTCATAAATCTACAACATAAGGTAGATAACTTCTTGTTTGCGTACAGGAATGCAACACATGTGGTTACTAACCAAACACCAGCCATGATGTTTTTCAATAGAAGACTAAGATGCCGGCTGGATTTGGTCAAGTCAAACGTCAGAAGGGACGTAGAGAACCGGCAATTTCAAAGCATGAATGAAAGGCCAACTAGAACCTTCCAGATAGGTCAAAAAGTTTTGGCCCGGGACTACCGTAGTGAGAAATGGCAGCCTGGAACTATTTGCACATGACTAGGACTGCTGATGTATACCGTGGACATTGGAGAAAGCATAATAAGGTGCCATGCTGACCAGATCATAGAGTCATCCGAAAAAGGACAACCTACACCACAACTCTATACGCCTAGTGATGAAGCAGAGATACCCATAGTATCTACCTCCGATCCGGTGATACTGGAACCAGATGTACCCGACACTGGCATTGAAGCCGAATCGACCTTGCCAAAAGAACCTACTACACCACCGAAACCTACTACACCACCGAGGCGTTATCCGGACTGAGTCAGGAAGCCTCCAGAGAGACTGAATTTGTAATTGATTAACTTCAGCAAATGTGTAGATTATTGTTCTTGTAAAAATGTTATTTAATGATTACTTAAAATGTTAGGTACTATTTATCTAAAAGGGGAGGAATTGTAGCGTATGTACCTTTAAGAGGAACTGTGTTTTTGAAGCGCCTGTGTACTGTATTACCAGTAGTGTCCACTCTGGTATATAAGCCTGTATAGCTTCTTGTGTAGTTAGTTCACCTCCAGACTTTGTTCAGTAAACACTTGTTAAATCAACTCCTGCATTCTGTGTCTCCATTAACACACGGATCTAACAAAGATTCATGCCATCTCGTCATTCATGTGCAAGGAAATGTCATGCTGATTACCACCTACCAGCCTCTGCCAGGATTCTTTCATGTTGAACAACACTTGGAAGAAGCATTCAGAGTAACCAGTTCACAGAATGCACTCTGTGAGGGGGGCTTCAATATCCATAACCAAAACTGGCTCAGTAGCACCACTACTGACCGAGCTGGACGTTTCCAGAAGGGCGTAGCTGCAAGGTGGTTAGAGAATCAACATGAGTCAAAACCTACTTGACATTGTCCTCACCAATTTACATGTCGCAGATGCATCTGTCCATGACAGTATCGGTAGGGGTGACCACCGCACATAATTTGTCGTGACGAAGTCCCATCTTTACACTGACAACTCCCTCCAACGTATTGTGTGGCACTACCACCGTGCTAAATGGGATAGATTCGAAACAGCTCAAATCATAGCATCTACGAGGCGCTGTGGGCTAACAACAGCAACAACATTGTACCACGAAATAACAACAGAAATGCTGAAAATACTCATCAGGCCAGGCAGCATCCGTGGTGAGAGAAACAGAGTTAACGTTTCAGGTCTGGGACCCTTCATCGTTGTATACCACGATCTGTAAAGTCATGGTGCAATATTCTGGTAGATTCGTTGTTTTTTAGAATAGTTGGTTTTATGGCCCAGAACTTCGGGTCTCCACGGGTGAGTATGCACGGGGTACTCACCCGTAGGCCCAATGGAAGTGCTGTTTTCATGCATGTACTGCAGCTGCTTGGGAAACCGGCACTTCTGTTCCACTGAATGCAGGGGTTAAGAGGTCTAACGCGTGTGCAGGAGAGGCAATGCGTGCGCATCAAACCTACGTTTTTTTTTGGAGGTTTTCCCGGGAGGGTAAGTCTGCAGGAGTTACACATTTAAAAAGCAGTCGTAAGGCCTGCTTTTTACAAGGTAATTGGCGAATTAATTAAAATTAAAACAATTTTTCCACAGATTTATTATTTTTAAATACTTTAAAGAAAGGTAAGTTTATTTTTTTCAAAAATTTAAATTATTGTTTAAAATAGTTATTTCATGTAATTTATAGTTTATTTAAAAAATGTGATTTTTATTTCAATTTATTTGAAGATTAAGTGATGTTTCAGGGCTCGTAGTATTTATAAGTTTTGACAGCTCTTCCAATTGGCTCCCCATGGCCCACGTGAGCCCAGGGGACGCATCGAACTAACTGTGCCCCTGGGATATGCAAGCACTGCGCGCCGGCAGCTAGTGGAGGCCTAGAATCGCAATTCCACGGGGGCTCACAGCTCAACGGCCGGCACGTAAGGTAAGTGCAGGTCGGGCGCTTACACCCGCAGGAAGCCTCTGACCCGAATTTCTGGGCCATCATCTTATAATAATAAATATATTTTAATCATAGAATCATAGATCGGTTACAGCACAGAAAGAGGCCATTCAGCCTATCGAGCCCGTGCTGGCTCTATGCAAGCGCACTTCCATTAGATCCACTCGCTCGCCCTTTCCCCAAAGCCCTGCTTTTTTATCCTTCAGCTACTTATCCACCATGTACCTTCCACCAGTCCGAATCATCAGTAATGGATTTATAATCGTGTGTAAGAATTAAATGTAGAAATCTGTTATCATCAATTCTATGCAATGTTAACCTGAATTATTTATGTCATGTAATCCTCTGCTTATAATTAAATCTCTGTGAGTTAGCTGTAACTAGACAGCCTGCAGGAGAAAGAGGAATGCTGCAGCCGAATAGGGATGCAGTTGGTGAAAGCTGCATGGTAGCCACAGTAAGAATGAGACTTTGGTCCGGATTTTCCGATCGGAGGCTTCCTGCATTCAGTTTCCTCCAATCTCGAAAAAAATCGACAAACTTACCTGCTGGGTCCATAGGTCCCGACACTTCTGCTCCTGGGATTATCCTGGTGTGCGCGTGCAGAGGCCCAGGTATTCCAGGGGCGCAGGCAGTTCGCAAGCATCCCTGAGATCACATGGGCCATGGGTAACCAATCAAAGAAGGGAAACCCCCTTCACACATTGACAGGTTTCTCCGCTTAGATCTGTCAAAAGTATGAAAGGGGAAACTGAATAACACGCTAAAACATTAAATAATGTTTATTAAATCACGTAATTAAAATTACATTAAATTAAATATTTTCAACATAAATTTAATTTTTTGAAAAAATAATTTAAAGACTTTTACGAGGCTAAAAATAAAGTTACATTTTAAAAAATTATTTTAGAATTATAAATGAGTGAGAAAACGTATTTTTTAAATTTGTTAAAACATTTAGGCAGTTAACAGCAAGCCTTACACCTGCTTTTACCAGGCGTAAGAGTTTAAAATGTTTTCAGCGGGCGGAGGTTCTGCAGAGAGTGGAACTCTCCACCCACAGAGGCCATTGTTCACGGCAGGCGTAGGAGCTGACAAGAGAATTCTTGACAGATCGAAAGTGCCGGTTTTCAGCGCATTTGCTTCGCATGAGTGAAACCGGCACTTGTGTGGCCCCGACGGGTGTGTACACAGCTCGTACACACCCGTGGGAGTCGGAACATACGGGCTGTAGAGAGCAGCTAGCCAGAGAAGCAAGGTCAGGTGTACCTGCCTCTGTGTTGGAATGTTATGATGTCTGCAGTGAAACTAAAACTTAAACCTTTCACAGAAACAGAAACGACGCCATATCTCTTCCCCCTGGAGACATGTTCCGTTGTTCTGCCATAACTACCCCAAACATGAGTCTTGATGGTCAAAAGCAGATCATGTAATTGTGTCATAAGTCTAGAACCTGCGTAAGCCAGATTGGTGCGGGTCTGGCATCTCTGTGATTGGATTTGGGGGCTTTTGGTTGTCAGCATGCGATTGTTTCAGTAAGACTCCATATGAAAGGTTTTGTGTGAGAGTAAGGGCACAACAAGGGGATTTTTACAGACACAAAGTGTAGAAGATTTCAGGAAGATTCACGGAGACACCCGGGAGACAAAGAGAGAAGAGAGTCCAGAATCACAGTGTGCAGCTTAATCACATTTGCGTTTCTATCCATAGGATAATGGGGTAATATAATTATCAAGTATCCTCTGTAAACTGCTCTTTGAATACTGTAATGTATTAAGCCATGCTTGTGCTGAATACATTTAAATTACTGTCCCCCGTACGGTTCAACCTCGAATCATTTGGAAACAGGTTTCCTGCGCGATCTTTTAATGGCCCGGCATATCCATCACTCTGCCATTACCTTCAAGCCAGGGGAACATTCCTGGTTCAATGAAGAGTGTAGAAGAGGAAGGCAGGAGCAGCACCGTGCGTAGCTGAAAATGTTCTGCCAATCTGGTGAAGCTACAACACAGGACTGCAAGCATGCTAAATGGTGGTGCTACATGATAAAGACGGAGCTAAGCTACCCACAAGCAATGGATCAGTTCAAAGCTCTGCAGTCCTGCCACATCCAGTCATTAATGGTTTTGGACAAGTAAACAATTAACCGGAGGAGAAGGCTCCATCAACATCCCCATCCTCAATGGTGGCAGAGCCCAGCAAGGACTTATATAATTGCAGTAAGACTTATTTACTCGTATACTTCAATCCTTTTGTAATAAAAGCTAATACACCATTTGCTTTCCCAATTATTGCTGCACCTGCAGGCTAACTTGCAGCGTACAATGACACCCAGTTCCCTATGAATTCCAACATGACGTGATCTCTCACCATTTAAAAACATTTTGTTTTTCTATTTTTCTTACCAAAGTGGATAATTTCACACTTGTCCATATTATATTCAATCTGTCATGTACTTTCCCACTCACTTAACCTGTCTATATCGCGCTGCATCATCTTTGCATCTTCCTTACACCTTACTTTCACACGCAACTTTGTATCATCAGCAAACTCGGATCCATTTGACATATTTGAGCCTCCAATTCATTCAATTTGTTTCTTACACCCCATACGTTAGTATATAACACAGTAAGTATATATGACCTGATACTTTCTTTCTTACACCGTTTAACTACCATGTTCCTTATATGTCTCGCCTGCTGTAACTACTTCAATTATTTTAGTATTTCCTTCACTGAAATATCACGTGGTAACCTGAAATCTGCTCTTATCCATTTTTATCGTTCATTTACCATTTTACTGCTGTTTATGGCTGAGTCCTCCCCCACCCCATTTAATTGTTTAATGCCAATTTTTGCCAGGCTATTTATCCTTTCCACTGGGACCTCGGTTTCAGCCCGGTTCAGGTACAGCCTGCTCCAAAGGTACAGCTATCTCGTGGCCCAGTACATTTGTAAAAAGTCACACAACACCAGGTTGTAGTCCAACAGCTTTATTTGAAATCACAAGCTTTCGGAGCGCTGCTCCTTCTCCAGGTGAAGTGGAGAAATGCATAAAGACACAGCTTATATAGTCAGAGAATCATGTCAGATGTTTACAGGTAACCTTTCCAACTGCCATTAATCACACCTCGGCAGAGAGAAAATCACAGCAGTCAAAGGTGTGAATGGTGTCCAAACAGGTCAGTCAGGGAAACATTACATCAAAGAACAATGAGGTGGGGTCACAAGGGGTCAAATATTGCAGAGGCTGGGGTCTGTATGAAAAACAAAAAAAGAAAAAAACATTTTTTTTTTTTGGCTGGAAATCACAGCAGGTCCGGCCGCATCCGTGTAGAGAGAACAAGCCAATGTCGACTACCTACATGCACACCAAGAACAGGAAGCTTGAGAAACTTGGCATCACCAGCAGCAGCAACCAAGCCTCCCCCGGTACCACGGTTGAAACCAGAGGGAAATCCATCGTCAACCTGTCCGACCACACCCTTCAACCAGACGAAATTGAAGTTCTCAGCCAAGCGCTCAATTTCTGCCCCACCACCAAAATGGACCCCATCGGTCTCGCGGCAGACACAGAGGAATTCATCAGGATAATGAGGCTCCGGGAATTCTTCCACAAATCCCAAGATGTCAGCAGCGAACCCAATGAGACAATCAATGATCCGGAACAGCAGACAGAGGGATCCGCAGTGCAGCAACCGAAGAAGAAAGAGTCAAATTGGACCCCTCCGGAGGGTCGCTGCCCTAAGCTTGACATGTATGCTCAAGCTGTCAGGAGATGCATCAACGCCAGATTCATCAGCCGCACTCACAAGACAGTCCAGAATGTCACCCGAGCACAACGCAACGCCACCCACGCTCTCAAGACCAACCGCAACATCGTCATCAAACCAGCAGACAAAGGAGGTGCCATTGTCATACAGAATAGAACGGACTATTGCAAAGAAGCATACCGACAACTGGACAACCAGGAACACTACAGACAGTTACCCGCAGATCTGACCAAAGAACACACCCGCCAACTCAACAGACTGATCAATACCTTCGACCCAGACCTTCAAAGCATCCTACATGCTCTCATCCCACGTACTCCCCGCGTGGGAGACTTCTACTGCCTCCCAAAGATACAGAAAGCCAACACGCCTGGACGTCCTATCGCATCAGGCAACGGAACCCTGTGTGAGAACCTCTCTGGATATGTCGAGGGCATCCTGAAACCCATCGTACAGGGAACCCCCAGCTTCTGTCGCGACACTACAGACTTCTTACAGAAGCTCAGCACCCACGGACCAGTTGAACCAGGAACACTCCTCGCCACGATGGACGTCTCACACACTACACCAGTATCCCCCACGATGACGGCATCGCTGCGACAGCCTCAGTACTCAACACCAACAACAGCCAATCTCCAGACGCCATCCTACAACTCATCCACTTCATCCTTGACCACAATGTCTTCACCTTCGACAACCAGTTCTTTACCCAAACACACGGAACAGCCATGGGGACCAAATTCGCACCCCAATACGCAAACATCTTCATGCACAAGTTCGAGCAAGACTTCTTCGCTGCACAGGATCTCCAACCAACGCTATACACCAGATACATCGACGACATTTTCTTCCTATGGACCCACGGCGAAGAATCACTGAAAAGACTACACGATAACATCAACAAGTTCCATCCCACCATCAAACTCACCATGGACTACTCCTCAGAATCAATCTCATTCCTGCACACACGAATCTCCATCAAAGACGGACACCTCAGCACTTCACTCTGCCGCAAGCCCATGGACAACCTCGCGATGCTTCACTTCTCCAGCTTCCACCCTAACCACGTTAAAGAAGCCATCCCCTATGGACAAGCCCTGCGAATACACAGGATCTGCTCAGACGAGGAGGAACGCGATGGACACCTACAGACACTGAAAGACGCCCTTGTAAGAACGGGATATGATGCTCGACTCGTCGATCGACAGTTCCGACGGGCCACAGCGACAAATCGCATAGACCTCCTCAGAAGACAAACACGGGACACAACCAACAGAGTACCCTTCGTCGTCCACTACTTCCCCGGAGCGGAGAAACTACGCCATGTTCTTCACAGCCTTCAACATGTCATCGATGACGACGAACACCTCGCTAAGGCCATCCCCACGCCTCCACTACTCACTTTCAAACAGCCGCCTAACCTCAAACAGACCATCGTTCGCAGCAAATTACCCAGCTTTCAGGAGAACAGCGACCACGACACCACACAACCCTGCCACAGCAACCTCTGCAAGGCATGCCAGATCATCAACACAGATACCATCATCACACGTGAGGACACCACCCACCAGGTACATTGTACATACTCATGTGACTCGGCCAACGTTGTCTACCTCATACGTTGCAGGAAAGGATGCCCCGGAGCATGGTACATCGGTGAGGCCATGCAGACACTGTGACAACGGATGAACGGACACCGCGCAACAATCACCAGGCAGGAGTGTTCCCTCCCAGTCGGGGAACACTTCAGCAGTCAAGGACATTCAGCCTCCTATCTTCGGGTAAGCATTATCCAAGGTGGCCTTCAAGACACACGACAACGCAAAATCGTCGAGCAGAAACTGATAGCCAAGTTCCGCACCCATGAGGACGGCCTCAACAGAGATCTTGGGTTCATGTCACGCTACATGTAACCCCACCTGATGCAGGGTCATCCAGACTCGAGTCGACATTGGCTTGTTCTCTCTACAAGGATGCGGCCGGACCTGCTGTGATTTCCAGCCAAAAAAAAAAAAATGTTTTTTGTCTGTTTTTTGGTTTTTCATACAGACCCCAGCATCTGCAATATTTGACCCCTTGTGACCCCACCTCATTGTTCTTTGATGTAATGTTTCCCTGACTGACCTGTTTGGACACCATTCACACCTTTGACTGCTGTGATTATCTCTCTGCCGAGGTGTGATTAATGGTAGTTGGAAAGGTTACCTGTAAACACCTGACATGATTCTCTGACTATATAAGGTGTGTCTTTATGCATTTCTCCACTTCACCTGAAGAAGGAGCAGCGCTCCGAAAGCTTGTGATTTCAAATAAAGCTGTTTGGACTATAACCTGGTGTTGTGTGACTTTTTACATTTGTCCACCCCAGTCCAACTCCGGCATCTCCACACCCAGTACATTTAACAGTGTCCCATGAAATGGAGCCCCTCCCGCCCACACCACTCATCCAGCCACGTGTTCACCTTCCTGATCTGTTTGTCTCTATGGCAATTAGCACGTGGGTCGGGTAATAATCCTGAAATTAGAACACTTGAAGAACTGGTTTTTAATTTAGCTCCTCACTCCATATACGCCATCAGCAAGAACTCCTCCCATTTGTCACTGGTCCCGACATGAACCACGACAAACCTCGGTTTCCAAATTCATTTCATCCAGATCGAGCCGTCCCTTATCATGGCATCAGTGTATATGTAAATGGGGACAATGAGTCTGTGAATGTCCGATAATCGTCCCTCTGTGTGTGAGGCTGCGCTCAGGAGGGAACTTCCATGATCTCGGCAACTGATTTCGCGCAACTTACATCTGAAATCGTTGTAGATAATTTAATGGGAATAAAAGGTGAGAGACGTCCCTCTCCAATAAATTAGGAGCACAGAGGCATTTAAAACGTTTAAGGGGCAGAATAAACTCTCCTTATTTCACAACATCCTGTAGGACGGATTTTGCAGCAGCAGTTAGCGTCGTTTCCAATTCGATTTTGTAATTTAATGTTGAATCTGCCACCATCACCCTTTCAAGTATTGATTTCCCGATCACAACAAATCTCTTTGCAAATAAATGTTTCCTCAAATCGCCTCAGGTTCTTCTGTCAATAACCTTCAAATTCGCAAAAGTGTTTGAACAGGGCTGGTCAATATGATTGGGGCTATTGGCTCGTGTGGAAGATAAAGAAAGCCATTGACTGGTTGGGTGGAATGGATAGTTTCCGTGATTTAACATCGATGTATTTTTGTGTACATTGAGGTCTCACGGGTTAGCATTAGCATTCGGACCCTGGGAAAATTAGTTGGGATCTCAGGGTGTTAGAGCAGTGAGGCAAGACCTGGGATCAGGCAGCAATGCGAATGTGGCCTAAAGGTTTTGTGAACACTGAGAATGGATCTGGAGTTCGGTAGTTGGGGGAAATATGAAACATGGCTTTCTGGTATCAAGAAATTCGAAAAGCTCAGAATATACATGTGTCTTTCAATGATTCATTCAACTATTCAGAGGTTAAAAATATTCATGCAAACCCAAGTTTTTGAGACATGCTAAAGTTTTGAAGGTAAATCTTCATTCAAGGCCATCAAATAAATATTAAGAACAATGCAATCATTAGATTTAATGATGTTCATGCGAAAATGAACTTACTGTTTTTATTTAGAACCTTAATTTGAAGATTAGATATTTCATTAACTGAAAAAATGACAAACATTATTTTCAACAAGCTCTATGATTAATTTGATTGGGTGATCAAAAAACTCCTTCCAGTTTGGTCTCTATGAAAGAGCCTCCATTTAGTCCCACTCCCTTGCTTCTTCCCCGTAGCCCTGTACATTTTCCCCTTCAATGATTTCTCCAATACATTTTCCAAGTTACTATAGAAATTGCTTCCACCACCCTTTCAAAGCAATGCATTCCAGATTAAAGCAACACGCTTCGAGAAACACATTCACCTCACCTTCCATCTGCTTCAATTGCTAATTCACTTAAAAATAAACTTCTTTAGGTTTCTTGAATTTATGTTATTATTTATGTTGAGAAAACGAGGAAATAGCAACTTCAAAAGCAGAGATGTGGTTTTGGCTTTTCCGTGGTATATTTCGAGGAGCTGGGAGACGTCAAACTGAGGCTCTACATTGTCACCATAGGAAGTAGCGTGTAATTACAGCATGGCCAATTTATACAGGTGGTATGCTTAATAAAAGTGAAGAGAACGGAGTAAATGAATGTAGATGTACAAATTCCCAAAAACGGCAGGTTAACCTAACACATTGTCACAACACATAGAAGCATCTTAAAACACTTTATACAGGGTATTTTGGAGGTGCAGTGACTATTATGCCTGCACACCAGCAGCAGCCATGACGATATCTCGTAAGGGTGTAATGATGCTACATAATAAATGAATAACAACAGAAAATGCTGGAAAAACTCAGCAGGCCAGGCAACATCCGTGGATAGAAATTAGAGTCGACGTTTCGGGTCAAAACACTTTATCAAGACTAAAGAGGCACAGGGAATGAAATAGATTAAGAGGCCGGGCTGGGAGAAAATAAAAGAGAAGAGACATTAAGAGGTAGTCAAAACGAGACGAGATGGTGATAGGACATGTGGAGACAAAATACAGCTCCAAATTAGACGTGAAATGCGCTGGCAGAATGGGAGACGGCTGCCATGTGGGAGAGAGAAAAAAAAGGAAAGGGGGGGAGGGAAAAATCAAAAAAAAGGTGTGGATAAAAAATGTAAGTAAAAATGTGATAGGGGCCGAGCTTATGATCTGAAATTGTTGAACTCGATATTGAGTCCGGAAGGCTGTAAAGTGCCTAATCAGAAGATGTTTACGTTGCATCTTCTTGAATTGTTCCACGGAAGCTCAACGTAAACTCGAGGAGCAGCACCTAACAACATTTGTTTAATTAGAAACAGAGAAACTGGAGGGGATCAACTGGTTTATCAGAAACAAGACGGAGAATCACAGCCATATGGGATTGAATTTGACACGGTAATGCCATGGTTAACTTGTTCATGCCTTTCCTTTCTGTTTAGCATGTTCATTTTGAGTGATGGAGTTAATTACATATCCCTATCTCACGACTGTAGTTTGGTGCAGATACATCGCTGACCTTTGGAATTAAAACCTCTCCCTGCCGCCTGACATTCTTAAATCCTGTTGATCATCCAAACCCAGTTAAAGGCGAAGGGCCTAGAAATTCAGTTGGCTGCGCCAGCCGTTAGCGCCTTAGGAGGAGCAGATCTCGAGCGCTAGGCGCTTCGCGCCCGGGCGCAGCGCGATCTGCGCCTCGCCCCAAATTCAGTAGACATTTAGCGCCGGCACAAAGTCTTTGCACGCGCTCATCTGCGCGCGCAGACCTTGATGTCATTTTGTCGTGCAATGCCCTTTGTGCGCCCGGAACCGAAACTTCACTCGCGCCGCCCCATTGTGCGCCAGGCGGCCCTAACGACTGTTGAGTGGAACGGTACACAGCCGAGGCGGGCCGCGAGGAGCGCAAATTAAAGTCCACTTACCCTGCATGATAAAGGGCAGCCATTTTGCAGCATTCACTCTTGTGCAACGGATTATTGTAGAGAGACCAAGGAAGAGAGCTTACTGCTTTGGCCGAACACTAGGACAGGTATTTTTGGCTTCAGGCCAGAGCTTTGCAATCCTCTTTGCCTTCATTGAGATCTAAGTGTTTGCCAGCATATTATGGGGGCTGCATTGGGCGCCAACGCTGAGTTTCAGCATTATGTCGGAAGGGCTTACAGACGCCGTGAGAGAGTGGCAGCCCTGGCTAGATGCAGAGGGGGCAACAGGCGTCACCAAGGGAGGCCTTACCCACCCAGGGTATTCCGCTAGCAGTTCTCCGATCTCAACATGTCTGCCGCGCAGTGTGTTAGGAGGCTGCGATTCAGAAGGGAGGTGGTTGCAGACATCTGCCAGCTGCATCAAAGAGATCTGCGTCCACAGCTGAGGCGCAGGACGTCTCTGTCGGTGGCAGTGAAGGTGACAGTGGCTCTGAACTTCTATGCCACCGGCTCCTTCCAATCCACTGCTGGGGACATCGCTAACATCTCCCAGTTCGCCGTGCATTGCTGTATCCGCCAGGTGACCAATGCCCTTTTCAGAAGGAGACGTCAATTCATCTCCTTCCCCATGACCCTGGACAAGCAGCAGCAGCGTGCAGTGGGATTTGCAAGAATAGCGGGCTTCCCCATGGTGCAGGGCGCCATTGACTGCACGCATGTGGCTTTGCGGGCACCTCTGGAGCATGCCAAGGATTACCGCAACCGGAAGGGCTACTATTCCCTCAACGTACAGCTGGTGTGTGACCACAGGCAGCGCATCCTAGCTGTCAATGCCCGCTTTCCAGGCAGCAGCCACGATGCCTTTATCCTGCGACAGACAACTGTGGCTGAGATGTTCAAGGCATAGCCTCACCAAAGAAGATGGCTTATCGGGGACAAAGGCTATCCTTTGTGTACCTGGCTCATGACCCAGGACCCCTGCTGAAGAGGCATACAACGAGAGCCATCAAGCGACCAGGAACCTCATCGAATAAATAATCGGCGCCCTGAAGCAACGGTTCCGCTGTGTGGATCGCTCCGGGGGAGCCCTCCAGTATTCGCAGGAGCGAGTCTCCCAATTCGTCGTCGTTTGCTGCATGCTGCACAACCTGGCTATCCGCAGGACTCAGGCACTGCCACCTCACGTTGGGCCCCCACCTCAGGAGGAGGAGCAGGAGGAGCATGAGGAGGAGGAGGAGGAGGAGTAACAGCCCAGGAGGGAGGCAGAAGGTTCAAGGGCCGCCCGTCGGCGGCTTATTGAACGTCACTTCTAGGCCCCCTGTCAGGGAATGGCTTGTGCCAATGAAAGAACATGATTGCAGCCGCTCCGCAAGCCCTCAGCCGGTTAAGGCAACAAACACTTCAAAGATCAAACATGGACAATGTGAATAAATAAAATGGTTTATTGTACAAACTCAGGGCCCCTCCCACATGAAAACCAAAAACCCACGAAACCCCCAAAAAACACTCACACACATGACTCACTCCCACAACCTGGGGAACATTAACAAAAAATGTAAACAAAAATGGCCTTCATCCTCGGCCTTCACAAAACACCCATTCCAAAAAACAAAACATTTGGACACACCCTCTACTTTGTGGCCCGCGAGGGCGATGCCTTCTGCAAACTTTGGCGGCCCCTGCACGCCCTGCGGCTCCTCCTCAATGTGAGGCCAGTGGCTGCTGCAAGGCTGGGGGAATGCTCCTGAGGGGCACATGTCGTGATGGCAGGTGCCCTTGGGGGTCGGCCTAGACGAGGTCTGGCCCTCGAGGGGCCGGCTGGTGAATGCTGCAGCTGTGGCTGGGCAGCATCATTCGCTGCAGCAGCTCGTGGCAGCTCCACTGGGGGAGTGGCAGTGGCGGCTGGAGGAATGGGGGCAAGCTGGCGGATAGCAGGCGCTCGCTGGTCACCTGAGACACTGGCACTCACCCGGGCCAGCACTGCAGCATGCGCAGCAATCTGCCGAGGGATAGACCGCTGTGCTGCAGCAGCGCGGCGGGTGCCCTGGCGATGCCTGGCTGACACAGCGAGTGTGGCAGCAGTGAGTGCCCGTGTTGCCCTGTTCCGTGACTGCATCAGAGCAGCCAGTGACTGCACTGATCACCTGGCCAGTCGCTGCCTGAGCTGCCCCGAATTCCGCCTGACTCGCTGCCTGATCTGCCCCGAATTCCGCCAAACTGGTGGCCGGTGAGGCCCCGAATTCGGTCACACTCCGAGACAGGGACTCGATGGCCTCAGGCATCCGTGCCACTACCCCCATGAGCTCCGTGTGCCGGCGCTCCGAGTCCACGGACATGTCCTCGAGGAGGCGCAGCTCCTCGGCGTTGAACGTCTCCGGACTGGAGGCCGGACTCTCCCTCTGGGGAGAAGGCCGCCGAGCTGCCCGACCCTTCCTGCGTTGCTGGACGCCGCTGGCCCGGCAATTGGACTCCCCTCCGACCCTTCCCCCCTCTGGGGAGAAGGCCGCTGATCTACCACCCCCCTCCCGCGTTTCTGCAGGCCGCTGGTCCGAGGAACTACACTCCCCTCCGACACTTCCCCCAGGCTCCCCTCCAGGGAAGACTTGTCCCCTACATTGGCATGGCTTGCCGCAGCTGAGGGTTCGCCTGATGGGCCACCTTCCTCTTCCTCCTCCTCCTCCTCCTCTTCTGAGCGGCTGTCACTGGCAACTTCAGGGTCCTCCTCCTCACCACGTGAAAGCAGGAAGGCACAAGAGTAGCTTTAGAGTGAGGAGAGGGTGTCAGCGAGGGATGCATGAGTGGTGGCATTCTGTGCATTGGTCGGACAGTGGCAAATGATGTAGATCTGATGCGCATGTGGGACGAGAGGGGTCCAAAAGGTGATGTCCTTACCATTGGTTCCCAGAACAGGGTCGGCATCTCCAGATGCAACGGGGCCAATCAACCGGGCACCCATGATGTGCTCCATGCGCTGTTGCAGCTCGGTGAGCTGCTGGATCTGGGGTCCGCCTCCCACCGTCTCAGTCTGGCTCCTCTTATTATTGGCCAGCTTGGCCTGCAAGAGAAAGGACGGCCTCTAAGTACAGTTTGTAGCCCTGATCTTGTGTGCACTGCCTCCCATGGTGGAATAGCGTGGCCAGTGTGTAGCCCTGATCTTGTGTGCACTGCCTCCCATGGTCGAATAGCCTGGCAAGTGTGTTAAGTGCAGAACGTGCAATTGATGTTCATGTCTGTCCCATAGCTGCTGCATGAGGGCTGGCCATTAGGGCTTTCAGGTCCCTTTGCCTATAAAGTGAGGTGCACATGCAAGGATGAGGAGGAAACTGGAAATGGTACACACTCTGACAATCCTGGCGAGGTCATTTAGCTTTTTGCGGCATTGTACAGAGCTCCTGGTGACCTCACTGTTGGATGTCACCCTGGTGGCGACATGCCTCCAGGCTTTCCGGTAGACGCGGGCCATCGGCTTCTTCCCATTGTCTGGAAACAAAATATGGGGTCTCTTCTCCACAGCGCCAACCAGCACCCTCAGATCATGCTCTGAGAAGCGCTGCGCTCGTTCACGGGCCTTCTCCATCCTTTCAGGCGCTATTTGGGTCCAGCAGCAGTGTTCAGGCCTAGCTGGAGGGCTGCAGTGTCCAGGGCGTGGCACCAGACCAACTCGACCCTTCCCCCTTAAGAGCTGGCCGGCGCCAGGGTGTCTGCTGTCAATCAAGAAATGACCGCACCTGCACTGCGCCCGGCCTTGGTGGTATCGCTCAGCACCGCCGGCTTAGCGCCTAAAGAGAGCCGTGCATCGCCAGTTTTAGCGCTCGAGCAAACTCTTAGGGCGAAGCTAATGAATATCGGCGAAGTGGCCTCGAATTTGCACCAGGCGCAATCCTTAGCGGCCGCCCGACTTTACCACCCCAAAAGTGGCTATAATGAATTTCTAGGCCAAGGTGTCTGCTACACAGAACAGCCCATAACTAATCAACACTTTCCCCAGAAGCTGGATGCCAGCCGGATTGGCAGAGCCTGGGCTACAAGGGCACCTGTACCGTTGTGGAGTGTGGATTTTGGATAACTTCAGGATCAAGTAGAACTGTAGAGAGTGACGAGTGAAGGGGCACTTAACCACAATTAGAAAGTGAAACCCATTCACAATTAAGATAACAATGCTATTGTTAGCGTAAGGTTTTCAATAAGGGTCCTGAACATTGAAGTGAGGTGTCATATATTTCTTCAGCACAGAATACATTCAATGATACTTAAACTTACACTTACAAGGTAGTATTTATAACTATACCTGCTGATGGTTGGGTGCTGGCCCAAACATGTCATAGTTCTGCGCTTGGTATCTTATGTCTTTATGAAGCTGAATACTCAACAAAAACTACCAGATTTTATACATATTCTCACTCCCTATACTTTGAAGCCACGTAACTCTGCATTACATAATTATATCAAAGTTAAAATAAAACTCCATAGAAAGATAATTTAATTTATTTATCCGATGGAATGTTTCCCTCTTGAGCCACATAATTGCAATTGTACCAAGTGAAACCCTTAACAGTAAGGCATTCTGTTTCTGTCTCTATTGTACAAATTGAAAATGATGAAGTATGTCCAGAATTTTTCTTTACAGAACTTGAAGGGATAATTACTAGTCCTAGCACTTTTCGGGCTACCCCGGATCAGGCGTATTCCCCAGGTGTTCACCTTCAACTAAGGTTAGAGATGACCGAATTCTATATGACGCTTAATTGGTTCTAAAATTTCAGACTATATCTCGCTAAAGAAAAGGAATGACTTGAAGATGTTACCGTCCTCAAGATAGCTCTTTTAATAAGTTTTACTAGACTGTAACATATCAGATATTCTGAGGGTGCGGAATGCTCCCCCAGAAATCTGTAACTTCTTACCAAAGAGTGTACAGAGATTGAGTTCGCGAGTTTTATACAGAAGTACTCTCAGAAAGAATTCTAAAAATATATAGATTTATTAAAGAACCGACATGTAGTTAACAGCTGGTGAGTTAATCACAACTTTGACAGATCAAAATACAAATAGCTTACAATTCTTATTCTTAGATCTTACCTTCCATACATTTCTACATTTCTACTTAGTTCTAATCCAGGATATCCATCAAAATCAAATAAAAGTACATTTTGTACCCCGAGACTCAAAGAGATAATGGCCCAGGAATTCGGCTCTCCACGGGTGAGTACACATGGGGTACTCACCCGTAGGCCAAATGGAATGGCCGGTTTCCTGCATGCACTGCGCATGTGCAGGGAACCGGCACTTCTGATCCTCTGAACGAAGAGGTTCAGAGTTCAAACGCGCGCGCAGGGAAGGCTGTGCCTGCGCTTTGAACTTAGGTTTTTTTTTACAGGTTTTCCCGGGAGGGTAAGCCTGCAGGATTTACAAATTTAAAAAGCAGGCGTAAGGCCAGCTTTTTGCAAAGTAAGTGGTCAATTAATTAAAATTAAAACATTTTTTCCACAGGTTTATTATTGTTAAATACTTTAAAGCAATGTAAGTTTATTTTTAGCCCCGTTAGAATATAAAAAAAAAATTTCAAAAATTTAAATTATTGTTTAAAATAGTTATTAATGTAATTTATAGTTTATTTAAAAAGTGTGATTTTTTAAAACATTTATTTGAAAGTTTACTGCTATTTTGGGCCCGCAATATTTATAAGTTTTGACAGGTCTACCTGTCAATCTTATGAATGGGCTTTTCCCTCCTCCGATTGGTTGCCCATGGCTCACGTGATCCCAGGGGACGCATCGCACTAACTGCACACCTGGGACAGGCAAGCACAGCGCACCGGCAGCTGGGCCAGGCCCCAGATCAGACTTCCACGGGGCTCTACAGCACAACTGCCAGTGCGCAAGGTAAGTGCAGGTCAGGGGCTTGCACCCTCGGGAAGCCCCCGACCCGAATTTCTGGGCCAATAACTTACAGAGCCTCTGAAGAGTGAGAGAATCGGTTGCCCCTTTCAGACATTTCTGGCTTCCTATCTGAAAGTTCCATGTTTTATACTCGATTTGCAGCAGTATTGGTGGGGGTGTGTGCTTTCCGGAGAATGCTGAAAAACTCCAGTATGATTTGGACAGGTTGGTTAATTTGTCAGCTGCAGTATAATGTGGATAAATGCGAGGTTATCCTCTTTGGTGGCAAAAACAATAAGGCAGCTTATTATCTGAACGGCAATAGATTGGGAAAAGGGGAAGTGCAATGAGACCTGGGTGTCCTTGTGCACCAGTCGCTGAAGGTAAGCATGCAGGTGCAGCAGGCAGTTAAGAAGGCAAATGGTACTTTGGCCTTCGTAGCGAGAGGGTTCGAGTACAGGAACAAGGATGTCTTGCTGCAGTTGTACAGGGCCTTGGTGAGACCACACCTTCAGTATTGTGTGCAGTTTTGTTCGCCGTATCTGAGGAAGGATGTTCTTGCCATGAGGGAGTGCAGCGAAGATTCACCAGACTGATGCCTGGGATGGCAGGAATGATCTATGAGGAGAGATTGGGTCGATTGGGCTTATACTCGCTGGAGTTTAGAAGAATGAAAGGGGATCTCATTGAAACTTATAAAATTCTAACAGGACTAGACAGACTTGATGCAGGAAGGATGTTCTCGATGGCTGGGAAGTCCAGAACCAGGGGTCACAGTCTAAGGATTTAAGCCATTTAGGACAGAGATGAAGAGGAATTTCTTCACCCAAAGAATGGTGAACCTGTGGAGTTCTCTGCAACAGAAGGCAGTTGAGGCCAATTCATTGGCCCAGAAATTAGTGTCAGGGGCTCTTCCCGCGGGTGCAAGTCGCCGACCTACACTTACCTAGCGTGCCGGCAGTTGAGGCCTGGGCCTGCGTGGGTTTCCTGTCTGTGGCCCGGTCCAGCTCCCGGCACACTGTGCTTGCATGATCCAGCAGCATAGTTAGTGCGATGCATCGGCTGGGATCACGTGAGCACTGGACAACCAATTGGAGGAGGGAAAAGTCCATTCATGAGGTGACAGAAAGAACTGTCAATCACATGAAAACTCCAGGCACCCAAAATAGTACTTAAACTTAAAATAAATTTGAAAAAATATCATAATATTTAAATCAACTATAAATAACATTAAATAACTATTTTAAACAATAATTTAAATTTTTGAAAAAAGTACTTTTATAAAAAATCGGGGCTAAAAATACACTTACCTTACTGTAAAGTATTTAAAAATAATAAAGCTGTGCAAAAATGGTCTAATTTTAATTAATTGACCACTTACCTTTTAAAATGAAGTCCTTATGTCTGGTTTTGATATGTGCAAAAAGTAGAGGCCTTCACGCACGGGCAAACCTGTAAAAAAAAATGAAGTTCAACACGCATGCGCAGACTCCTGCGCGCACGCGTTCAACCTCTGAACCCCTTGGTTTAGAGGATCGGAAATGCCGGTTTGCCACGCATGCGTAGTGCATGCAAGAAACCGGCACTTCCATCGGGTCTACGTGTGAGTACTCCGTCCGTACTCACACGTTGGGACCCGAATTTCTGAGCCATTATATATATTCAAGAAGGAGTTAGATTTATTCCTTAAGGCTAAAGGGATCAATGGGTATGGGGAGAAGGCAGGGACAAGGTACTGAATTTGGATGATCAGCCGTGATCTCATTGAATGTCGGAGAAGGCTCGAGGGGCCGAATGGCCTACTCCTGCTCCTATCTTCTATGTATCTATGAGGCTATGTTTCTATGTATATCATTTGAAGATTTCTGCTGATGTAAGCTAATTATCTCTAGTCACATCTCTGTTGACTTCTTTCTACTCATACTGTCAATTCAGCTTTTAACTTGCAGACTTCTGTCTGCTGCGTATGTGTTTCAAAACATCATAAAATGGTTATGACAGGTGTATCTAATTGATACCATTCTTACGAAGGTCCTCCATTCAATTCTTAACTCACCTCAGCTGGTTATAAGCAGACATCGTGTCTCCTGACTGTTCCATTTTTAACAGAATCAGAATGTGATTGCTTGGTGCATCTATTGGTGCCATATTTACAAAGTCTGCAGTTTGTATCTTTTAAAATATGCATAACAAAAACACTTCAACTAGGGTGATCTATGCATTTCTTACCTACGTCAATTGGTTGTATTAAAAATTATGTCTCCTGTCTTTTATTTGATGTCATATTTATCAAAGGCACATGGACTTTAAAGTTCTGTGTTTCTGTTCCAAGTGTCCGTTTTTTACACTTTAAGCTGGGTAATGTTGTTGTGTTTCTCCCAAACTGCAGACATCTTGGAAAATCCAACCCTTTGCTTCAATAGGGCCATTGTCTCAGTGTCAATAACCAATTCCCATTTCAAAAGCTTGTATGGTGTTTGCAGCATTTGTGAACAAACCATCTTATCTCAGAAGACTGTATTCTATTTACAGCCTGTGTCATTGAGGCTTTTAGATTTTTAACCCCAGTTTGTCATGTTTTAATAAAGTCAGAATTCCTTTCATAGGATGGTGTATCTCTTGGAATATGGCTATATCCTTTACAAAGTAACTCTCTTTCCAAACTGTTACCAAATGATTGATCTTCCCTGATATTGAGTAATCTGTTTCAACTATCATGTGTTTATTAAATTGCTTATTACTTCATCATGTAGCTGATGTTTGCTGCAGGGTCAGCCCTGGACCAATAGCCAAGTGGTAATTTATATAGACATATCCTTCACTGCATAACAGGAGAAGGCTAACGCAAAATAGTAAGATAAACCAATACAGTAGAACATATGCATACTTTAAGATAGTGTGATTAACCCTTTCCTTGCAGTGCCCCCTTTGTTGCCTTTAGAATATTTACCTTAATACTGAATAATATTTCGTCAGCATTACATATCCATCTCGAACTATTCGGTGGCACAGATCTCTACACATTGGGTTTCCACTCCAGCACTACATTAACGATTTCATACAGTGGTGTTATCAGCGTGACTGACCATGTCTTCTACCTGCTCTTCAGGGCATCTTCATCATGCATATCACATCCTGGCTGCTTCATGCACAACACGTAATTTTGTACACACAGCAATATCCCAAGATCATGCAACACCAGTCATCCGATCCAAGCAATTCCTGCCCGTTCTGTCGACCTATCAATGTAATGGAGTTCTGGAGGTGTTTGATTAGAATCTCACCTAAAATAGTCCTGATGTTTCGGATAGTGGCCAAGCTATCAAATATATTCTTCTCATTCTTCATTATAAGCAAGGACTCAGCCATTTTCCAAAAAGAAGCTAACAATTACCCATCTTAACTACACTTTTCATGACTTTCACAAGACTGTGTATTGATGCCAGTCCCGCCCAGGTGATATAATATAAGAAGGGATGGGACAGGAAAGATGGAAGCAGACAGTTTCAATTAGTTGGGGGATCAGGCAGTAACGGCCATAGATAAAATCATGAATGTAAAAGATTTAGAACGGAGAGTAGGAGAAACCACTTTACACGGAGAGTTTTCAGACTGTGAAATTAACTGAGGCTGAAATTACTGTCAATTATTGTCAATTATGTTGTATTCATGGGTGAATTAAAATAGGTTAAATGGATCTTGATTTGGGTGGGTTAAATGATTGGAACTATTTTCTCGGGTGGTGACTAAATGCCAACCAGGACTGGTTGGGTCGTATGACCTGTTCCCCTGTTACAACATTCCAACATGTAGAAGACCAGTTGACATGTTAGTAATAAAGATAAGCTTCCAATTTTATAGCGGCTTTCGCGACCACAGGACGTCCTAAAGTGCTTTACAGCCAATTATTTACCTTTCTTTGAAGTGTAGTCACTGTTTTAATGTGGAAAACGCGGTAGCCAATTTGCTCACAGCAAACTCCCTCAAACAGCTATGTGACAAGCTAATCTATTCTTTATTTGTGCTATCGCTTGAGGGATAAATGTTGTCCAGGACACCGGGGTAACTCTCCTGTCCTTCTTCGGAATAATGCCATGGGATCTTTTGCGTCCCGCTGAGAGAGCAGACGGGGCCTCGGTTTAACAACTCATCCGAAAGACGGCACGTCCAACAGTGCAGCACTCCCTCAGCACTCCACTGGAGTGTCAGCCTAGATTATTGCGTTCCAGCCTCTGGAGTGGGACTTGAACCCACAACCTTCTTCAAGTAAGTAGCTGTAAACAAAGATATCTAATGTCACTTTGACGTGTCACGTTCCAACTGACTCCATCAGTGGACACTGATCAGGACACAGGGCCCAGTCCTATTGGTCCAGGAGACAATGGCGGGTGGAGTCTGATGGGGAGACCAGTGCATGTAACATTGAAACCAAGATTACAGAATTAAAAATAACTACCATTGTAACACATTTTTTCTACAATAAAGAAAACTTTTGTCTGTTAACCTGAGCATCTCATTCCAATACCAGTGGTGTGAGACAGTTAAAGTTGGCGCCCAAGTGTTCTACTCCACTTTGAATCTTGAGCGGGAAGTGCGCTGTTTTAGCGAGAAACGATTATGTTCACGGGGAAAGTAGCAGACACCAAAGACCCGGCATAAAGTGGAAGAAATGTTTTCTGATACCTGTTTATTTTAGCAGTAACAAACCATTTTCGGCCCAGCAGAAAGGCGGCCATTCCAAAATGGAAGCGGGGATGTAATTTAACTCCAGTTTGGATAGGAAGCTTTGGTTTGTTTTATCAATTTTTAGAAACAGTAAATGTCCAAGAAGATTTCACCACCTTCCTCAGCTCCTCTCTGAATTTAGTTTGTGTAGCTTCATAAAGACACGTGTTTGTAAAGGAGCTCAAAGACAGGAGCAGATATCCCGTTTCAGTGGTGATGTATGCAGGAGATGTCCAATCGGGTCGGTGATGCACGACCAGTTAAATACAGAATACACGGCAGGTGTCAGCCACAGTAATATAAAACTGCCCGATAGAGTGAACAGCACAATTATGGATTTCCTTCGTTTCTCCATTTCTAGATCGCTCCAATTCTCATTGCAGTGACCCAGGAGGCCCCTGTGGGCTCTGTTGGCCATTAAAATACGCCTGACTGTCAAAGAATTAAACAATAATATCAAAACAAAAGGCAGCCATGGAGATAAATTATTTTGTAACCCGGAGTACGCAACACCTGCAGGCGATAAAAAAAAATCCAGTCTTGGTCGTAAACCCCAGGAAACATTGTGGATTGTTGGTTTTGTTCATATGCAAACCAACATGGGATGTTCTCTAAATAAACCAGGACAGAGATCATTGTTATAGCCATGGCCGCAGTTAACATTGTGCAATACTTTGCTTTAAACTTCTGACAACATATCGCTACAAATCGGTCAAATGTGAAGGAGATGGTAAACCACAACCACATATCCAGGTTTGAACAATTCATGCACAGATTTAACTTACGAACGACAGTGTAGGACAGGAATTAATGTGGAAAATGTTATACACTATTGTACTGATGATCATGACCGGTAGATATGCTGGTGCTATGGCCACCATGTAGACAGAGATACATCAGGAAAGGCCGCATTTTCCTCTGGAGAGGATCACCATTGTCAATAGGTTCGCTGTAAGAATGAGGGAGAAGAGGTCTGTGACGGGGTCTCTCAGATAAATCTCACAGCGTATTGTCTAGCAAATCATAGTTATGCGCACCAATTGCCTTTTTCATTAATTAGACGAGCGTTGGCGACAGAATTTTTTAAAAAAGGAAACATCGAACGCTGGCGATTGAGGGTCGGAAAATAGGTCGCACTGCCAGCATGCTTCGGTCAGAAATCGTCAAGTATTAAATACAATTTCACAGCAAATACTGGAAATATAAGAAATCAAATAAAACACTCAGCTGAGAAAAAAATCAACTTAAGTCGAAACCCTGCGCTTTTTCTATTTCTAATGGCCCCGAGGGAGCTGCTCGGTAACAGAGCGGGAGCTGGTGGAGCCGCGAAGCTTCTTTGTAGCCGAGGGGAGGGGAGCAGCTCCCTGAGCGACACTTATTGCTACAAATATCTATCACAGTCCTCAGATGGGTGGAGGGGGCTGCAGTACAAGGAATTATCAACTTCATGTAGACTGGGAACAAAGGTACAGAGGAGTTGATGACCATGCATACGAAGCAACACACATTCTTTAGTGATCTATATTCTGTTTGCAGGGCCGGGGAATCAGCCTCGCCCTCCCTCAGTATAGGGAGGAAAGTTGAGCCCCCTGTATCCATGATTGAGCGACCAGAACGGCGACTGGGCGGACTACTGGGATTCCCGCTGATATTCCCTAACTTATTACAGTGGATAAATGAATCTGCAATGAGGACATTATCCGAACCTGTTCCATAATCATTAACAGTGAGATAGTCAACGGCCATTAGACAACAGGATACGTTGACCTACCCGGAGCACCAAAGGCTACGAGAACTGGATAGTAAATATTCCTTAGCTGCTGAATTGTTGCACGTTCCATTACTTAGAAGATTGTGTGAATTTTGTCCAGCTTTACGGTTCCCCTCAGAGTGTGTCTGAGATCCGTAAATGCTCCCACTTTATAGGAGAATCGATTCTTCAGTCAGAAAAACATGTTACAAAACAATTGGCGTTAGTTACAGTCACTTTAGAAACAAAGGACGATTTTCCGCTCCAGTGCCTCCGGGATGCCAATGGGGAAATTATCTCGCTCTGTCCATGAAACTCCGGTCAATAAAATTCATCATGGGATTTAATCCCAGAGGCTATTTACTCTGCGTATGCCATACGATCGCTGCAGGCAACATGCCTCAGGAACTCTGGCCTAGAAATTCCGTTCCCTACGGGTGTGTACGCACTGTGTACTCACCCGTAGGGACAACGGAAGTGCCGGAATTACGCATGCACTGCGCATGGGCTGGAAACCGGAACTTCCGTTCTTTGAAAAAAGGGCTTCTCAGGTCAAACGCCTGCGCCGATAGGCAGCCGTACCGGCTGAAACTTCCGTTTTTTTCAACAGTTGCTTCAGTCCAGTTAAGTCTGAAACAGCTGCACCTGGAAATGCAGGCGCAACGCCTGCTATTACCAGGCTAAGAGGGGAAGAATTAAAATGAAATTCTACTGATTTATAATTTTTAAACAGTTTAAAGAAAGGTAAGTTTATTTTTAGCCCCTTTGAAAACATTAAATACTTTTTACAAAAATTCAAATTTTAATTTTAAATAGTTAATTTATGCCTTTTATAGTCATTTATAAAATATTTTTTACATGTATTTGATGTTTTATTTAGTTTTGGGGCTGTTCTCTATTCATAGATTTGACAGGACTTCCTGTCAAATCTATGAATGGAGATTCCCTGCTCCGATTGCGAACTAGCTGCGCCCCTGGGATACGCGTGCCCTGAACACCGGCAATTTCAAGAGGCACAGCAATGGAATTCTGCGCCTCCCGGGAGCCCTCTCGCCCAGGCGGAGATTTTCCAAATCGCAGCCTTCCGCCTGCAGGAGGGCTGCAAACGGAATTTCTGGTCCACAATGTTTGATTCTTGATTACTCAGAATAATTCTTTGAAACGTTTACTCGTCTGTTTTTTATGTGCTGATCACTGGTGATGACTCGGCTTTAAAATTTAGTCTTGTGACTCTATTCTAACATTATATATGATGATCCTGATGTAAAAATACTATTGGTGATTCCGATCTAACGATACTGGTTATGACCCTGCTCTAAAAGTACTGGTGGTGACTACTCCAATCTTACTGGTGGTGATTCTACTCTATCATTACTAGTGATGACCCTACTCTAACATTACTGGTGGTCACCCTACTCTAAAATTACCGGTGGTCACTAACATTGCCGGTGGTGAGTCGGCTCAAGATTACTGCTGGTGAAGCAGCTTTAAAAGTTAACATGGTCACACTATTCTAACATAACTTATCATGGTTCGACGCTAACATTACTGAAGATGATCCTAACCTAACAATACTGTTAGTGACTTTATTCTAATATTACTGGTGGTGATTCTACTGTAACATTACTAGTGGAGACATTGCCCTAAAAATACTGGTATTGACCTTGCTCCACAATTACTGTTGGTGACCCTAGTCTAACATTACTGGTGGTGAGTCGGTTCTAACATTACTGGTGGTGACTCTACTCTAACATTACTGGTGGTGAATCTACTCTCCATTACTGGTGGTGAATCTACTTTAAATATTACTCATGGTGAATCTACTCAAACATTACTGGCGGTGACTCTACTCCAACATTACTGGTGGCGACTCTACTCTAACATTACTGGCGGTGACTCTACTCTAACATTACTTGCGGTGACTCTACTCTAACATTACTGGCGGTGACCTACTCTAACATTAATTGTGGCGACCCTACTCTAACTTTATTGTGGCGACCCTAGACTAACATTATTGGTGCTGACCCACTGGTGGTCACTCTACTCTAACATTACTGGTGGTGAACATACTCTAACATTACTGGTGGTCACTCTTCTCTAACATTACTGGTGGTGACCATACTCTAACTTTACTGGTGGTGAATCAACTGTAATAATACTGGTGGCAGTAATACTGCTGAACTTCACCCTACTCCATCAAATCTGCCTGTCACAATATTTTTACATTACTAGTGATTACCCTACTCTAACATTACTCCTGATGATCCTACTCTGACATTATCTGTAGTGACTGTACGCTAACATTACTTGTTGTGAATCTACTCCAACATTAGTGGTGGTGACTTTTCTCTAACATTACTGGCGGTAATTCTACTAAAACTTTAATTATGGTGACTCTACTCTAACATTACTGTTGGTGAACATTCTCCAACATTAATTGTGTTGACCCCTCTATAACATTGCTGATGGTGACTCTTATCTGATATGAATTGTGGTGTACCAACTCAAACAGCACTGGCAGCATCCCTATTCTAGCATCAGTGGTAAGGAAATTGTACAAACATTACTGCTGGAGACGTTATTCTAGCATTACTGGTGATGTCCTTACCCTAACATTACTGGTGAAGACCCTTCTCTAACATTACTGGTGCTGACTCTAATCTAAGATTACTTGTGGTGACTCTACTCTAACATTAATAGTGGGGAATCTACTCTAACATTACTGGTGGTGACTATACTCCAACTCCACTGGTGGTGTCCTACGCAAACATTACTGGTGGTGACCCTACAGTAACAGTACTGGTGCTGACTCTACTCTAACATTACTTATGGAGACTCTACTCTAAAATTACCTGTGGAGAACCTACTCTAACATACTAGTGATAACTCAAATTTAATGTCATTAGTATTGACACGCCTCTAATGTAACTACTATTGACTCGTCTCCGTCTATGACCTCTGCTTGTCGATCCACTTACCAAGAAAACCGTTTCTCCATACTTGCTGTATCAAAATGCCTCATAATTTTTAATACATTTTAAGATTCCCCTTAACACTCTCGGCTCTAACATGAACAATAACAGGGTTAATTTTTTTTATCATTCCTGGAATGTGGGCGCCGCTGGCAAGACCATCATTTATTGACCATCCCTAGTTGACCTTGAGAAGGTGGTGATGAGCCACGTTCTTGAACCTATGAACTCCTTCTGGGGAAGGTACTCCCACAATGCCGTTAGCGATGGAGTTTCAGGAATTTTAACCACCGACGTTGAAGGAACGGTGTTATATTTCCAAGTTAGGATGGTGTGTAACATGGAATGGAACTTGTAGGTAATGGCGTTCCCATACAGCTGAGGCCCTTGTCGTTCTAGCTGGTAGAGGTTGCGGGTTTCAGAGGTGAGGACAAAGAAGCATTGGCGAGTTGCTGCAGTGAAACTTGCAAATGGTACACATTGCAGCCAAGGTGCGCCGCTGGTGGAGGGAGTGAATGTTTAAGGTGATGGATGGGATGCCAATCAAATGGGCTGCTTTGGCCTGGATGGTATCGAGCTTCTTGAGTGTTGTTACAGCTGCACTCATCCAGGCAATTGGCAAGTATACCATCACACTCCCTATAGGTGCCTTGTAGAGAGTCAAAAGGCTTTGGGGAGTGAGGATGTGAGACACTCGATGCAGAATACCCAACTTCTGACCCGCTCTTGTTGCCACATTATTATTGTGGCTGGTCAAGTTCAGTTGCTGGTAAATGGTCACCCCCAGGCTGTTGATGGTGGGGGATTCGGCGATGGTAATGCATGTGAAACACATGCTCGGGCGTGAAGTTGTTATCTTTTCCTGGTACGCATTAAAATTGACTGAAGAAGTTAGGGCATGTCCATTCCAGTGGAAATAACCCTTTAACGGCCTGGCAAGTTTTAATTACTGGAAAATTCCACTCTGGTGATGAAAATTAACTTTTACACATGTGGAGTCTCAAACCTTATGATTTTAATTGTTGTTGGCAGTTGAGGCCAATTATTAAATATATTCAAGAAGGAGATAGATATATTTCTTAAGGCTAAAGGGATGAAGGAATATGGGGAGAAAGCAGGGGCAGGGGACTGAATTTGGATGATCAGCCATGATCTCATTAAATGGCGGAAAAGGCTCCAGGGGCCGAATGGCATACTCCTGCTCCTATCTTCTATGTTTCTAAGATCCATTCAACCATCACCCATGTGCTCGCTGACCTACGTATGCTTTTTAAACAGCACTATTAACTTGTGCTGTCACCTTCACAGATGCGCAATTGTTATATACACATTTGTGTTACTGAGCATTGCAAAATATATTTTAACATAAAAAACGGCAAAAATAAATTCTAAATGTTGTTCTTCCCTAATAATGTTGCATAGTTGTGAAATGCACTAAGTTTGTCATTAACTGTATCAAAGTTAAAGATGGGAAACTGCAAAATTACTGTTTGTGTTATATTTTTATGAGATGTCTTATGTATCTGCGTGGAAAAAGCTGCCTGTCATTATGTGAAATTGATAAGTATTTCCACTGGCAATCGCCGCGGTGAGCACAGAGTTTCCTGGGGTTAGATCAACGCACCTCGCATGGCCACTTGGTTCTGTGCCCTTACGTTGATGACGTCCTTTGCCCTGGGATATTCTACAACTGTCATTGATTGAGGTTGAGGAAAAAGCCCGAGAGCAAGAGGTCACACAAACCTCTTCCCCGATTATGAGAAATCACCCATTATTCGGTGTCATCCTTCTCTCTCACGCACCTTCTCAATACTGCTAAAATTATCGATTAAACTCCCCATCATCCTTACTTCATTTGTACCACGGTTTTGTTTCTTTATTTTTCTCGTTGATTTACCTTTGTTTCTGTTTGTTTTTCACAATTTTTCACTTTCCTTACACCACTAAGTCTTTGCTTCCTTCTCTGTGTCACTTTATGTAGCGATTGCAATGTTATTCTGTCGTGAATGTCAATAGCAATATATATACAAATAACCTGAAAGGGCAGTGGAAGCCGATTAAATGGTAAATCTCAAAGGGAAATTGTATAAATACTTGAAAGGGAGAAAATCGCAGGGCTTTATGGAAAGAACAGGGGAGTGGGATTATTTGCATGGCTCTTTCAAAGAGCCGACACAGGCACAGTCGGCCGAAGGGACTCCTTCTGTGCTGTAAGATTCTCTGAATCTGAAAAATATATATTAAAACAGCGGGAATGAAACAGAGCAGGAATGCACTGCCCCCAACTCCGGCTGCAGATATTCCATTACAATATGGCGAATTTTAACGTTGGAATTTACCAGATAGGAAAGAACCTATCAGGTTATCCCAAGAATTAAACAAACTGCAGTGATCATATATATCTCCGATCCGCCGATGCCATGGTGTCCGCTTCGAGTCGCAGTTCTAAATCGTTTCTTAGTTTTTGCACATTGATTGTAAACAGGAAGTTCGCCCCTTAGCCCCAATGAAAGGCTATTTCCATTACCCGTCTTACCATTGAGAGCTACTTGGCACAGCAGCATCTTGTGAAACATGACAGATTTCCCGGATTCCAACATCCTTGCGCTCTTTTTCCAGTGCCGTGCATTCAGCGTGGACTCTGCGCAGCCTCTGTAGCTGGGTTAGCTGAGCAGTGTCAGCTGGTCTGACAATTCACACCATCAATTGCTCGCGTCAAGCACCCTGCTGTGGAAACTTGCAACTACAAGCTGGCAAGTGTCGGATGAGTAGATTGCATCGTATCCAGGACAGTTTAAAGGATCATCGATTGCAGCAATACGTAGATAATTATAAAGCCTTAAGAAATTATACGTGTAATTAACCACTGTTAAAGGAAATATAAGTTTTAAATGTTATTTGGGAAGAGGACAAAGCAAATGAAAAAGAAAGCTAATGTATTTTCAACACAGTCATTTCAGAAAAGCGTTAGATCTAAGACATTTGCGAGACAACGGAAATGACAGCATAGAGCAGCGAGCTGGACATGGTAAATAGCGGAAGGAATGAAATACCCAGTCTCAGCATTGCTTTAGGCAAGTTTGTGGCCAGTTGTAGGATCCATTTGCTTACAGATTTCACTGGTCGGCAGCTCAAAGGTCTCACCAGAAAGGATATTTCAGTTCGGGAAATTAGTTATTTATTTAGCGCCTTTCACGGTCTTGGGGTCTCGCAAAGCGCTTCACAGTTGAAGAGCTACTCTTTTGAGATATTGTCACTGCTATTTTATGGATTAACGTGGCAGCCAAGTTCCGTACAACCATGCCCACAAACTATAAATAGCTCAGTTAATCTAGTTACACATGAGTGAGAGTGTCACCGCCCCCCCTTATATTACACTCGATTTGATCTCGGGGGATTGAGAGCAATATATTAGCCTGGATTGATGATTGATTAACAGACAGAAAACAGAGAGTAGGAATAAACGGGTCATTTTCTGGTTGGCAGGTTGTAACTAGTGAGGTGCCACAAGGATTGGTGCTTGGTCCTCAGCTACTTGCAATCTATATTAATGATAGTTGAGTGGGCCGTGTGTAATATATTCAGGTTTGCTGACTCTGCAAAGCTAAGTGGGAAGGGAAATAGACAGGTTAACTGAGTGGGCAAGAAATTGGCAGATGGAATATAACGTGCGTAAATGTGAATGTGTCTGCTTTGTTAGGAAGAATAGAAAAGCAGAATATTATTAAAAAGCTGACAGACTCGTAAATGATGGGATTCAGGGGGATTTTGGTGCCTTTGTAGCGGAATCACAGAAAGGTAACATATAGGTGCAGCAAGCAATTAGGAAGACAAATGATTTTTAGGCCTTTATTTCAGGGGCGTTGGAGTACAAGAGTAAAGAAAATTTCTGCATTTATATAGAGCTTTTGGGGCCACTCTTGGAGTGTTGCGCACATTTTCAGTTTCCTTACGTACAGGCGGATATACTCATCTTGGAGGTGTTGAAACGAAGGTTCACCAGTTGATTCCTAGGATGAGATGGTTTTCATGTGAGGAGACATAAGTAGAATGGATCAATATTCTTTCGAGTTTAGAAGAATGATAGCTCATCTCATTGAAACGTATACATTTCTTACGGGGCTTAACAGGGTAGATACTGAGATTTTGTTTCCCCTGGCGGAAGAGTCCAGAACAAGCTGCCATATTCTCAGGATAAGGGGTCGGACTGAGATGAGGAGAAATTTCTTGGAATTCTCTACCCCAGAGGGCTATGGATGCGCTTTTGTTGAGTATATTCAAGAATGTGCTCGATAGATTTTTGGAAACTAAGGGAATCAACTAATGTGGTGAGAGGGCGGGGAAGTGGAATTGAGGTAGAAGATCAGCCATGATTGTGTTGAAAGGCGAAGCAGGCCTGATGGACCCTATGGCCTACTCCTGCTCCTATTTCTTATGTTCTTCAGTTCAAGTGGTAATGGATAATGTATATAAAAAGAATAAAACACAAACGGTGCTGGATATATGCAACGAAAACAAGCAATACCGAAAACACACAACCTTTTGTGTGAAGAAGCAAATCAGTTGATGCTTCACGTGTAGACCCAGCGTCAGATTTACATTTTTTGGTAAAGATACCTTGATTAGAAAGTGTCCAACTTCCATACACAGCCTCTGCTGAGGTAACTGATCTCATCCAGTGTGGAACGAGCTCCACAAAGAGAAGAAGGTCCTTGGCGCCATTTGCACTTTGTATGTTCGCTGATCTCACTCCCTGTGCCAATGAGCTCCAAACTGAGCAGAAACGGTCTAGTTTCAATCCATCCTGTGCTGAGTTTGCTAATCGAAGACATTGTGGCACTGAGGCCCAAACAGAGATGGAACGGCCTATGCTCCATCGAGGTCTCTGCTGTTAGCTCGCCTAACATTGTTCCACATGGCAGACTGGTCAAGAAGTTAAAAGCCCATGGGAACCACGGCAAAGTGTCAAGTTGGATTCAAAACTGGCTCGGAGGCAGGAAGCAGAGGGTTTTGGTTAATGGATGTTTTTGTGACTGGAAGGCTGTTTCTAGTGGGTTTACGCATGGCTCAGTCCTTGGTCCCTTGCTTTTTGTGGTATATATCAACGATCTTGACTTGAATATAGGCGGTATGATTAAGAAGTTTCCAGAAGATAGTAAAATCGGCTGTGTGGCAGATACTGAAGAAGGAAGCTGTAGACTGCAGGAATATATTAATAAATTGGTCAGGTGAGCAGAACACTGGCAAATGAAATTCAATACGGAGAAGTGTGAGGTTATGCATTTTGGGAGGGCGAACAAGGATAGGGAATACACATTAAATGGTAGGACACTGAGTAGTGTAGATGAACAAAGTGACCTTGGAGTGCATGTCCACAGATCCCTGAAGGTAGCAGGCCAAGTACATAAGGTGGTTCAGAAGGCATACGGATTGCTTGCCTTTATTAGCCATGGCATAGAATACAAGAGTAGGGTGGGTTATGCTTCAACTGTATAAAACACCAGTTAAGTCTCAGCTTGGGTACTGCGTGCAATGCTGGTCACCACATTACAGCAAAGATGTGATTGCAGTAGAGAGGGTACAGAGGAGATTTAAAAGCATGCTGCCGGGAGTAGAGAATCTTAACTATGAGTAAAGATTGGATAGGCTGGATCTGCTTTCCTTGTAACAGAGGAGGCTAAATGCGAGAACTTATTGAGGTGTATAAAATAATGAGGGGCATAGATAAAGTGAATAGAAATGATCTATTTCCCTTAGAGTGTGGTCAAAAACCAGGGGGCACAGATTTAAAGTAATTGGGGGAAGGATTAGAGGGGATTTGAGGGGTAATTTCTTCACCCAGAGGTTTGTGGATGTCTGGAACTCACTGCCTTAAAGGGTGGCAGAGGCAGAAACCGTAGACACATTTAAAAAGTACTTGGGTGTGCACTTGGGATGCTCTAACCTGCAGGGTTATGGACCAATATCTGGGAAGTGGGATAAGGCTTGATAGCTCTTTGTTGGCCGGCGCAGACACAATGGGCCAAAATGGCCTCCTTCCATGCTGTAACGTTCTATGGTTCTATTATTCTATGAACCCTATGTGGCAGAGAGGGCCTCACAGAACAGAAAAGGCAAAGTTTCTAACCGAGGCCTGTGGTGAGTTGGCTCACTTCACCCAGTGCGGTATGGTGCCACACAGAGCAGGAATGTCCCCTGTTTCATCACCGGCCCTTTCTCAGTAATCTGATCTCAAAATTAGGAAAATAGATAGAAGAGTCGGCCATTCAGCACTTCGAGCCTGCTCAATTAGACCATGGCTGATCTGTATGGTAGCTGCATTTTGTTGCTTTGTGTCCATAACCCTTAATACCATGCCTAACAAAAATCCATCAACTCAACATTGATGTTTTCAATTTTCCCATGCCTCAGCAGTGTTTGCGGGAGAGAGATCCAGATTTTCACTATCCATTTTTGAGAAGAGTTTCTCCCTGAGAGCACCCCTGCAGAACCTAGCTCTAAAGTTAAGTAAATGCCCACTTGTTCTGGACTCCCCTCCTTCCACCTGAGGAAATAATTTATCTCTATCTACGCTATCAACTCCGTTAATCAGGTAAAACACCTGAATCAGAACACCACTGAAGGGGATACAAGCCTAGTCTATGTAACCTGCCCTCTTTATTTAACACTATTTGACCCGGTATCATTCAGGTGAATCTACACTTCACCCCCTCCAAGAACAAAATATCCTTCCTGAGATGCGGTGCCCAGAACTGAATGCAATACTCTATATGGGCTGTAATGAGAGTGTCATATGACTGTAACATAAATGCACCACTTTGTATTCCAGCCCCCTTGAGATGTAGCACAACAAAAGGAAGTCGATACGTATTTCAGGGGACAGAATATAGGGAGAAATGACAGTGGAATGGGAGTAAGACTTTCAGAGAGAAGCACAGATGTAATGAGTGGAATAGCTTCCTACGATGAGGTAAAGGAGTATAAATCTATAATTTTCAAGTTAACATCTTATTCAGGAACTTTACTCTAAGTAGATAGTGATTTTGCTTAAAGACTGTTGCCCCTCACTGAAATATCTATTTCAATATTCCATATGCACCTGGAACAGAGTGGAGTTTACAAAATAAAGCATTATATGGATTTCTCCAGTGGCAATCTAGTGGGGTCATTTTAACGTGACCTGCCCATCGACAAACTGACAATACCGGGTGCAAAGCTGGATTTGCACTTCGCCCGATTTCACTCCACATTGAAGTCAATGGAGACCAATATTGGGCGGAGTGAAAAACGCGAACGCTTCCATCTATAAAGACAAGGGCAGCAGGCGCATGGGAACACCAGCACCACCAAGTCCCACTCCAAGTCACACATCATCCTGACTTAGAAACATATCGCCGTTCTTTCATCATTGCTGTGTCAAAAACCTGGAACTCCCATCGTAACGGCACTGTGGGAGTACTTTCACCACACAAACAGCAGTGGTTCAAGAAGGCGGCTCAGCACCACCTTCTCAAGGGCAATTAGGGATGGGCAATAAATGCTGGCCTTGCTAGCGACACGCACATCCCATAAAAATAAAAAAACTGTTGTCTCGACCGATCTTGTCAGTTTCCCGGTGGGCTAGTTAGGTTAAAACTGGCCTTACTGATCTTTAGGGAGCTCATTAGACCCTTCTGTCGAGGAAAGGGCTCTGTTACGAAAGGGTCTTGCTTCTTACCAGCATCTTATTAATCGAGCAACAAGAGACCTAGGCCTAGAAATTCAGTTGGCTGCGCCAGCCGTTAGCGCCTTAGGAGGAGTAGATCTCGAGCGCTAGGTGCTTAGTGCCCGGGCGCAGCGTGATCTGCACCTCGCCCCAACTTCAGGAGACATTTAGCGCTGGTGCAAAGTCATTGCGCGTGCTCACCTGCGCACGCAGATCATGACGTCATTTCGTCGTGCAACGCCCTTTGTGCGCCCGGAACCGGAACTTCACTCACACCGCCCCATTGTGCACCTGGTGGCCCGAACGACTGTGAAGTGGAACGGTGCACAGCCGAGGTGGGCCGCGGGGAGCGCAAATTAAAGGGCCTTTACCCTGCACTATAAAGGGCAGCCATTTTGCAGCACTCACTCTTGTGCAACGGATTTTTGGAGAGAGACCAAGGAAGAGAGCTTACTGCTTTGGCCCAACACTAGGCCAGGTATTTTTGGCTTCAGGCCAGAGCTTCGCAATTCTCTTTGCCTTCATTGAGATCTCAGTGTTTGCCAGCATATTATGGGGGCTGCATTGGGTGCCAACGCTGAGTTTCAGCAATTATGTCTGAAGGGCTTACAGACGCCGTGAGAGAGTGGCAGCCCTGGCTAGACGCAGAGGGGGCAACAGGCGTTGGCAACGGAGGCCTTACCCACTCAGGGAATACCACCAGCAGTTCTCCTATCTCAACATGTCTGCCGCGCAGTGTGTTAGGAGGCTGCGATTCAAAAGGGAGGTGGTTGCAGAGATCTGCCAGCTGCTTCACAGAGATCTGCGTCCACAGCTGAGGTGCACGACGTCTCTGTCGGTGGCAGTGAAGGTGATGGTAGCTCTCAGCTTCTATGCCACCGGCTCCTTCCAATCCGCTGCTGGGGGCATCACTAACATCTCCCAGTTCGCCGTGCATTACTGCATCTGCCAGGTGACCAATGCCCTTTTGAGAAGGAGATGTCAATTCATCTCCTTCCCCATGACCCTGGACAAGCAGCAGCAGCGTGCAGTGGAATTTGCAAGATTAGCGGGCTTCCCCATGGTGCAGGGCGCCATTGACTGCACGCATGTGGCTTTGCGGGCACCTCTGGAGCATGCCGAGGATCACTGCAACTGGAAGGGCTACCATTCCCTCAACGTACAGCTGGTGTGTGACCACAGGCAGCGCATTCTTGATGTCAATGCCCGCTTTCCAGGCAGCAGCCACGATGCCTTTATCCTGCGACAGACAACTGTGGCTGACATGTACCAGGCACAGCCCCACCGAAGAGGATGGCTTATCGGGGACAAAGGCTATCCTTTGTGTACCTGGCTCATGACCCCGCTCTGCGCGACCAGTACCCCTGCTGAAGAGGCATACAACGAGAGCCATCAAGCGACCAGGAACATCATTGAATAAACAATCGGCGTCCTGAAGCAACGGTTCCGCTGTCTGGGTCGCTCCGGTGGAGCCCTCCAGTATTTGCAGGGGCGAGTCTCCCAATTCGTCGTCTTTTGCTGCATGCTGCACAACCTGGCTATCCGCAGGACTCAGGCACTGCCACCTCACGTTGGACCACCACCTCAGGACGAGGAGCATGAGGAGGAGGAGGAGGAGGAGTACCAACCCAGGAGGGAGGCAGAAGGTCCAAGGGCCGCCCGTCGGTGGCTTATTGAACGTCACTTCTAGGCCCCCTGTCAGGGAATGGCTTGTGCCAATGAAAGAGCATGATTGCAGCCGCTCCGCAAGCCCTCAGCCAGTTAAGGCAAGAAACACTTCAAAGATCAAACATGGACAATCTGAATAAAGAAAATGGTTTATTCTACAAACTCAGGGCCCTTCCCACATGAAAACCAAAAGCAGACGAAACCCCCAAAAAACACTCAAACACATGACTCACTCCCACAACCTGGGGAGCATTAACAAAAGATGTAAACAAAAATGGCCTTCATCCTCGGCCTTCACAAAACACCCATTCCAAAAAACAAAACATTTGGCCACACCCTCTACTTTGTGGCCCGCGAGGGCGATGCCTTCTGCAAACTTTTGCGGCCCCTGCACGCCCTGCTGCTCCTCCTCAAAGTGAGGCCAGTGGCTGCTGCAAGGCTGGGGCAAGGCTCCTGAGGGGCACATGTCGTGACGGCAGATGCCCTTGGGGGTCGGCCTAGACGAGGTCTGGCCATCGAGGGGCCGGCTGGTGAATGCTGCAGCTGTGGCTGGGCAGCATCAGTCGCTGCAGCAGCTCGTGGCAGCTCCACTGGGGGAGTGGCAGTGGCGGCTGGAGGAATGGGGGCAAGCTGGCGGATGGCAGGTGCTCGCTGGTCGCCTGAGACACTGGCACTCACCTGGGCCAGCACTGCAGCATGCGCAGCAATCTGCCGAGGGACAGACCGCTGTGCTGCTGCAGCACGGCAGGTGCCCTGGCAATGCCTGGCTGACGCAGCGAGTGTGGCAGCAGTGAGTGCCCGTGTTGCCCTGTTCTGTGACTGCATCAGAGCAGCCAGTGACTGCACGGCACCACTGATCACCTGGCCAATCGCTGCCTGAGCTGCCCCGAATTCCGCCCGACTCGCTGCCTGATCTGCCCCAAATTCCGCCAAACTCGAGGCCTGTGAGGCCCCGAATTCGGTCACACTCCGGGACAGGGACTCAATGGCCTCAGGCATCCATGCCACTACCCCCATGAGCTCCGTGTGCCGGCGCTCCGAGTCCGCGGACATGTCCTCGAGGAGGCGCAGCTCCTCGGCGGTGACCGTCTCCGGACTGGAGGCCGGATTATCCCTCTGGGGAGAAGGCCGCCGAGCTGCCCGACCCTTCCTGCATTGCTGGACGCCGCTGGGCCCAGCAATTGGACTCCCCTCTGACCCTTCCCCCCTCTGGGGCGAAGGCCACTGAGCTTCCACCCCCCTCCTGCGTTGCTGCAAGCCGCTGGTCCCAGGAGCTAAACTCCCCTCTGACACTTCCCCCAGGCACCCCTCCAGGGAAGATGTGTCCCCTACATTGGCATGGCTTGCTGCGGCTGTGGGTTCCCCTGATGGGCCGCCTTCCGCTTCCTCCCCCTTCTCCTCCTGTTCTGAAGGGCTGTCACTGGGAACTTCAGGGACCTCCTCCTCACCATCTGAAAGCAGGAAGGCACAAGAGTAGATTTAGAGTGAGGAGAGGGCGTCAGCGAGGGATGCATGAGTGGTGGCATTCAGCGCATTGGTCGGCCAGTGGCAAAGGATGTAGAACTGATGCGCAAGTGGGACGAGAGAGGTCCAAAAGGTGATGTCCTTACCATTGGTGCCCAGAACAGGGTCGGCATCTCCAGATGCAACGGGGCCAATCACCCGGGCACCCATGATGCGCTCCACGCGCTGTTGCAGCTTGGTGAGCTGCTGGATCTGGTGTCCGCCTCCCCCGGTCTCAGTCCGGCTCCTCTTATTGTTGGCCAGCTTGCCCTGCAAGAGAAAGGACGGCCTCTAAGTATAGTGTGTAGCCCTGATCTTGTGTGCATTGCCTCCCATGGTGGAATAGCCTGGTCAGTGTGTAGCCCTGACCTTGTGTGCACTGCCTCCCATGTTGGAATAGCCTGGCCAGTTTGTAGCCCTGATCTTGTGTGCACTGCCTCCCATGGTCGAATAGCTTGGCCAGTGTGTTAAGTGCAGAATGTGCAATTGATGTTCATGACTGTCCCATAGCTGCTGCATGAGGGCTGGCCATTAGGGCTTTCAGGTCCCTTTGCCCATAATGTGAGGTGCACATGCAAGGATGAGGAGGACACTGGAATGGGTACTCACCCTGACAATCCTGGCGAGGTCATTTAGCTTTTTGCGGCATTGTACAGAGCTCCTGGGGACCTCACTGTTGGATGTCACCCTGGTGGTGACATGCCTCCAGGCTTTCCGGTAGACGCGGGCGGCTGGCTTCTTCCCATTGTCCGGAAACAAGGTATGGTGTCTCTTCTCCACAGCACCAACCAGCACCCTTAGATCATGCTCTGAGAAGTGCTGCGCTCATTCACGGGCATTCTCCAACCTTTCAGGCGCTATTTGGGTCCAGCAGCAGTGTTCAGGCCTAGCTGGAGGGCTGCAGTGTCCAGGGCATGGCAGCAGACCAACTCGAGCCTTCCCCCTTAAGAGTTGGCCGGCGCCAGGGTGTCTGCTGTCAATCAAGAAATGACCGCACCTGCGCTGCGCCCGGCCTCGGTGGTATCGCTCAGCACCGCCGGCTTAGCGCCTAAAGATAGTCGTGCATCGCCAGTTTTAGCGCTCGAGCAAACTCTTAGGGCGAAGCTACTGAATATCGGCGAAGTGGCCTCGACTTTGCGCCAGGCGCAAACTTTAGCGGCTGCCCGACCTTACCGCCCCAAAAGTGGCTACAAGGAATTTCTAGGCCCTAGTGTTTTGGAATTTGTGGTCAACGGCGAAGGGATGGTGCTCGCCACTGAACTTGAAGTAAGCTGCCCACAAAGATCTAGTGATATCTGTGGCGTGAATTTCACCTTTCCTGACGTTGCTTTGAATCCGCCGCCAAATCAATGGAATCCACAGCGTCCAGTAAAAGAGATAGCATCAAGAGCCTAAGCAGCCAATCATATTGAAGAAATCTCAAAGACGGAAATTCAGCAGGTAAAATGCAGAGATTATAAATTACAATAACGTCGTGACAGACACATAGGATTGAGAGAGAATCTGAAATATCATTAAAAAAATCTTTCATAAAATTATTACCTTAAAAACAATGTTATGCTTAAAATATTAATGTTATAAATTGACATTCCACTATTATAAAATTATTTTTTCAGGGTCAGAAAGGTTGTTCAGTTGTCACTACGACGTTAAAAAGCCAATATTTTTGTATTATATTTAAATAGCGATATTCCAGCCGAATGGGGTAAGTGTTCGCAAGGAACTAGATTTCAGTGTCATTTGAATTGATCGTCGGCTTTGGGGAGTTCCACAGCGTGACCTGTGGAGAAGCTTAGAATCACTGACAGCAGTTTCTGTATTTCCGCGTCGATTTACGCATGCGCTGAATTTAGCAGTTGCTGTCAATTTCAGAGGAGGACTGGCGGTGAAGGCTGAGAGTTTTGCCGTCATTACCATCACAAAATCTGGCTGGGCTGATGCGTTTTTGTAGAAGGCGATCAGCTATGATATTCTCGATAGCTGATACCTTCTCGACACTCACACTCTAGGCCTATGAGTGTTAAGCACGTAAGAGCATAAGAAATTGGAGCAGGAGTCGGCCACACGGCCCCTCGAGCCTGCTCCACCATTCAATAAGATCATGGCTGATCATCGACCTCAACTCCACTTTCCTGCCCGATCTCCATATCACTTGATTCCCCTAGAGGTAAAAATCTATCTATCGCAGACTTGAATACATTCAAAAGCTTTGCATCCGCAACTTTCTGGGAAAGACAATTCCAAAGATTCACAACCCTCTGAGTGAAGAACTTACTTCTCACCTCGGTGTTAAATGGCCTACCCCTTATCCAGAGAGTATGCCCCTAGTTCTAGACACGCCATCCAGGGGAAACAAGCTCTCAGCATCTACCCTGCCAATCCCCTTCAGAATCTTGTATCTTTCAATGAGATCACCTCTCATTCCTCTGAACTGCAGCGTCTCGGCCCATTCTACACAATCTCACATCATAGGATAGCCCTCTCATCCAGAGAAGCAATCTAGAGAACCTTCGTTGCAACGCCTACAAGGCAAGTATATTCTTCCTTAGATACATACACCAAAACTGTGCACAATGCTCCCAGTGTGGTCTCACCAAGGCCCTGTATAATTGACTGCAATAGAACTGAATATCAGGTGCTGCGTACAACGGGCGGCCAAACTGATACCGCCCACTTTGCACCATGGCCCGAGAAGAATTTCTAGCCCTCTAGACGGTATTAAGATTTGAAGCAGGAAACAGTCGATTAATTTCCGGCAAACTACTGAACATACAAAATTGGCATGTGTATTTCAAGCTGCTGGAAGACAGATAGCACGGTTTCCGGGTTTGAATATGGCAGATCTCATGCTTAGCCTTCAGCAAGGTATTTCCAAAGCAAGGTGCTGACAATCCGTACCTTCATCTATTAATCATAGAAAGCACAAATACACTTCCAATAGTGTTCAATGGATAATAATTTGGAAGCATATCCCGGGCTGATTTTCAGTCTTCCCAGCTTGCGGGCTATCAAGTAATTTCATCAGCCCCACCTTCACTACGCGGACAGCTCAGCTAACCCAGCACCCTTGAGACCGAATCTGGGCTTGAGATCCACTCTAAGATATTGCTTAATATTGCTTAAAAATATCTTCCGTAAATCACCTTTCAATTTGATTTACGGAAGGAACGACACAAAAATTTTAAAAAATGTATTTCCTATCTTTCCCAAATATCCAGGATAATAAACTTTACCAACATTCAATTGCATTACAAATTTAGAATAAAACAACACGATCGGTTTGTATTGTGCAACCAGGGGAACTAATATCACTCTGATTCTGGTTGTGTGACCTACATCACAACCTCTGAGATCAACGGACGGATGAGACGAGGATGAATTCTAGATTTCCATCTCTGTGAAGCTCTGTATAAGAAAAGACCTTGGGTCAGAATTTGTGGTGGGTGGTCCGCCGTCATACCGCCTTTGAAATGGACCACAAGTTGCGAACTGTCAGTGTACGCATTGACAAATCATCCATACGGCCAAAGAAAAAACTATTTCTGGCACAGAGTTGGGCTATTCGCCCCCAAACTGTCCAGCAATTGCTTCCAAAAATATTTACTGTTGATGTAAACAGGCCCAGGGCGTGTTTGCATCAGTGTAAGGGGATACCTCAGGCATGTTGTAATCATTTTCATCGGGGAAATCGAATAGTTTAATTGTATCTCGTTGGTTTTTCTTGTTTTTGCAAAAGATTGGAGTTTTAATGATGTCAATAATAATTATCTGCCAAATTATTTCTTTACTAACAGAACCAATATATAGTGAAGCTGGTGGAATGAAGCTAATTAGGAATTAAATTCCAATCCTGGAAAGTCATTATAATTTTAAATGATTACGGGATTCCCCTCCGAAATGATGTAAAATAATTCTGTTTCCTGATTTGGAGGACACGGCCCAGAATTTATTAATTTTTTCCGTATTTATTAGAATAAATATTTCTAATCCATTTGGAACACTTATGTTTCCTTTCAGAATCAGCGTTGCTTCTTCTTATGACTTCCAAATATCATGTTACCTTTGCCCAGAACATTTCAATTTTCGTTTGATTTTCAAATGTTATGATTTGAAACCTATATTTACTAGAAAGCTGTATCCATGCGGGATGCAGTAACAGGGGTAGATCTTGACTTTGATAGTGTAAAAGGAGCGATAATGAGTGTGCAGTCCATTTTACATCTCCCCCGATTTGTATTTCCTTTGACTTTAATGGGGAGAGATGTAACACGGGCTGCTGAATCGATATCACCCAATTAACACTGTCGCTAAAAGTCATGATCTACCCCAATTTCTGATTTGCACACATACTGTTTCTTTTCAGTAAAGTCCGCCAATAATAAACTTCCTTTCCTACCCTTCCCTACAGTTAACATGTAGGCGATTGCGATCCTGTCCCGGGGAAAGTGCGGTCTCTCCAAACACATCACTCACTACCTGGTGGCCATGGCAGCAGCGGATCTGCTGGCCGTCATCACTGGCATTATACTCAATCGGTTCATCAACATTTACTTTCCAGGAAATTATCTGTTGCTTACTTTGGTATGTCGGACCAAAACAGTACTAGATTATGCACCCAGAGACTGTTCTGTCTGGTTAACTGTCGCCTCCACTTTTGACTGCCTTATAGTATATTTTGCGAGAAGCTGACAAACAAATATTGCACCAAGGAAACGGACGCTGTGATTGTAGTCAAGGTGCTCGCTCTGACCTGTTTAAAAAACATCCCTTGATACTGTGTATATGAACCTCTGTATAGAATTAGCAAAGTGCACAGGCATAGCCAGATAAGATCAAAATTATATCCTTCACCCCTATGGAAAGCATTTCCTTATTTTGGGTGTATAGCGACTCCTTTTCTCCCATTATTCACTATTTTGCTGCTCAATGCTCTGACCGTGAGATATATATTATTGGCGAGCAGAGTCCGCAGGCCATTGCGGGGCAATGCCAGCCCTGAAAATAACCCTGATCTGAGATGGAGAATCGCAGAAAATCCATAATTTTACTTTTCAGTATATCCGGCAATTTTACACAGTTATGGCTGAAGTACATGGCCCATTACCTGTGTTACCTAATTAGTAATACCTATTCATACACAGGTTACAATAACCCGGTTTATATCCTTCAAGAAACCGGATATATGCTCCTGCTGTTGAGCTGCTGCACAAAATTGTTGCAGTGACACAGACTAAATTCAGAGAAGAGCTAAAAAAAATGATGAAATATCCATTAAATATGAATGTTGAGCTGTAGATGGTTAGAAACACTATGAATTTGCTGGTATTATAATTCAAATTAGAAGATCAGAACAAAAGGAACACAGGCAGACGTAGGCCTCACAGCCCCTGCAGCCTGCTCCAGTATTCAACAACAGCATGACTAAACATTTACATCAACTCCATCTTTCCCACCATATTTAATTTCCTTTAATTCCCTTAGAGTCCAAAAATCTATCGATCTCAGTCTTGAATATATGCAAAGACTGAGCATCCACCGCCCCTTGGCTTAGATAATTCCAAAGAGCCACAACCCTCCGTGAACTCAGTCCATAATGGCCGATACCTTATTCTGAGACTCCGCCACATCTTTCCGATTACTGTATTTGGTCACGAGACATATGAGCTTACAGACCAGATTCACACTCTCCAGTTACGTCGTAGTTTAACTTGCCGCTAATGTTGCAACGCCGTGCTTTTTCGCTAGGTAGTTCGTTTTAATAAAACCATGTTAATGACTATTCTACTGCTCTGCTCACCGGCTTCCAACCCTGGCACCCTCACTAAACTTGAGCTCATCCAAAATTTATGCTGTCGATATCCTGACTCACACCAAGTCCTGCTCAACCTAAAACCCTATGCTTGCTGACTTACATGGTTCCCAGTTGGACATCGCTTCTTTTTAAAAAAAATCATCAATTTGTCCTGTTCCCTCGACTTCTTCGCCCCTCCCAATCTTTGTCAGCTCCAGTAGCCCTACATCCCTCAAATTCTGGTCTCTTGGACATCCCATCCTTTCGTTGCCGAACCATTGCTGACAGTGCCTACAACTGTCTGGGCCCTTAACTCTGGAATTGCCTCCGTAAAATTATCTGCCTCTATACGTCTGTCTCCTCCTTTAATACGTTGCATAAAACCTATGTCGTTGACAAAGCTGTTGGTCAACTGTGCAATTTCTTCCTATGTGGCTGTGTGTCAAATTTTGCTTGATAACTCTACCGTGAATCAGCTTGGGATATGTTACTAAGTTCAATGCGCTACTTCAATGCCATTTGTTGTTGTTATACTTGTTCTTCAGCTATAGATCTGATTGTCATGTTTTTGATTAGAACAGGCCGTTATTTAACTCCTATCTGATTCCGAGAGTGAAATTGGTCTTCTGCAACAACGCAAAACGGGCGACAGCGAATCAGCGGGCTGTATTACCCGCCCCCCCCTTTCTCCTTTCATGTGAATTGACTTCAAACCGCAAGACATCCTGCTGATTGGCTGTGGTCACTTCGCGGTTTCATGGACTACCAATTTCATCTGCACTCGTTTAATAAGGGGGTAGCATTACTGGTTAAAGAAGGGAATAACACAATTGTAATGAAGGATATTAGCTCTGATGAGGTGGAATCTGTATGGGTAGAATTGAGAAATACTAAGGGGAAAAAAACGTTAGTGGGAGTTGTTTATAGACCTCCAAACAGTAAGGCGGAGGTTGGGGATGGCATTAAATGAGAAATTAAAGAAGCGTGCAATAAGGGCACAGCAGTCATCATGGGTGACTTTAATCTACATATAGATTGGGCCAACCAAATGAGTAACAATACTGTGGAGGAGGAATTCCTGGAGTGTTTACGGGATGGTTTCCTGGACCAATATGTCGAGGAACCAACCAGAGATCAGGCCATCTTAGACTGGGTATTATGTAACGAGCACGGATTAATTAGCAATCTTGTTGTAAGAGGCCGTTTGGGTCAGAGCGATCATAATATGATCGAATTCTTCATTAAGATGGAGAATGAAGTAGTTGACTCGGAGACTAGGGTCCTCAATTTAAATAAAGAAAACTATGATGGTCTGAGGAGCGAGTGGGAAGGATTGATTGGGGAATGGCACTCAAAGGGTTGACGGTGGATAGGCAATGGCAAACATTCAAAGACCGAATGGATGAATGACAGAATTTGTTCATCCCAGTTTGGCATAAAAATAAAACAAAAAAGGTGACCCAACCGTGGCTAACAAGGGAAATTAGGGATAGCATAAGGTCCAAGGAGAGGGCATACAAATTGGCCAGAAAAAGCAATAATCCTGAGGATTGGGAGCAGTTTAGGATTCAACAAAGGAGGACAAAGGGATTAATTAAGAAAGGGAAAATAGAATATGAGAGTAAGCTTGCAGAGAACATAAAAACTGACTGTAAAAGCTTTTATAGATATGTGAAGAGAAAGAGATTGGTGAAGTCAAGCATAGGTCCCTTGCAGTCAGAATCGGGGGAATTTATAATGGGGAACAAAGAAAAGGCAGACTAACTAAATACATATTTTGGTTCTGTCTTCATAAAGGAGGACAGAAATAGCCTCCCATAGATGCCAGGGAACATAGGGTCTGATGAGAGGGTGGAACTGAAAGAAATCAGTATTTGTAGGGAAATGGTGTTAGGAAAATTGATGGGACTGAAGGCCGATAAATCCCCAGGGCCTGATAATCTACATCCCAGGGTACTTAAGGAAGTGGCCCCAGAAATATTAGATGCATTTCTGGTCATCTTCCAGAACTCAATAGACTCTGGAACGGTACCCATGGATTGGCGGGTAGCTAATTTTACCCCACTATTCAAAAAAGGTGTTAGAGAAAAGGCGGGGAATTATAGACTGGTAAGCTTGACATCGGTGGTGGGGAAAATGCAATAGTCCATTATAAAAGATGTAATAGCAGAGCACTTGGAAAGCAGTGATTGGATCGGACAAAGTCAACATGGATTTACAAAAGGTAAATCATGCTTGACTAATCCACTGGAATATTTTGAGGATGTAACTGATAAAATTGATAAGGGAGAACCAGTGGATGTGGTGTATTTGGACTTTCAGAAGGCTTTCGATAAGGTCCCGCATAAGAGATTAGCGTGCAAAATTAAGGCACATGGGATTGGGGGCAAGGTATTGACTTGGATAGTGAACTGGTTGGCGGACAGAAAGCAAAGAGTTGGAATAAACGGGACGTTTTCCGAGTGGCAGGCAGTGACTAGTGGGGTACCGCAAGGATCGGTCCTAGGACCCCAGCTGTTCACAATATATATTAATGATCTGGACGAACGGAATTGGATGTAATATCTCCAAATTTGCAGATGACACAAAGCTGGGGGGGGAGGGTATGCTGTGAGGAGGATGTCGTGAATCTCCAGCACGATTTGGACAGGTTGGTTGATTGGGCAGAAACATGGCAAATGCACTATAATGTTGATAAATGTGAGGTTATCCACTTTGGTGGCAAAAACAGGAAGGCAGATTATTATTTGAATGGTAATTGATTGGGAGAAGGGGAAGTGCAAAGAGACCTGAGTGTTCTTGTACACCAGTCACTGAAGGTAAGCATGCAGGTGCAGCAGGCGGTTAAGAAGGCAAATGGTATGTTGGCCTTCGTAGCAAGATAGTTCGGGTACAAGAACAGGGATGCCTTGCTGCAGTTGCACAGGGCCTTGGTGAGGCGACACCTTGAGTATTGTGTGAAGCTTTGGTCGCCTTACCTGAGGAAGGACGTTCTTGCCATGGAAGGATTGCAGCGAAGATTCACCAGGCTGATACCTGGGATGGCAGGAATGATGTATGAGGAGAGACTGTGTCGATTGGGCTTATACTCACTGGAGTTTAGAAGATTGAGAGGGGATCTCATCGTAACCTATATAATTCTGTCAGGCCTGGGCAGACTAGATGCAGGAAGGATGTTTCTGATGGCCGGGGAATCCAGAACCAGGGGTCATAGTCTAAGGATAAGGGGTAAGCCATTTAGGACTGAAATGAGGAGGAACTTCTTCACCCAGAGAGTGGTGAACCTGTGTAATTCTCTGCCACAGAGGGCGGTGGGGGCCAGTTCATTAAGTATATTCAAGAAAGAGTTGGATATATTTCTTAAGGCTAAAGGGAACAAGGGATATGGGGAGAAGGCAGGGACCGGGTACTGAATTTGGATGATCAGCCATGATCTCATTGAATGGCGGAGCAGGCTCGAAGGGCCGAATGGCCTACTCCTGCTCCTATCTTCTATGTATCTATGTATTGTATTGTTCCTTTAAAAGCCTTCATTTTTTCAGGTGCTTTAAATTAAAGGAGCAACTATCAATAATGTTTGGAGTGAATGCTGACAGCACAGTTTGCAGACAGAGCCTGAAGTCTCCCAGCTCTGTGTGGGCCTCAGTACCACACTGGTTGCGATCAGCTTACTGAACTCAGGCCAGGGATGGAGCCTGGGCTCTTCCAACTCTGTCTGGGGTTCAGTACCACACGGGATTAGCAGTGACCGGGAATGAAACCAGGGCCCTACCTGCTGTTCATGTTTGACCCAGTCCAGTACCATATTCATATAATCATATAAATTTATGGTGGCGAAGGAGACAATTTTGCCCATCGTGTCTGTGCCAGCCGAAAAAGTGGTATTCAGCCTAATCCCACATTCCAGCGCTTGGTCCGTAGCTTTGCTACGTGTCTGCATCGTCCCGCTCTTTTGTGAAAACAGACAAAAAGAATTAACACACAGGTTAATGTTTGCTCTCTCATAGGCCATACTATTGCCTCGGTTATCATCTTGATGTTTATGTAGTTATAGAACATCTTTGGGTTTTCCTAGAGCTTGCTTGCCAATATTTTCAGGCCCTCTCTTTACTTTCCTGATTTCATCTTTAACTTCAACCATGCGCCAGAGATCTTTAATAAAGTCTGGGCCCTTCCTACTATTTTTGAGTCTCAGTAACACAGAGGGTGAGATCAGTTAATTGTTCAGGTCGTAGATAGTATTTGGGCACTTTCTGCTTGGTGTCGGGCTCAGTACCAAATTTAGCACTGGCCTGGAATGAAGCTTCGGCCCTTTGTTGGCTGTGCGGGCCAGCACCGTTTGTCTGTGCTCAGTTAGTTCAGTGTAGGCTGGACCTGGCTCCTTCCTGCTCTATGCGTTTGGCCCAGTACCTAATTCAGCACAGGCCTTGGTACATCGTGCCTTCGTGCCACATCGAGTGAAATCAGCTAACAGCACAGTCTGATGGTTGGATTCTGGGGGATTCCTAGCACTGTGAGCGGCTCAGCACCACATGGTTGACTTCAGCTAACTGATCAAACATCGGGGATGGAGTCTGCTCTTTCTGGCTCAGTATCACACCGGATTAGATCAGAACATTCAGCACAGACCTGTAATAAAGCATGTGTCCACCCTACTCCGCATGCAGCGCAGTACCAATCTGGAAGAGCTCAGTTAAATCCGCAGTGGCTCTTCCAGATCTGGGAAGGAGCTCATTACTACACAGGTTAATATTAGATAACAGCAAAGGCTGCGAAAGTAACATAGTACATTCTTAGTATTTTATCGACTCAGCAACACAGCGCGTGAGATGAGCGAACAGCACAGTTACTGAGACGATCGCAGGGCAGGGAGGGCCTTAGATTTATCCCCAGCCTGCACTGTAGGCTGATCTCAGATTTTGTGGTACTGAGAATTTCACAGAGCACAACGTGTTTAGGTTGCAACCCCGACCTGTGTTGTTATCTCATGGCAGCCCGATTGGTGCTGAGTCTCACAAAGAGCAGGAAGGACCCAGGCTTCGTTAAAGATCTGTGGTGAATTTGGTACTGGGGCACACACCAGCGGGAGAGCCCCACGTGATATTCCCGATCTGTGCAAATTAAGCAGACCTCACCCGGTGTGGTGCTGACTCTCATTCAGAGCAGTGAGTCTCCAGTGTCCAACCGCAGCCTGGGCTGTTAACTCATGTCAGCCGGTGTGGTGTTGGCGAGGTCAGCTACCTGTCCAAGCCGGGGATCTAACTAAAAACCCTCCCTGCTCTGTGTGTGACTCAGTAACACAGAGGGTGAGATCAGTTCACTGTACAAGCCAGGGATATAACTAAGGACCTTCTTGCTAAATGTGTCACTCAGTAACACAGAGGGCGAGGTCAGCTATTTGTCCGAGTCGGGGATCGAACTGAAGACCCTCCCCGCTTTGTGTGTGGCTCGGTAACATGGAGAGTGAGATCAGCTCACTTTACAAGCCAGGGATGGAACTGAGGTCCTCCCCCCCTGCTCTGTGATATTCTCAGTAACACAGAGGGTGAGATCAGCTACTTCTACAGGCCAGGGATGGAACATGGGCCCTCCCTGCTCTGTGAAACTCTCAGTAGCACAGAGGGTGAGATGAGCTGCCTGTACAAGCCGGGGATGGAACTCGGGCCCTCACTGCTCTTTGCGTCTCAGAAGCACAGAGGGTGAGATCAGCTCATTTAAGACAGGCCTATATGGAGCTTGAGTCCTTCCAGCTCTGTATCTGACTGAGTGCCACGCTGGTTGAGATGAGCCAGCAACACAGGCTGCGAGCAGCTCTCGGGCCCTTTCTGCTATGTGTGGGACTCATTATCAAAGTGGGTGAAATCAGGTAGTTCGGCACATGACGGGGATGATGCAAGGGACCCTGCTGCTCCATGTTGGCCTAGGTAACGAGCATTTTGATCAGCTAACAGCACAATGCAATGATGGAAACTTTGTCCTTCTGCTCTGTTTAGAGCTCAGTACCAAACTGGGTGATATCAGCTAAATCAGCACTGCCCGTGGATAGAACCCGGGCCCTTTCTCCTCTACTTCTGACTCAGTACAACACCGGGTGAGATCAGTTAATTCAGTATAGGACGGGATTGCAACCTGGGCCCATTTTTCTCCATATTGGGCTCTGTTCCACATTAGGTGAAATCAGTTAATTCAGTATAGGGCGTTATTGTATGTTGGGCTTATCCTTTTCTTGTTGGGCTCAGTACCACATCGGGTGAGATCAGTTAATTTAGTATAAGATGGGATTGTATCCTGGACCTAAACTTCTCCATGCTGGCCTCAGTTCCACACTGGATGAGTTCAGCTAATTCAGTTTATGGCAGGCTAGAAATTCGGGCCCCCACGGGTGAGTACGCGCTGGGTACTCACGAGTAGGTCCAACGAAAGTTCCACTTTCATGCATGCACTGAGCATGCGTGGAAAACCGGAACTTCCGTTCCCATGAAGGAAGGGGTTCACAGGTCGAACGCATGTGCAGGAGAGGCAGCGCATGTGCCTGGAATTTCTGTTTTTTTTACAGGTTTCTCTGGGAGGGTAAGTCTCCACTAGCTACGCTTTTAAAAAGCAGTCACAAGGCCTGCTTTTAACAAGGTAAGTGGTGAAATAAGTAAAATTGAAACATTTTTTCCACAGGTTTAATCATTTTAAACAATTTAAAGAAAGGTAAGTTTATTTTTAGCCCTGTTAAAAAGTGTAATTATTTTTTTGAAAAATTTAAATTATTGTATAAAATAGTTATTTTATGTAATTTACAGTTATTTTTAAAATATCCTTTTTTACAATTTACTTGAAGTTTATTTAGGTTTTGGAGCCGATCTCTACTCAAAATTTGCCAGGTCCTCCTGCGCCGGCAGTTGGAGGAGGCCCAGGATCGGAATCCTACGCGGGCTCACAGCTCAACGGCCAGCCTGCTAGGTAAGTGCAGGTCGGGGGCTTACACCCGCGGGAAGCCTCCGACCCGTATTTCTGGCTCATTGTATCTTGGCCCTAAACTTCTCCTAATTCAGTACAGGTCGAGAATGGTACCTGGGTCCTTCCTGCTCTGTGTGGTCAGTAATTCAGCATGTATGGTAGAGCCAATCTGCACCTTATAATTCACTTTTTTTATGCCTAAAACCTGTTGTTCATTTGGGGTACACCTCCTAAATTTGGCCTCCTGATCTTTACAGTACTGAAAATAAATGATGTCTTCACCGTGAGTATGTTCATTTCTGGTTTCTGGGAGGTAATCGAGTTGTTTTCTAACAGAGAGCAGTACCGCATACGCTAAAACGATCGCCAACAGTGAGCAGTGGTGTGTAGATTTAATTGAGTTCTTCTTTTGGAACCTGGATAATCAATTCAAGCAGAGGTTGTGTCAATGGTCTCGAATTTCCAAACCCCATGGAGGCGGGTTTGGAGGCAGGAGTGGAGGGACAATTGCAGAATCGGGGGGCACGGACCCTACCCGCCTCCATGCCCGTTTCCCAGGAGCCGGGTACCCGACCTGTGCTGGGAGCCACCTCCCCGAGGTGGAAAGGGGATTCGTGCCAATTAACTGCCTGTTAACAGGTAGTTAACAGGCAGTTAATGGCCTCATCCCTATTTTTAGCCCTGAATTGTGGGCTGCCCGACGGCGCCGAACCACGCCAAGTTAGCGAGGTGGACCGTCGGGCTGAAGGGCTTGGAGGGTTCGAGATGTCCGGTATTCAGGTGAGTGATGGGTGCATGAGTGCAAAGGTAAGGGTGTTTGGTGTGTGTATGTTGTATAAATAAGTTTTAGTTACCTTTACTCACGTGCCAGCTTTCTTCCTTCAGATCTTGGGAGTCCCTCATCTCACCGGCACAGAAAGCAGAATGGCCACGAGCTTTCGAAAGTTGCAGCCTTCTGCTTTCTGTTCTGGAGAGATTTCGAACTGAGTCTGTGGAGAAGGACTCATAATCATAATAATAATAATCATAATCAACTTTATTGTCATTGTTAGTGCACAAGTGCAGTACAACGAAATTTAGGCTTGCGGCTCCCGAGAGTGTACATTTAGATTAAGACATTTAAACATTCAACATACATTTGGCTTGTAATACATTAACATAAACATAACCATAATAACGTGCATTGGCCGCTGTGCAGGCTTTAGAGTTTATTTGTGGAGTTCAGTAGGATGACAGCCCTGGGAAGGACACTGTTCCTAAACCTGGTCATACGGGTGCGCATGCATCTGTAGCGTCTCCCAGATGGCAGGAGGGCAAACAGACTGTGGCTGGGGTGGGTAGGGTCTTTGATGATGGACCGTGACCTCCGTAAAAAGCGTTTCTGGTATATGTGCTCTATGGTCGGTAGCCGGGTGCCGGTAATGCGTTGGGCAGCTTTGACTACCTGCTGCAGGGCGTTCCGGTCATAGTAGCTACAGCTGCCATACCATACTGTGATACAGTTCGTCAGGATGCTCTCTATTGTGCAGCGGTAAAAGTTAGAGAGGATCAGGGGTGACAGGGTACATCCCTTCAGCCTCCTTAGGAAATATAGACGCTGCTGGGCCTTCTTCACCAGAGAGGAGGTATTGAGGGACCAGGAGAGGTCTTCCATGATGTGGACTCCGAGGAACTTGAAGCTGTCCACCCTTTCCACCACAGCCCCATTGATGTGGATGGGGGTGTGACTTCTGCCTTTAGACTTCCTGAAGTCCACAATGATTTCGTTGGTTTCCTTGATGTTAAGGGCCAGGTTGGTATCGGTGCACCACTTCACAAGATGCTGGACCTCCTCCCTGTAGGCTGACTCATTGTTGTTGGTGATCTGGCCTACTACCGTGGTATCATCCGCAAACTTGATGATGGTGTTGGAACCATGAACAGCCACACAGTCGTGGGTGAAGAGGGAGTAGAGGAGGGGGCTCAGCACACATCCTTGTGGGGCTCCCGTGTTCAGGGTCAGACTGTGGTCTGTTTGTTAGGAAGTCGATGGTCCAGTTGCAGAGGGAAGTGTTCAGGCCAAGAGTGTGGAGTTTGGTGGCCAGCTTGTTGGGGCCGATAGTGTTGAATGCTGAGCTGTAGCCTATGAACAGCATTTGTTTGAAGTTTGAAGTCAGGTTGTCAATGTTTGACAGCTTCACAGAGCTGTCCAGCGCTGATATTTCATCTGTCAAAACGTCTTGACAGATGAAATGTCAATCTCTGACTTCACCTGTAAGCGGGTGTCCCTTAATTGGCATGCTGAGCCCGCTGGGCAATCAAGGGGAAATCACGTGGGTTGGCCTCAAATCAATGGAGGCGGGACTACAACCAAAATTGTAGGAGTCCCGCCTCCATTACGTCCCCATTGACAAAATCCAGCCCAATGTGTCCCCAGGCTGCTTAGAGTTGAGTAAAATAATCAAGTTAGTTAATGTTTTTATCACAGAATGTTAGTGCAGAAATACCCGCCCATTGGCCCATTGTGTCTCTGCCAGGAAAGAGTAGTGTGTTCCCAGCTAGACAAAGAGCAGCGAGTTTACATGCGGACGATCTGGGTTGCTGCCATTTGCGCACATGCAACATCCCCTCACAGCTGCGAGGGAACCTTTGCCTTGAATGTTAACCAGATAAGTAACACGGGCCTTATGGTGTGAGGGACAATGAGAAACCAGGACAGGCAACTGTAACCTGTGTGAGTCCACATGGGTCAGTAAATGTGTTTGGAAACGGTTAAACATGGTGATCTGTTTACACAGATGTAGAGATCCATCAAAACAAAGCCCATCTTGTTAAACAAGGTGGAAGTTGGGTTACTGCTTTTGCAAAAGTATACTTACTTCCTATGCCCTTGATCTTCTCGTTGACACTCATAATATCCTAAATAATGTAGCCGTATCATAATAATATCTAGTTCAGGGAACTGTATCATGTTCAGCATTGCAAATGAATAATAAGACAATAGATAAGTATGTTTGTTTATTTCCTGAAATCGACCTCTACCTCTGCCTTTATACTTGAGAGTCGATTTACAGGGGATTGCAAAGACTCCACTTGAAGAACCGCACATAAAACAACGGAAACAGGCTAACATGATATGAAAGATTAATCTTCGAAACGGAGCAAGGAAGAGATCAAGGTAAAACTGGAGGGACACGGATGCGAGGTTTTGGGCAGGGCCTCGCCCACAGTGGGTGAAATACCTGAAATCTGTCGACACGGCCAGAAGCTGGCATAGTTCTCCATAGAGCAGAGAATGTCCAGGGGAGATTTAATAGAGGAGTTCAAAATTATGAGGGGTTTGGATTAAATATGGAGAGATTGTTTCCACTGGCAGGAAAGTCAGTAATCAGAGGACACAGTTTGCGTTTAATTGGCAAATGATCCAGCGAGGAGGTGAGGAGATGCTTTTTTACATAGCGGGCTGTAACGACCTTGCATGTATACAGCATCTATACAGCACCTTTCACGACCCCAGGATGCCCTAAAGCGCTTCACAGCCAATAAAATACTTTTGAAATGTAAAGACTGCTGTCATGTAGGGGGCGGGACTTCCATTGTACAGAGAAAGGTATCACAAATAACCATGAGATGATGAGCAGATAATTTGTTTCAGTGATGCTGTTTGAGGGATGAATATTGCCCAGGACACTGTGGATACCTCCTCTGTGCTTTTCAAAATAATGCTGCGGAATCTTTTCTGTCCTCCTGTGAAGGCCAACAGGCCTATGGTTTATCGTCCCATTCCAAAGACCCCACCGCCCACAGGGCGGCACACACTCAGTACTGCATTGAGATGTCAGCATAGATTTTGCGTTCAAGTCTCTGCAGAAGGGTTTTATCCCAGTACCATCTGATTCAGAGACGAGAGAGCTACCACAGAACTACTGCTGAAACTTTTTTATATATAGCAACTTTCAAAAGGGAACTGGATGGATACGTAAAAAGGCAAGGGTTGCTGGGCTGTGAGGAAAAATAGGGGAGTTGAACTAATTGGTTACCTAGTTCACGGAGCCGGGAGGGGCATATTAGGCCACATGTTCTCCTTATGTGCTTTCTGATGCTATGAGAGAGGCCCAGTGTCGGTAGCAGCCGGTGAGTATTCATACTCAATTTCGCAGGTTTATTTAGAGGCCCCATGTCGGGAGTAACTGGTGAGTGTTTATACTCAGTTTGTCGGGTTTTTTCAGAGGCACAGTGTCGGGAGCAGCCGGTGAGTATTTATATTCAGTTTTATGGGTTTGTTCAGAGGCTTACCGATCTCACAGACTGGCGGCGGCATTCCAGAGCCATGTCACGATTCAAAAAGTGATGCGGGCAAGAGGAAGCAGCTGATTGGGTGAGTACAGCCAGGTGTGTAATTATACCACTCTATAGTTTGAATGTTAAGTTTAATAGTGTATAAGGTTTAGAACGTCTATATTTTGTGGTTTATAGTTTCTAAGTTCACTGTTGTGTAGTGGGGAGTGATAGTAAGGAAGAGCCCTTGAGTAATTATGGGGGCTGAAATTCAATTCCCAATAGATGTGTACGCGCTGTGTACTCACGCATAGGGCCAAAGGAAGTATTAGTTTCACGCAAGCACTGCGCATGCGCTGGAAACCGGAATTTCTGTTCTCCTGAAGAAAGGGGTTCCAAGCTCAACTGCGTGCACTGGAGAGGCAGTGCGTATGCATCGAACTTCCACTTTTTTCTCAGTTTTTAAAGTGCAGGTAAGTCCCTAGAAGCTGCGCATTGAAAAGCAGGTGCAAGGCCTGCTTTTAACAAGGTAAGAGATGAAGTGGGAGGATAGAAGATTGGGAAGCATTTAAAAGCCAGCAAAGAATAACTAACAGATTAATTAAGAAAGAGAAGTTAGATTATGAAAGTAAACTAGCAAAAAATGTTAAAACAGACAGCAAAAGTTTCTACAGATATATAACAAGAAAAAGGGTGGCTAAAGTGAATGTTTGTCCCTTAGAGTGTTAAGCTAGATTAATCCCATACTGCTGTACCAATGCCTCGCAAGGCATGATGGACTACTTGACATGGGTGAATGTTTTAAATGTAAAAAAACTGATGCAGGACTGTGGGAATGCAGTACAAATAGATAAGAAAGAACAGAAACAGAATGTTTATAGAACAGAGTAGAGACAGTCTCAGGGCTGAATTTTGTTGAAAGCTAAAGTGAATTTTAAACAGAACTATGTAAAAAGAAACAAATGACTTGTGTAGCGTGTGATCGCCTAGTTTTCTGTATTCTCATGATGACTTGCAATTTATGAAAATGTATAAATATTGTAGCCCCGTGAGTCTAAGGGCGCACTCTTTTGGAGGCATACTTGTGTGCAAATGCAATTGGGTTTCTCAGAGTGAAGTCCACTACCAGTTACCGGAATAAAACTTTACTTATTTTATAGTTTCTGACTTTGTATATTACTGAGAAAGTGATGGACTGACCGGCATGTTTAGTCTCCTAAATCAACGAACCCTGACCCCCAAGTTAGGGGTAGATCCTCCTCACAGAAGCGAGGGGTTAACAATTCTGGTGATGAGGATGGGATTGCAAAGCACTTCGGTCCAAACCACAGCGGTCCAGACTGACGAGTCGCTTTCGGACGACTGAGCAACTAAGTGGCCACAGGTAAGATTTTTACCTTTTTGCTCTGTCTGTTATGAAGTGACTTGGTGCATTCGCTGATGATCCTGGCCTAGTGCTGACAGAATCCTTTAGGTAGGAATTCGGAAGATAACACTTTCTCAAAGTCAGATTACCCTAAACTGCAAAGTCAGATAAAGCATATGGTAGGTTAAAGGCCTTCGGGTGTGAGTCCCATAAAAATGTGAAAGTCCTTTGGGTTCGTAGTCGCATAAACAGGTTAAAGGCCTTTAGGATCGGAGTCCCATAAACAGGTTAAAGGCGCGTTGAACCGGTTGGATCAAGTACGTACAAAATTGGAATAAATCAAGTACGTATAAGGAAAAAATTGGAAAATGGGGGCAGGAAATATAATAATTGAACAAAATAAGAAAAAGGGGATAAGATGGGGGCAGCAAATAGTAAATTGACGGAGATCGGGTGTTCAAAAACTCCGTTGGAGATAATAACTGAAAAAAAAAGGAAAAAAAAAAATAAACTTAAAGCTTTACCGGCATGGAAGTTATTAACATCTGTGCCGGGACAAATAAAACACAAGATTTGCTGAGTGAAAGGATCCTTAAAAAATAAGCTGGAATTTCAGTTTGTGTGAAAGTGTAACTGTTTTCCTGACTATGAATGTTTAAGATGTTATAGCATTTTTGTCTGAAAAGTCTGTCTTTAAAAGAAAGATTCTGTTATGTGTGTTTTAGCTCTACCCAATTCTCTGCGTTAAAAGCATTTTGATTTGATTTTGGAAGTTTTAAGAATGTGCGAATAAGATTATGCCCCAAGAATTGAAAAAAACCTTTGAACTACAATTGAAAGTAAGCTGGTGTGTAAAAACTGAGAAGAACAACAAAAAGTTTGTTTTTCAAAAGATTAAGTTTCAGTCTAAAATTTGACCTCGGAGTCGCGGTTGATATGATGAAATCTTCTAAAGCAGTTTGATTTGTTTAAATGTGAAAAACTAAACTTTCTCCGGTTATACTCCATGTTTTTACAGTATTTTGGAAAGACATCTGAAGAAAGGACAGTAAGGAAATATGAAGTAATTTATTGTTTCCTGCAAGTGTGTGCTATTTTGTTTTATTTGTCTCTTCATAGATTTACAAAAGATGGGCTTCTGCCTTAAAGTTACAGTTGCCGATGTGCTTGGAAGAAAATTAATTTGAATGTTTACAAGATCTGGATTAAATTGGAGTTATGAGGTTAATTAACCTATTAAAACCAAACTTTCATTGTGGCCACGGTGAAATTCTGGTTGGTGTGAATTTGTGTAGGCCGCATTGAATAATACTTAGCTTGAGAATTTTGCTCAATCCCGTCTTTGTCCATATTACCTCCGTATTCATGTTTGGTTAAAGTGTAAAAACACAACTGTCTTTTTCGATTGGGAAGATGTTTTTAAGTTTACGTGAAGTAACATAATGAGGTGCATTTGATAATGTTTTTCTCCACCTTCTTAGAATCCTGCAAAGGAGTTAACCCTTCCCACTGACAGCTGTTTAAGTTCACCAAGCAACAACTTTAGTATGAAGTTGAAAGATATTGGTCATTAAATAATTTAAGTTTCTTAATTTTAAGTTAATGTTTCCCCAGTGACAGAAGGAATTTATGATTTGATAACTTAACCTTGGGCTCTAAGGAGAGTCACAATGGAGTCTCTTCTTTCTTTTGTTATATGAAGTTAGCTTGTAATCTAATTGCAGCATTTCTGTCACTAATGTTAAAACACTGTGTAAGCCGCCTAGCCTGAAACTTATTTGTTTCTGAAATTGACAAAACCTGCTGGTACAATAATACTGCTGCTTGGATTTTGGGATAATTTTGTAATATCAAAATGGACTCAGACACTATATATTTGGTTACTTTTGGGAAAATAAAAGATCCTCTAAAATAATGATAAATAAAAAGTGTTAATAACTTGGATCAAGTGAGAACGTTTGATCTATGTTTTCAATGGTAAATGTTGTATTGCACAGTGGCGTTTCTCCAGGACTCATGAATGAGATGGTAATTAAAGGAGAGTGTAAGATTGAAACAGGAGAATTAAACCAATGAATGGGAATTTTCATAATTTTCTAGTGAAAGGCAGAAAAATGTAGTTAAGAATAATAAAAAAACTGCCGAGTGTGTGCTCATTCATTTTCAGTGTACTGTCCCTTTAAAAGCCTGTGCTTCCCTCTTTAAGGTCACAGGCTGCGCACTCCCTCTCTCTCTCTCTCTCTCTCTCTCGCGATCGTGACTGCGGCTACAAGTTGTGATTGCAATGTGCGATGAATTACGGAATGAGAATGTACCCAATGGCTGAGAAATCGGCTAAAGACGCGAAGGCAGCTGCGGATAAAGTAGAGCAGGGTATGTTAATTACGAAACAAGCTTTTGAACAATTGCCATACGATGGAGCATCAGAGTATGATGAAATTATCACTCAAACGTTGGTGAGATTGGGGGAATTATTGGCTTCAGCTCAGTCTCGGCAACAGCGATGAATTGTCAAATGGATACAAAATTAATTTTGAACCATTTGTCAAGGGAAGGGTATGTAGTATCAAAAGCAAAGATTCAATTTTGCAAAAAGCGTGTCACGTATTCAGGGCACGTTCTGACACCAGATGAAAAAGTCCTGCACTCAGAAAGGACCCAAACAATTTCCCAATATCCGGAACCTACCACTAAAAGAGGAATACGAGCATTTTTAGGATTAATACATTTCTGCAGGCAATGGATACCAGAAATCACTAAACATACGAGGCCCCTAACTATACCAACAGGATCATAGGTTAGAGAACCTTTCGTTTGATCAGAAGCACAAAGAGATGCGTTTAATTCTTTAAAACAAACCTTAAGAGTGGCCCCACCCTTAGGAAGACCATTGTATGATAGACCATAGCACATGACGTCGGCAAGGATAAGTAGATATGAGATTAAGTTAATACAGAATCCCTTGTTGACCTTCAACTTTGCAAAATCATAAACCTAGCCGAATTTTTACAATTACCCACAGAACATGTAGGTGAACCAATACATGACTGTGTAAAAAAAATTGAGACCCAAACAATAATCAAACCTGATTTAAAGGACGTGCCTTTGAATACGCCAGGCCATGAGTACTTTGTGGACGGATCGGCCTCTAGATCAGATACAGGTGACGGACAGATAGGATACGCAATTATAGAATCACCAAATATGGTAGAATCAGGTAGACATCCAAATCATTGGTTAGCACAGAAAGCAGAATTACACGCACTAGCAAGAGCATACGAATTATCAGAAGGGATGAGAGTAAATATTTATACGGACTCGAGATATGCGTTCGGATTAGCGCTTGATTTCGGAATAATATGGAAAAGGAAGGGTTTTCTGACCACATCTGGAACACCCATATTGAACCAAGTACAGGTGGAAAGATTGACGCAGGCAGTGTTACTACCCAGAGAATTAGCCATAGTAAAATGGCAGGCACACACACGGTTACATACACAGGTTGCCGAGGGGCATAGATTGGCAGATGAAGCTGCAAAATAAGCCGGTATGTATATGGACCAAAAACAAATGCCCCAGTTGGAACAAAAGGAGGGAGAGATGTAAGTATCCATCTTGTGCCCCATCGTTGGAAGATGTACAAAAGCACCAGGAGGACGCTCCTGAAAATGAAAAACTAAAGTGGATAAAAGAAAATTGTAAAAAGGATCCTTTGACACAACTATATGCCGACCCAAAGGGAAGGATAGTTGCTCCAAATTGGAAAATTCTTGGTACAACCCAAATTGGGAAAAAGTGGCACAGCAGACAATTGATCACTGTCTGATATGTCAGCAACACAACCCAGGAAAAGCCATACCAACAGTAACAGCAACGACTCCTATCCCAGACGGTCCATTTCAAATACTACAGTTAGATTTTGTACAATTAGAATCAGCTAACGGATATAAATATGTACTAGTTATCATTGATGTATTTAGTAAATGGATAGAAGCCTTTCCAACAAGGAACAATACCGCAAAGACTGTGTGCAAAATAATACTGAAAAATATTGTGCCAAGGTTCGGAGTGCCAATACAATTGAGTTCTGACAACGGACCACATTTTGTTGCAGAAATTAATGATGAACTTTGCGATGTTCTCACTATTAGACAACATTTACATTGCCTGCTCCATCCACAATCAGCAGGACTGGTGGAAAGGGCTAATGGAGCCTTAAAACTAAAATTGGCCAAACTTTGTGTAGAAACCAAATTAAAATGGCCAGAAGTATTACCAATGAAAGACAGGATTATCACCAGCAGCAATTATCTTCGGAAAACCTTTAAGAACACCGTTCTCGGCTCCCATCCAAGACGAGAGACAAATAGATATTCATGTAATGGACAATCAGATGATGTCTTATCGTATGCCACTAACCTCTGCTTTAAAGTTGTCTCATCAACAGGTAACAGCCGTGACTGAACCAACACCAGAGGATGCCTGTCATCGACTCAAACCGGGTGATTATGTCTTCGTAACGAACTTCTATCAGAAAGGATTAGAACCCAGGTGGAAGGGACCCGATCAAGTACTATTAACCACGCATACCGCAGGGAAGGTCGAAGGAAAGACAAAATGGATTCACGCTTCACACTGCAAGTTGTCATCACCGCTTTTGTCATAATGGACATAACTTTAACAGCGACAGAGGGACAATGCATCAATCGCTGCTCCAAACAGCATGGGTGCACTGAATTTTCTTGCAGATGGGGATGTCGTGACTATTTTAATATTAACCGAGGGAACTGCATGAATGACTCTGCCAAAGATGATAAAATTAAGACATCCGCAATGTATTGTAAACAGGGACAGAGTACATTGTGCACCTGTACCCAGAGACTTCCCACGGGACGCGAATGGTGCACCATAATTGACGAATGGTCAACCAGCAGCACAACAACCAGTCCGAGAGATAACACTCAGGAAAGGGGATACAACCAAGCAAAATATGAGTGCAGAGAAGGGTATAGAGCTAACGTAACAGGAATGGATAAAAACTGTGCTGATGTGAATGAATGTAAAAACATCACTAGATGCCCACTGGACCCCTTTCAGGTGGTGATATCACATCACTCAAATTTTACAGGCCAGATGTGTGTAAATGTACCGGGAACACACTGGTGTCTATGTCATTTTTCCGAACACTCTTTAAATAAAATTGGAAACCACGAAGGCCTGTATGATAGCTGATGTAACATCACTGCACATAAACCAAGATGGAAAAATTCTTATAAATTCCCAGGATGGCAGAATATGTATGAGCCCGGAAGACATTGGTCCCATAAGGATGTATTCGTTTATGATCAAACCCACGTAAATGAGTGTTGTCATGGTCAGAATCGAGTACAGTTATCGGCACTAATAAATATAAATGGTTCCCTCATAAAAAGAGGAGGAAGGAAACTCCTGGCATCTCAAGGAGTAAATCTATACCAGAAGTGGCTCGAGAGGATACAATCTCTCTACAAAAGGCACAAAATACCGAAAACCACCCATGGAAGAATAAATCAAAATTATGTACTCCAAGGCCAGTAGGAACGGCGGGAGGTTTTCCATTGATGGCAGTCACATCTGACGAATGCCTGATATGCGACTTAATGGATAAACAAGCCAAACTTACATATGCTTCCGATAAAGAGTGCAACTTGACAAGCCATGAAATATGGCCCTGGTCCAAAGAATATTGCACCGGAACCGATAACTGTAAAAAATGTACCAATGTAGAAGGTCTATCTATAACAATTGTACCGCATTCCGAATGGTGCATGGAATCAACAATTGGTGAAGTGGAGGTTGGGGCGCTTTTCCCCACATTTTGTGACATCATGATCTCCATAAATGGTAAAAGGGAGGGACAACACAACGAAATTATGTGGCCTACCAAACCCCATGATAATTCAAAAGGACATACCAAATGTCTGCAAACTTCAGAATGGAATCTAGAGAACCTAGCCAGACGATCATACCAGTGTTCTCTGAGTACTCTTGAAGGGACTATGTAGGTGTGCAATCATACTGGATACCCATATTTACCAAATAATTTTAAAGGAAGATGTGCTATCGCATTTATTGTTCCAGCCTTCAGACTTGAAGATGAAATTCTGAGCGAAGATCCAACCTACAGTCAATGGAAAAAAATAAATTTTGGGACTAATTTCGCCATGCGCAAACTCTTGGGCTCAGATCCTTTCAAAACACACCACCAAAACTGGTGGAACCGACTCCTAGGAAGTTTAATATCATCTTACGTAGTAATGATGGCATTAGATGAAATAAGAAATTTGGCACAGAATGTGGAGGATATTGCCAAAGACATAGCCATGGCGTTGAAACTGATCAATAAGGAAATGGGCCAAATAAGAATGTTTGCCCTACAAAACAGGATGGCACTAGATTATGTTTTACATGCACAAGGAAGAGCATGCACAGTTATCGGAGCAGAATGTTGTACGAACATTAGTGATATCTCAAAGCAGATCCAAAACGAAACTGATGAAATTGAAAGAAAGGGAAAGGAGGCCGGAGACATTGATCACACAACGGAAAATTGTGGATGGCGACCGTTGTGTTTATTAGATGGACTATTTGGAGGACTGTTTAGAACCATCTTGGAATGGGTCATTTGTTTGGTTGTCTCATACGTACTTCTCAGACGTACTAGTCTCGGTGATAATTAACAGACTGATTAAGTGTGGATCAGGAGGTGAAAAGCAGGTGATTATAATCAATAAACCTCAAGGAAGTGTCAATGTCACACAGGAATGGACTAGGATTAACATGGAAGAGCTGCAAGATTTGGAGGAAGGTGATAGCATTTACGAAGATTTGGCATAGTACAACATTTAAATGGGTCCCCTCCAACCCCTGGACATTGATGACGTGTTACCTTTGCTTGATGGTGTGCTTCATTTAAATCCCAACTGAAATATGGCGACTGACTCGGATAACCATATATGTGGTATAGGTTCAAAGGAAACTATGAATGATGAAAATATAATCTTTAAAGGTACATATGGGATAGTTGACACCCTGTCCAGCATGTAGAGAAAAAGGCCGAAGTTATCATGGAATGATAAAAGGAGGGAATGTTAAGCTAGATTAATCCCATACTGCTGTACCAATGCCTCGCAAGGCATGATGGACTACTTGACATGGGTGAATGGTTTATATGTAAAAAAACTGAAGCAAGACTGTGGGAATGCAGTACAAATAGATAAGAAAGAATAGAAACAGAATGTTTATAGAACAGAGTAGAGACAGTCTCAGGGCTGAATTTTGTTGAAAGCTAAAGTGAATTTTAAGCAGAAGTCTGTAAAAAGAAACAAATGACTTGTGTAGCGTGTGATCGCCTAGTTTCCTGTATTCTCATGATGACTTGCAATTTATGAAAATGTATAAATATTGTAGCCCCGTGAGTCTAAGGGTGCACTCTTTGGGAGGCATACTTGTGTGCAAACGCAATTGGGTTTCTCAGAGTGAAGTCCAGTACCGGTTACCGGTATAAAACTTTACATATTTTACAGTTTCTGACTTTGTGTATTACTGAGAAAGTGATAGACTGACCGGCATGTTTAGTCTCCTAAAGCAGCGAACCCTGACCCCCAAGTTAGGGGTGGATCCTCCTCACAGAAGCGAGGGGTTAACAAGAGGACGAGACCGGGAAATTAGTGGTGGGGAACATGGAGATGGCAGAAATGCTGAACAAATATTTTGTATCAGTCTTTACAGTAGAGGACACTAAAAATATCCCAACACTGGACAAAAAGGGGGCTATGGGGGGAGGAGCTAAACACGATTAGAATCACTAAGGAGATGGTACTCGTTAAGATAATGGGACTTAAGGTGGATAAATCCCCTGGACCTGATGGCTTACATCCTAGGCTCTTGAGAGTAGTAGCGGTAGGGATTGCGGATGCTTTGGTGGTAATTTTCCAAAAATCCCTGGAGTCAGGAAAGGTCCCAGCAGATTTGAAAACTGCTAATGCAACGCCCTTATTTTAAAAGGGAGGTGGACCAAAGGCTGGAAACTATAGACCAGTTAGCCTAACATCTGTGGTTGGTAAAATGTTGGAGTCAATTATTAAGGAAGCAGCAACAGGACATTTGGATAAGCATCATTTAATCAGACAGAGTCAGCATGGTTTTATGAAGGGGAAGTCATGTTTGACAAATTTGCTCGAATTCTTTGAGGATGTAACAAATAGGGTGGATAAAGGGGAACCAGTGGATGTGGTGTATTTGGACTTCCAAAAGGCATTTGAAAAGGCGCAACACAAAAGATTACTGCACAAGATAATAAATCACGGGATTGGGGATAATAAACTGGCATGGGTGGAAGATTAGCTATCTAACAGAAAACAGAGAGTTGGGATAAATGGTTGATTCTCGGGTTGGCAATCAGTTACTAGTGGTGTTCCGCAGGGATCAGTGCTGGGACCCCAACTCTTTATAATCTATATGAACGATTTGGAGGAGGCGACCAGGTGCAAAATATCCAAGTTTGCCGACGATACAAAGATGGGCGGGAAAGCAGTGAGTGAGGAAGACATAAAAAACCTGCAAAAGGACATAGGCAGGCTAAGTGAGTGGGCAGAAATTTGGCAGATGGAATATAATGTTGGAAAGTGTGAGGTTATGCACTTTGGCAGAAAAAATCAAAGAGCAAGTTATTATCTAAATGGAGAGAAACTGCAAAGTGCTACAGTACAAAGGGACCTGGGGGTCCTGGTACATGAAACACAGAAGGTTAGTATGCAGGTACAGCAGGTGATCAGGAAGGCCAATGGAATCTTGGCTTTCATTGCAAGGGAGATGGAGTATAAAAGCAGGGCAGTCTTGCTTCAGTTATACAGGTTACTGGTGAGGCCACACCTGGAATATTGCGTACAGTTTTGGTGTCCATATTTAAGAAAAGATATACTTGCTCTCGAGGCAGTTCAGAGAAGGTTCACTCAGTTGATTCCAGAGATGAGGGGGTTGACTTATGAGGAAAGGTTGAGTAGGTTGGGCCTCTACTCAGAAGAATGAGAGGCGATCTTAATGAAATATATAAGATTGTGAGGGGGCTTAATCGGGTGGATGCGGGGAGGGTGTTTCCACTGATGGGTGAGATTAGAACTTGGGGGCACAATCTTAGAATAAGGGGCTGCCGTTTCAAAACTGAGATGATGAGAAACATCTTCACTCAGAGGGTAGTAAATCTATGGAATTTGCTACCTCAGAGAGCTGTGGAAGCTGCGACATTAAATTAATTTAACAAGGAGATAGACAGATTCCTAGCTGATAAGGGAATTAGGGATTTTGGGGAGCGGGTAGGGAAGTGGATGTGAGTCTAGGTTCGGATCAGCCTGTCAAATCCATGAATGGAGATTCCCTGCTCACATTGATTCCCCATGTCCCACGTGATCCCAGGGAAGCTGCGAACTAACTGAGCCCTTGGGATACGCATGCACGGCACACCAGCAGCTGCAGCAGGCACAGCAATGGAATTCAGCACGGGCCCAGAGCATAACATTAGGCGTGCTTCTTAAGTGCATGTCGAGGGCTTGCGCCCGTGGGAAGCCTCCAACTGGAAATTCTGGCCCAATATCATTTAATTGTAGTGTAATTAGTGTTCTTCGATTTGATGTCATTTAATTTCAGTTAATTAAAGGGTCATTCATGGCAGCACACTCGACCCCGTGGCATGCTCCTCCTGCGCTATGTGGGAATTCAGGGACATTTCCTGAGTCCCTGACGACCATGGGTGCAGGAAGTTTATCCTGATGCAGCTACTGGTAGACCGCATTGCGGCGCTGGAGCTGCGAATGGATATACACTGGAGCATCTGCAAAGCTGAGGACGTCGTGGATAGCATATTTAGTGAGCTGGTCACACCGGAGGTAAAGGCTGCACAGGCAGGAAGGGAATGGGTGACCGTCAGGCAGAGTATTCGGTGCAGGCACGTAGTGCAGAAGTCCCTGTGGACATCACCATCTCAAACAGGTATACTGCTTTGAATATTGTTGGGTGGGGTGCCTTGTTGGGGAAGGCTGCAGAAGCCAAGTTGATGGCAATCTGCTGCACAGGACAGGAGGGAAAAGAGCTGGAGAGCTATAGTGATAGGAGTTTCTATTGTAAGGGAAATAGACCAGCGTTTCTGCGGCTGCAAACGCGACTCCAGGATGGTATATTGCCTCCCTGGTGCTAGGGTCAAGGATGTCTCGGAGCGGCTGCAGGGCACTCTGGAGGGGGAGGGTGGACAGCCTTTTGGTGTGGTGCATATAGTTACCAATGTTACCGGTATAAAACGGAATGAGGTCCTAAAATTTGAATATAGGGAGTTTGGATGAAAATTAAAAAATAGGACGTCAAAGTTAGTAATCTCAGGATTGCTATCAGTGCCACGTACTTATCAGAGTCGATGTAGCAGGATTATTCAGATGAATATGTGGCTAAAGAAATGGTGCATGGGGGAGGGGTTCACATTTCTGGGGCATTGGAACCGGTTCTGGGGTAGGTGGGACCAGTACAAACTGGATGGATTTCACCTGGGCAGGACCGGGCCTGATGTACTAGGGGGAGTGTTTGCTAGTGCTGTTGGGGAGGGTTTAAACTAAAATGGCAGTAGGTTGGGAAACTGTGCAGGGAGACAGAGAAAATGGAAACAAGAATAAAAGCAAAAGATAGGAAGGAGAAAAGCAAATGTGAAAGGCAAAAAATTCAAGGGTGTAAATTAAACAGGACCACAATTATAAGTAGTTCTAAAAGGACTAAGATTGGTAAAAAAAACAAGCCTGAAGGCTTTGTGGCTTAAGGCGATGAGCACTCACAATAAAGTGCATGAATTAGATGTGCAAATTGGTGTAAACAGATACGATATAATTGGGATAACGGAGACATGGCTCTAGAATGAACAAGGCTGGGAATGCAACATCCAAGGGCATTGAATATTCGGGAAGGACAGGCAAAAAGGAAAAGGAGTTCTAGTAGCGTTGCTAGTTAAAGAGGAGATGAACACAATAGTAAGCAAGGATATTATCTCAGATGCAGTAGAATCTGTATGGGTAGAGGTGCGATACACCAAAGGGCAGAAAACGTTAGTGGGAGTCGTATACAGACCCCAAACAGTACTGGTGTGGTTGGGGATGGCATTAAGCAGGAAATTAGAGATGCGTGCAATAAGGTCACAGAAGTTGTCATGGTTGACTTTAATCGGCATATAGATTGGGCTAACAAAATTTGTAACAATACTGTGGAGGAGGAATTCCTAGATTTAATATGGGATGGTTTCCTGGACCAATATGTCGAGGAACCAACTAGAGAACAGGCCATCTTAGACTGGGTATAATCTAATGAGAAAGGATTAATTAGCAATCTTGTTGTGGGAGGACCCTTGGGGAAGAGCGATCATAATATAATAGAATTCTTCATTAAGATGGAGAGAGAGGTAGATAACTCAGAGACTAGGGACCTGAATTTAAATAAAGGAAACTATGATGGCATGAGGCACGATTTGTCTAGGATGGATTGGGGAATATTAGTTAAATGTTTGACGGTGGATAGAGAATGGCAAATTTTTAAAGATCACATAAATAAACTACAGAATGTGTTCATCAATGCTTGGCATATAAAAAAAACCGAAAAGTTGGCTCAACCGTGGCTAGCAAGGGAAATTGGGATAGCATAAGATCCAAGGAGCAGACATATAAATTGGCCAGAAAAAGCAACAAACCTGAGGATTGGGAGCTGTTTAGGATTCAGCAAAGGAGGAAAAAGGGATTATTTAAGAGGGGGGAAATAGAGTATGAGAGTGAGCTTGCAGGGAAAATAAAAACTGACTTTAAAATCGTCTATAGATATGTGAAAAGAAAAACATTACTGAAGTCAATCGTAGGTCCCTTGCAGTCAGAATCCGGGGAATTTATAATGGGAAGAAAGAAATGGCAGCCAATTAAATACATACTTTAGTTCTGTCTTCACAAAGTAGGACACAGATAACCTCCCAGAGAGGGCGTGGAACATAGGGTCTAATGAGAGGGATGTACTCAATGAAATCAGTATTTTTAGGGAAATGTTGTTAGGGAAATTGACGGGATTGAAGGCCGATAATCCCCAGGACCTAATAATCTACATCCCAGGGTACTTAAGGAAGTGGCCATAGAAATAGTAAATGCATTGCTGGTCATCTTCCAAAATTTTTTAGACTCTGGAACAATTCCCATGGATTGGAGGGCAGAAAATGTAACGCCACTACTTAAAAAACTTGTTAGAAGAAAAAGCGGGGTATTATAGACTGGTAAACCTGACATCAGTAGCGGAGGAAATGCTAGATTCCATTATAAAATATGTAATAGCAGATCAATTGGAGAACAGTGAAAGGATCGGACAAAGTCAACATGGATTTACAAAAGGTAAATCAGGCTTGACAAATCTACTGGAACTTTTTGAGGATGTTGCTCGTGGAATTGATAAGGGAGAACCAGTGGATGTGGTGTATTTGGGCTTTCAGAAGGCCTTCGACAAGGTCCCGCATAAGAGATTAGCATGAAAAGTTAAAGCACATGGGATTGGAGGTAAGGTACTGACTTGGATAGATAACTGGTTGGCAGACAGGAAGTAAGAGTTGGAATAAACGGGTCTTTTTCCGAGTAGCAGGCAGTGACTGGTGGGATACCGCAGGGATCGGTGCTAGTACCCCAGCTTTTCACAATATATATTAATGATCTAGACGAGGGAACTAGATGTAATATCTCCATGTTTGCAGATGACACAAAGCTGGGTGGGCGAGTGTGCTGTGAGGAGGATGAAGAGAAAATCCAGTATGATTTGTACAGGTTGAGTGATTGGGCAGCTGCATGGCAGATGTAGTAAAATGTGGATAAATGTGGTTATCCACTTTGGTGTCAAAAATAGGAAGGCAGATTATTTTCTGAACGGCAATAGATTGGGAAAAGGGGAAGTGCAGCGAGACATGGGTGTCCTTGTGCACCAGTCCCTGAAGCTAAGCATGCAGGTGCAGCAGGCAGTTAAGAAGGCAAATTGTATGTTGGCCTTCATTGTGGTTAGATTCAAGTACAGGAACAAGGATGTCTTGCTGCAGTTGTACAGGGCCTTGATGAGACCACATCTTGAGTATTGTGTGCAGTTTTGGTCGCCTTATCTGAGGAAGGATGTTCTTGCCATGGAGGGAGTGCAGCGAAGATTCACCAGACTGATACCTGGGATGGCAGGGATGAAGTATGAACAGATATTGGTTCGATTAGGATTATATTCGCTAGAGTTTAGAAGAATGAGAGGAGATCTCATTGAAACTTATAATATTCTAACAGGACTAGACAGACTAGATGCATAAAGGATGTTCCCGATGGCTGGTGAGTCCAGGAGCAGAGGTCACACTCTAAGGATAAGAGTTAAGCCAATTAGGAATGAGATGAGGAGGAATTTATTCACCCAGAAAGTGGTGAACCTGTGGAATTCTTTACCACAGAAGGCAGTTGAGGACAAATCATTAAATATATGCAAGAAAGAGTTAAATATAGTTCTTAAGGCTAAAGGGAGGGATATGGGGAGAAAGCAGGGACAGGGTACTGAATTAGAATGATCAGCCATGATCTCATTGAATGGCAGAGCAGGCTTCAAGTGCCGAATGGCCTACTCCTGCTCCTATCTTCCTTGCTTCTATGATTCTATGCCACTTGCGTTGCCCGCAATTTTCCGACCAATAATGTAAATGGAATTAAAGCTGACGAAATGCATCCATAATTTTACAATAATTCGCCAGTTGTGTGTGTGAGACTCCGGTCGTGGTTCAGGTCTGGGAGATGGTAATGCAGGTCTGGTAGATCCTAGCGCTGGAGTAGAAAAGCGGAATGTGGTTAAGAAAGAGCTTGTGGGTGTGGAATTAATAGAGAATAGGAAACACCGTAGATCCAAGATTTTATGCAGGGAGCGATATTCATGATTAAGGAAAAGCGTTTTAATTATCCAAGGAATCTAACACGTAGATAGTAAGGCCCAGCAAAGGCCGTTAGAAAATATTCGGAGTAGAACACGAGTGAATCCTTGCAGGCTTGTACGAGAGGCAGTAAGCAAGTGTTTTTTTAATCTGCTACAGTATTCAACCGCATAACATGGGAATCAAGAATCCAGGGACCCAGATACCGCAAAATAAAGCAATGGGGACTGACAGGAGAGAAGGTTTACTGCCACTGCTGCAAGTTTCCTCAATTAGAGAAGATTCCTGAGGATCCGACAACGGCTGATATAATCCCAGTGTTTAAATTAAGCCCAGGAGATGAACACCTGGGAGAGGAGCAATGTAAAAGGGAATTATATTGCTCTGAGGGACGATGTGTCATCTTTAACTAACCTGCTGGAGTTTCTGAAACACATCACTGGCCTGTAGGGCAGGGGAAATGCAGTTGGAATGACCCAGTCGGATTTTAAGGAAGCAACGGACAAGGTTCCATATCTGCCAACAGTGAGGAATTATAGGATGGGGTGGGAGATCTGGCACTGCACAGACAGCTCATTGCAACATGAAAGAAGGTTATCGACAAATGGGAACATTTACGACTGTAAGGGATGGATGACGATTAAACCTCTGGAATCGTCCTCGGCAACAGTTTAATTTTTATATTCTGTTAGAATCAAAACGGGGATGAGGTTACGTAAGAAACAAGAACATGAAACTGATACCAACAAACCGTAGAGGTTTATTGGGTGGGAGTGGACCATTCTATTGGTACTGGCTCTCTGATACAACAATCAAAAACTAGCCAAACTGCCCCCCTCTCTCCGCAGGCATTTTCTTCCTCTGCTACAAATATTCATCCAACTTTCCCTCAACTATTCCCTGAGGCAAAACATTCCATTTTTCAGCAACCCTTTGCATAAAGAAGTTGCTACTAACCTCTCTGCTCATTCCCTTTTTGATCATTTTAAGTCTATCACCCTTAAACACTCACTCACCAACTAGAAGGAATTATCCCTCCTTCTACACTGTGCCAAAGTTGTTGATAATGTCTAAAACCTCTGTTGAATCTCCTCTTAGCTTTCGCTGCTCCAATGCAAACAGTCCCAATATCTTGCCCCTCATCACCAGTATAGTCCTGAGCCACGACACCGTCCTGGTGTATCTACAATGCCCGCTCTCAGTGGATTTAATGGCCTTTCCACAATGAGGGACTGAATCTGTACCTGGTGTTGTAACGGCATTTTGTCAAGGTTTATCATCACTTATTTTTTCTGTTGATCTACGACCATATGTATAATACTCAAATGTCCGTTGGTTTATTCCTGCATTTTTCTACCCAAAAAAGTGCTTTTTTAGTATTAAGTATTTGGTCCCCTTTCGCTTGCTGTTATCCACACCCTTCAGCTCCTTCCCATTGAGATTTTGCTCCCATTCCTTGGCGTTTCTCTCACAATCAGGGGATATCATCGATGTAGAATTTGTAACTGATTCAAAGTTGTTGGTATTTTTAATTATTATTTGGAACAATGTGCAAACTCATAATAAGATGGTAATGACCAAAGTTTCTTTCTGACCGTCTGCAAATGTTCAAACAAATATAGAAGACTTAATATCAGTTTTATTTTTGCTGAATTTCTGGCAGTGTTTTTAACAGATCACTTGCAACAATTGTAATAGTTAATAATTTTATGAAGAATCATTCATTTTACATTCCTTTACTTTTTGGGGGGAGACCGATTGAGACAGAATATCAATAATATTACTCATGACTCTTTTATCGACAGCACAAAACAAGAGCAGACTCCATCTTTGTGCTGAGTGAGAGACACCAGTCAGCGCGCAATCGAGATTTTAAGTACATATCTGGGATGAAAGAGTTGAAAGGTCACATCGATCAGCCACGTTCCGACTGTTTCAGCCATTCGATCACTACTCACGTGACGAGAGCCGGCTCTATTTGTCAAAGAGGAATGGAGTCCGGTAGAGCTACCCGCGCCTGCAATAATTACTCCAAAATTCCAGGAAATTACCAATATCGGCGATCGCAACACCTTTGATTTTTTCGGCACCCAATGAAATATTGTAAATGATTTTAACCTGGAGCGCCCGATCCCAGTATCTGCAGTGTAAGGTGGATTCCTCTTTTGCCCAAATGTCCGACTCCACGGCGGAACCTCATTATTGTTAACTTTGATTCCTGAACCTGAAATTTGCTAAATCTGCTGGAATAGGCTATGTATACTCAGGGAAAGAAGCAGGATAAACTAAAGCAATGCAGATATCAAATGCATGCTACAAAATGGAAGGCATGTTTACACAAGAACTTTCCCATTTTTCACATTACCGGAAAGAATGACTTTCCACGGTGGGAAAGTAATTGAAATAGAACTTTTCTTATGAAGACGCTTTCCGATGTCGCGATTCCTTTTATTCTAATTTTCTAACTAATCTCTGAATCCGTTCCAGGGAGATTTCAACGCATTTTTCAGCTCTTCTCCGTATTTCCTCTGGGTTGCTGCATAAATACACGGGTGTGAAAGTCACTCAAAAATTTAACATGACTCCGGTTTATTTGGCGATATATCCAGGGTCTGTGCGGTCACCTCAGTAATAAGTGGGGTTTGTCAGTCTGGTAGTTACCAAAGTCACGGCAGCTCTCAACCACTACAGAACAAAACTGCCCGATGTAGTGAGGAGTAAATTGATGGATTTCCTTCGGTTCTCTGTCTCTGTATCTCTCTGATTCTCACCCCTGTTTCCCCGGAGTCCCCTGCGGGCTCTGCCAGCCACTGAAATATATCTGATTGTCAAATAATTTAACAAGACAATTAAAGTTAATGCAAGGCAAATGCCCCAGGCGCTGTGAAGCCAGAGGTAGGCTACACCTAGAGGTAAGGAAAAAAACACACTATTACGGCAAAAGCAAAAAAAATGCGAATGACCTTTAAAAAGATTAGGACCGTGAACGCTGTTATAACCGCGGCCGCAATTCTCTTGGTACAATACTTTACTTTAAACGTCTGGCAGCGGATAACTGCAAATCGAAGAAATGTGAAGGAGACAGTGAACCAAACATACAAATCGAGGGCGACAGCAGTCATGTATAGAATTAACTTACACACGGGAGCCTGGGACAGGAATGAAAAAGGAAAGTGATAACATAAAACATGATACACTATTACATTGATGATCATAACCATTAGATCTGCTGTTGCCATGGCCACCATGTAGCCAGAGATACACTTGCAAAGGCCGCAGTTTCCTCGGGAGAGAATCACAATTGTCATCAAGTTCGCTGTAAGAAAGAGAGAGGAGAGAAATAATGTTCCAGTATCTGATTGAAATAGATATGGAGATACCTGTTGAGAGCATTTTACTCCATTCAGTGTGATTATCAACACGGAGCAGTGTGAGAACAGGATTAATATTGGAGCCATTACCTGGGAAACCCACCCACACAGTTTAATGAGCTGCTGCAGCACTCACTCTGCACGGGGTGAAAAGACTGTCTAGAAATCCGCTAAATCCTTGTGTTGGAACTTCAAAGAACAGAGTAACACTAGTGAGGTTATCGGATTACACAGAGCACGTGATTCACAAGTTGGTTCCGGTATCTGCCTACTGTGTAATGCTGACACCTGGAAGAAAAAGTTACCTTATCAAACATGTTGCGTGTACGTGGTTACAGTTAACGCCGATTAACAACAAACAAGTTAACATGGCTCACCGGGTATAAAGAAAGCTGCGAGAATGGGGTAGTAAATCTATTTTTTCAGCAGCATCTATAGTTGCCCCATTTTTTGTGAGAATGGATGAATTCTGTCGGAGTTAAAGGACTTTGACGGGCGCACGGCTGAGGCAATGGGAGGGAACCGATATTTATCCACAAATCAATCCTCCAGGGAGTCAATCAGGTTAAATCTTAATTAGCATTAATTACAGTCTTTTAACAAATGGACTCAAGCAAGTTTTTATTGTCTGACACGTCAGATTAAAATAAATCGTACAAATTGTTATTAGATAGTTTAATAAAGTCATGCATCTGTTAGCATTCTTTACAATTAGCGAGGTCAATCTCCCAGAACTGCTGCGGCCCCTATCACTACAGGAGCAGTGAAGGCAGCACTACACGTCCTGGCCCTAACCTTGATTACTCTTAATGGCTCCAACCCCTCCAGAACAGGCGGTTACCCAAATCTTGTGGTATTGGTTATGACTGCAGTCATATGGCATTAAAGTTAACCATGTTCCTCTGGTAGTTGTCGTAAACGAACACTTACACTAGAGGTGAGAGTGCTCCTCCTGTATTTGTGGATACCCTACACCTAAACTCGAGGTGACCAAGCTTCTCCGGTAATATTGGTAGCCTAAACATAAACTAGATGAGATCGTGCTCCCCTTGTACTAGTGGTACCCCTGCATTTACACTAGAGGAGACAGTGCTCCTTCAGTACTAGTGGTACACTACACAAATACTCGAGGTGATGTTGCTCCTCCTGTACTAGCGAGACCCCTGCACGTAGACTAGTGCTGGACGTGAACGTTCTGTTAAAGTGGTTCCCCACACTTACACCAGCAGTGCGCCTGCTTCTACTGTACGAGTGATGCCCTTACACATACACTGGACTTGACCGTGTTTCTCCAGTAGTAGTGGTAACCCCACACTTACAATGGTAGTGACAGTGATCTTCTGCTATTAGTGGTAACCTACAATTACACAGGATCTGGCCGTGCTCCTCTGGTACGCGAGCTACCCCTACACATACACTAGAGGTGGCCATGTTCCTCTTGTAATAGTGGTAATCCTATACTTATATAAGAGGTGACAATGCTCGTCTGGGTCTAATGGTAAATGTAAACTATAGGAGACCAGTACGTCTTCGATACTAGTAATACCCTACACGTATACTAGGTGTGACAGTCCTCCTCCTGTAATAGTGGTGTACATACACTTCCGCTGGTAGTGGCAGTGCTCTTCTGGTATTAGTGGCAACGTACATTTACACTAGAGCTGACCGTCCTCCTCTGGTACCAGCAGTACCCCTACACTTGCACTAGTGGTGAACGTAGTCGTGCTTTACCAGTGGTTCCGTTCACTTACACCAGCGGTGATCCTGCTTCTATGGTACTTGTGGTACCCCTACACATACACTGGATGGGACCGTGCTCCTCTGGTAATACGGTGCCTACAGTAACAGGAGACGTGACAATGCTCTTCCACTGCTATAGCTGATTCTATTCCTGTTCGAGGCCCCACTCTTGCTGCAGTGACGGAGACCCATCTTCAGCACTACTGGTGAGGACTCTGCTTTTTTAGCACTGTTGTAATACCTACTGCTGGGAAACAATTAGTGAGCAGGTTTGCAGCACCAGTGGTAGATGTACTAGAGGACATAAGAAATTACGAGGGTCCTAGATAGATTGGATAGGAAGGGCCTATATCATTTAGCAGAGCGGTCAATAACCAGAGGGCATAAATTTAATGTAATTGGTAGAAGGATTGGAGGGGTGATGACGATAACCTTTTTCAGCCAGAGGGGGTCTGTTACTCACTGCCTGAACGAGTGGTAGAGGCAAACACACTGATCACATTTTAAAAGTACTTGGATATGTACTTGAAGTGCCATAACCTACTAGGCTACGGACCAGGAGCTGGAAAGTGGGGTGTGGCAGTCTGGCACTTTCTCGGCCGGCACACACACGATGAGTCGAATGACCTCCTTCTGTGCCATAAAGTTCTATATTCTATTACTCTATTCGGACTTTCGAGCCTGCTCCGCCAATCAATATGGTCATGGTGGATTTTCTACCTCAACTCCAACACAATTCCCAAATCCCTTGGTTCCCTGAGTATCCAAAAATCTCTCTCAGCCTTGAATACAGTCAACAGAAGAGCTTCCACAGTCCTCTGGGGTAGCGCATTCCAAAGATTCACAACAGTTTGAGTGAAGAAATGTTTACTCATCTCACTCCTAAATGGCTAATCCTATATTCTAATATTGTGACCCCTAGTTCTAGACGCTCCAGCCAGGGGAAACAACATGCAACATATCCCAAGAATCAGTCATGGGAACCTTTGTTGCACCCCATCGAAGGCAAGTGTATCCTTCCTTAGGTAACGAAAGAAAGACTTGCATTTATATAGGGCCGATTCATGACCACCAGACGCCTCAAAGTGCTTTACAGTCAGTGAAGAACTTTTGAAATTGAGTCACTGTTGTAATGTGGAATACTCAGCATGACCCCATAACAGCAATGATATGTGCTTGTAATGGGGATACACCGGGAATAACTCCCTTACTCTTATTCGAAATAGTCCATCTGACAGGGCAGATGGGACCTCGGGTTAACGTCTCATCTGAAAGACGGCACTTCTGACAGTGCAGCACTCCACAGGAGTGTCAGCCTAGCTTTATGTGCTCAAGTTCCTTGGATTGGGACTTGAAACCACAACCTTCATGACTCAGAGGCGAGTGTGCTACCAACTGTGCCACAGCTGGCACTGATCAAAATTGTACACAGTACTCAAGGTGTGGTCTCGCCAAGGCCCTATGCAATTGCAGTAAGACTTCTCTAATCTTTTACTCCACTCCTTTTGTAATGAAGGTAAAAAAAAATTGCTTTCCTATTTTCTTGCTGCACCTTCATGTTAACTTTCCGTGATTTGTTTACAAGAGCACCCAGGTCCCTCTGAATATCAACTTTTTCCAATTTCCCACCATTTAAAAATATTCTGCTTTTCTATTGATCCCACCAAAGTGGAAAACTTCAGATTTTTCCACAGTGAATGCCATCTGCCAAGCTATTGCCCACTCACTTAATCTATCGATATCAATTTGCAGCCTCTTTGCATCTTCCTCACAACTTACGTACCCACTTAGCTTTGTTTCATCAGCAAACTTGGTTACATTACACTCGTACCCTCATTTAAGCCATTGATATAGAATGTAAACAGCTGTGGGCCAAGCACGGATCCTTGCGGTACCCCACATGTTACAGCCTGCCAATCTGAAAATTACCTGGTTAATTCCTACTCTCCGTTTTCTGTCGGTTAACCAATCCTCTATCCATGCTAATAGATTACCCCAAACCCATGAGCCCTTATATTGCATAGAAAAGTTTATTTGGCAACATATCGAATGCCTTTTTGAAATCCATATATTACATCCACTGTTATCCCATTATCTACCTTGTTAGTTACAACCTCCAGAAACTCTACTAGTTTTGTCAAATACAGCTTGACTTTCATAAATCCGTGTTGACTATGCCCAATCATATTATGCTTTTCTAAGTGCCCTGTTTCCAAGTCCCAAATAATAAATTATTTGTTTAGCATTTTCACTACTACTGTTGTCAGGATAACTGGCCTGTCGTGACCAATTGTCTCTCTTGCTCTTTTCTTGAATAGCTGGGTTACTTTTGACACTTTCCAATTGGTGAGGACCGTTATTGAATCTAAGAAATTCAGGAAGATAAAAACCAATGCATCCACTATCTCTCTGGCCACCTGTATTAAAACCCTAGGTAGTAGCCACAAAGTCCAAGGGATTGTCGGCATTTCATCCCATTATTTTATCCCATCTATTTATTTACTAAAACTAATTTCTTTAAGTTCCTCATTCCCGCTAGACCCGTGGTTCCCCACTATTTCCGGAATGTTATTTATGTCTTCTTCCGTGCGGACAGATAGAAAATATTTTTTCAATGTCTCTGCCATTTCCATATTACCCATTATAATTTGTCCTCTCTATGTCGGTAATGATCTTCAATGGGACCGTGGGAGGCCACCAAGCGAAGGTAAGTTAAACAGTTTTTCATTTGCCTTTATGTGGAGGCAGATGATGCAGGATTGGGAACTGGGCTCATCCTCTTACCTTTTGCCTCCCTCCATTCCCCAAGGGCTGACTCGCTCTCGGTGCAGCCGAATTTTCCTTTGTCTCGACCTCCGTGCTACATCGGACAATTGGTGTCTGAAGCTCGGAGAATTTAATTGGAGAAAACAGGAATCCCAATTTTCAGTGAGCTTCGGACTCACGTCTTTGAGAGTATGGTCAGCTTGGCGATCGTTTCTGGCACTAGATCAATGTCTCCCGCAGAGTAGACAAGGTGTAACGAAAATCTGACGGTGCTAATGAAGGACGGCTGATCCACATTATCCTCAACAACATCCTACATATACATCGCGCCTTTAACATAGCAAAATGGTCCAAAGCGCTTTACAGGAGCGATTATCATCAAAAATTGATACCGAGGCACATAAGCAGCTATTAGGACAGGTTGCCAAAAGGCTGGTCAAAGAGTTAAATTATAAGCAGCGCTTTAGTGGAGGAGAGAGAGAGCCCTACAGGTTTAGGGAAATTATATCAGGGTATATGACTATTGCAGCTGAAGGAACGGCCGCCAATGGTGGAGTCATAAAAAATGGAGCTACATATCTCGGAGGGTTGTGGGGTTGGAGCAGATTACAGAGATGGAGAGGGCGTGGCTAAGGAGGGATTTGAATACATGGATGAGCATTCTCAATTCGAGGCATTGCCAGACCGTGAGTCAATGTATTTAAGCTTGTTCAGAGGATGATTTGCGAACGGCAATTGGCGCGAGTTAGAATGCAGGCAGCGGAAGTTTGAATGAGCAGAAGTTTACCGAGGGTGCAAGGGGGAAGGCCGGCCAGGTGAGCATCGAAATAGTCCAGGCATGATGTGCAAAAGCATGGCTGAGTGTCTCAACGCCTGTTTTAGGCCCCTATATTTAGCTGATAATCTGTCACACAGAAACAGAAATAGGTTTGTGCAACTGAATAATGCGTTGTGAGTCTAGAAATTACTGTTTACGATATTAGCACATTAATTCGTAATATTTACAATAGACTCCCTCTGTACAGTTTTTATGGTGGTTTGACCTTGCTATCCTGAATGACAGGTGAAGTTGCTTGAAATGATTGAGTTAACGATACAAATACAAATACTGTACAGCTAAGCATAGGAGAGAAATACTGCACTAATCATAACCTGATTTCAATGGAGAGGAAATTCGGGCGGCTTATAAAACGAACGGGAATCCAGAACCCGCCAGTTTACCGCCCAACTAGTTTGGTAAAATTACCCCACCTGGTGTGTTGTCAGATACTTTGATAAAGAACGCCAGTGCCATGTTGCTCCTTCTGAATAACTTTGTTGACTCGCTGGTAGTTTCCTCCTAAATTACCCAGCACTGTTTCATATCCACAACCTGCCTGAAGAGCCCAGTCATTTCCCTGTAGATTCCTGTGTCTCTGTGAGCTGGAGGTCACCGCATGTGATCATAGAGGAAGAATGCAAACGCTAACATTCCTCTTCTTTAGTTGAGGTGTTCACCAACTTAAAATGGAAATAACATTTTCCAATTAGGCATCTGCTTAGTGTAAGGCCTCTCCCCAGGCTTTCAGTGTAGAACCGGAAATCCGCTACAGTACCTTATAACCCGTGACAGAGCCGTGAAATTGGATACAGGGATATGGGCACAATACGTGCACCAGCTAACGTTTGCATTTCCTGTTCCATAGATCAGTCCCTTTAGGTAGCTGATTGCTAAGGCACACAGAGTAGGAATGCCCCAGGTTCTAGACTGGCGTAGACTTCATTGGGATGGGGAACGACAAAATGATTGGAGTCAATTTTAACCTAACCTGGCAGTCTGGAAACTGAGGGAATCGGGTGAACGCGGGTTTTGCACCCCGCCTGAGATACTCTAATTGAAGACAACGGAGAGTAATATAGAGGGGGCGGGGTGGGGAGGATGTCAATCTGGGTTTCTACCCGATCCTTTCAGTTTCCCGCCCGGCCTGTTACGTTAAAATTACCCCAGTGCGAGGGCTGTGTGGGAGAAAGTCCAGGACCAGGTATGAGTGAACACTCTCCGAAAATCTGAGGAATGTCGAGTTGACACCCGCCTGATTGCCTGACTGATCGCCGCCACCATTAAGTAATGAAGCTCATCAGAAGTGAAAGGTGAGGCGGGGGGGAGGGATTGACAGGATGTGCAGGAAGAAAACAAGATCGTCTAAAGTCAAGAAAGTAATCGCGTCGTTGGTAGTTTATTTCAATCGTTTACGCAGCACATTCATGACTGCATCAAAGCGCAACAAGGTGGTTCACTGCAGAATCAGAGCTGGAATCTATTGTATTCCAGGGTAATTTTTGTGAAATGTCACAAATTTCTCGTTACTCTGTTAATTTATGAGCTGGTTTTTCAGTTAATGCCTCTGGATTCACACGTGTTGATCGATAGAATAAACTGTCGTCACTCATTCATGAATTGGATTTGGACGCTACTGCACCAAATAGTTTTCTTGCTGAATCATAGAATCACAGAATGATACAACACAGAAAGAGGCCATTCGGTAAATGTACCTGTACCGAATTTCTGAAACAGCAATTCAATTATACCCACTCTCCTGCTCTTTCCCCATAGCCCTGCATTTATTTCCAGTTGAAGTTTATATCCACTTCCCTTTTGAAAGTTACGATTAGATCTGCTCCGACCGTCCTTTCAGGCAGTGTGTTCCAGATCATAACAACTCGCTGTGTAAAAAAATTTCTCCTCATCTCCACTCTTGCTCTTTTGCTAATTACATTGAAACTGTTTCCATTGATTACCGACTCTTGTGTCACTGGACAAAAAGAAAAGACTGCGGATGCTGGAAATCTGAAATATAAACAGAAAATGCTGGAGATACTCAGCAGGTCAGGCAGCATCTGTGAAGAGAGAAACATAGTTAACGTTTCCGGTCAATGACCTTTCATCAGAACTGGAAAAAAGCAGGAAATGGAACAGATTTTTAAGCAAGTGTAGGGGCTGGGAAATGGGGCAGGGGATGAAAGAACAAAAGGGAAGGTCTGTGATAGGATAGAAGGCAGGAGAGGTTAAGAGTCATTGAGAGATATTCAAGGCAAAAGGAGATGGAAATGGGACAGGTTAAGAAACAAAGGATGGTTCTGGATGAAATGTCAATTGCGCTGGCAAAATGAAAGACAGCTGCCATGTGGGAGAGAAGAACAGAAGGCACTAACAAAAAGTGTAGATAACAAATATATATATGATAGGGTCAGGTTTTCATCTGAAATTGTTGAACTCTATGTTGAGTCCAGAAGGCTGTAAAGTGCCTATTCGAAAGATGAGGTGCTGTTCCTCGAGCTTCCGCTGAGCTTCTGTGGAATAATGCAAGAGGCCGAGGACGCTGAGGTCTGAGTGGGAATGGAGCGATGATTTAAAGTAACAGGCGACCGGAAGCTCGGGGTCCCCCTTACTGACTGAACGGAGGTGTTCTGCAAATCAGTCACCCAATCTGCATTTCGTCTCCCCACTGTAGATGAGACCACATCGTAAGCAGCGAATACAGTATACTAAATTGGGAAGGGGGGGAGGTATAAGGGCTTGTGTTGCATCTCCTGTGCTTGCACGGGATGGTGCCAGGCGAGGAGGAAGGGGTGTTGGGGGTGACAGAGGACTGGCCGAGGGTGTTGCAGAGGGAGCGTTCCCAATGGAATGCTGAAAGGGGAGGTGATGGGAAGATGCATTTGGTGGTGGGATATCATTGGAGATGCTGAAAATGGCGGAGGATGACCCGTTGAATGTGGAGGCTTGTGGGTGAAAGGTGAGGACAAGTGCAACTCTATCGTGGTTCCGGGAGGGAGAGGCAGGGGTGAGGGCAGAAGTGCGGGAGATAGAACGGACATGGTCAAGGGCCGTGTCAACCACTGTAGAGGGGAATCCTCGGTTGAGGAAAAAGGAAGACATGTCGGAAGCACTGGTATGGAAGGTGGAATCGTCAGAGCAGATGCGGCGGAGAAGGAGAAACTGGGAGAATGCAATAGAGTCCTTAAAGGAGGCAGGTGGGAGGCAGTGTAGTCCAGGTAGCTGTGGGAGTCAGTGGGCTTGTAGTGAATGTTTGTCAATAAATCCAAAGATGTGCGGGTTAGGTTGATTGGCCATGATAAAAAAATTGGCCCTTAATGTTAGGGGGGATTTAATACGTGGGGTTACGGGGTTACGGGGAAAAGGCTTGTGTGGTATGGCTGTCGGTGTAGGGACCGGGTGCTAGGGTTTGGATGATCAGCCATGATCTCGTTGAATGGCGGAGCAGGCTCGAGGGGCCGAATGTCCTACTCCTGCTCCTATCTTCTATGTTTCTATGTTTCTATATCTCTCTCCCCAGAGATGGAGACGGAGAAGTCGAGGAAGGGAAAGGAAGAGTTGGAGATGCGCCATGTGAAGGTGGGTGAAGGGTGGAAATTGAAAGCAAAGTGAATTAAATTATATAGTTCAGGGCGAGAGCAGGAAGCAGCACTGATACAGTCATCAATGTACGGAAAAAGAGGCGAGGGAGGGGACCCGAGTAGGACTGGAACAAAGAGTATTCCACATATCCCACGAAAAGGCAGGCATAGCTAGGACCCATGCGGGTTCTTACAGGAACACCATTGATTTGGAGGAAGTGAGTGGAGTCAAAGAAGAAGTTGTTCAATGTGAGAAAAAGTTTAGCCACGCGGAGGATGGTTGTGGTGGATGGGGATTGGTTGGGCCTCTGTTCAAAGAAGAAGTGGAGCGCCCTCAGATCATCCTGGTGGGGGATGGAGGTGTAATGGGATTGTACATCCATAGTGAAAAGGAGGCGGTTGGGGCCAGGATATTGGAAACTGTTAAAGTGGCAGAAGGCATCGGATGAGTCGCAGATGTAAGTGCGAAGAGACTGGACAAGGGCAGAAAAAATAGAGTCGAGATAGCAAGTGATATGTTACATGGGGGAAGAACAAGCTGAAACGATGGGTCTATGAGGGCAGTCCCCGCCCCCATTTCCCAGCCCCTACACTTGCTTAAAAATCTGTTCTATTTCCTGCTTTTTTTAAGATCTGATGAAAGGTCGTCGACCTGAAACTTTAACTCTGTTTCTCTTTTCACAGATGCTGCCTGACCTGCTGAGTATCTCCAGTATTTTCTGTTTTTACTTCTGTTAGTGGAAAGAGTTTCTCCTAATTTATTCTATCAAAACAGCTCATAATTTTCAACATCTCTATTAAAGCTCCCCTTATCCTTCACTGCTCCAAGGAAAATAATCCCACATAACTGAAACCCCTCATCCCTGCTAACATTCTAATAAATCTCCTCTGCAAAATGAATGAAATTTTCTCGTTCAGGGCGAGAGCAGGAAACGGCACTGATACAGTCATCAATGTACTGCAAGCAGAGGTGAGGGTGGTGTTCAGAATTGGAGACAATGCTCCAGTGGAGGCCTAATCATCAATTTACTTCGATTTAGCATAGCTACCATGCTTTTGTACGCTGTACCTCTATTTACAAAGCAAATGATCCCGTATGCTGTTAACAGCTCTTCTGCCACCTTCAAAGTTCTGTGTCTCTGAACCCCAGGGCTTTCAGTTCCTGCACTCCCTCGAAGATTGGACAATTTAGTTTATATAAAACTCTCCTCATTCTTCCTTTAAAATGCATTAATTCACACTTCACTGCATTAACTTTCATCTGTAGGTGTCCCATTGTAAGATCTCCATTTGTACCATTGAAAACCATTCTATAACAGTGGTGGCATCAGGCTGTTGTAGGTTGGACCTTGGGGATTCGTGTTTGAGAGTGGTTGTCCTGATCAGTAGGCTCATGGGAAGGCTGGGAGTTAAAACAGAATTGTTGGAAAACAGTAAATAAATAAACATATAAATAAAAAATAAGAAAATAAGCACTCACCAAGCAGAGGTAAATGATGCTGATTTCTTACTGGTAATGTTTGAAATTCCTCGATAAATGAGAATCGCGGCACACGTTATAATGAGCTAGAATTTACTTTAACAACAATGGTGAGGCTGTTATTTATTCACAAATCAGACAGCTACTTCCAGCCAGCACAAATGTGCAGTTCAACGCGAAAACCTGCAGTTACTGTCCGCGATCCACCGCTCTTCACTAAGCTGCTCGAAAATGGCATCTGCTGGCTGGCTCTCCCTTCAAATGTGCGGAGCTGCGTGAATTTCCTGTACTTGCACGGTAGAGAGGGACATATATCCCCACAGGAAGCTAGTGATTGCCCATATCAGTCTAAGAATCATTTTTAAAAGCGTGATAATTTGTAATTCCTGCCAAATTAACTTGTACTAATGTGAAGTCTCATTCCTTATGATTTACATTTTTGATGGAGAGTATATTAAAAATGTTAAATTTATAATAATTAGTTTATCTTTCTTTTTGTCTCTTTTCTCTGTCTCTGAAAGCTATCTGTCATTCCCTTTCTTTATTCCGCTTTCAGTACCTGGTTTGACAGTGGATACACTATTCTAACTTACACTTCTTGCTTCAGAATCTGCACTGTTCAATCTTCAGTCATTCAATATGATTGGTGAAGGAGATACACAGTTGCTTGCTCGGTTCATGCAGGGCATATATGCCCTGTAGAGGGCGCCACAGCGTTGAATCTCTTACTGCAGCCTGCGGTACAAAAGGTCATAGAAATTTAAATAGACACAGGCAAGTCTAACGAATGGTGGTGGCCGTTCGTCCGCTGGACAGTAAATCCTGGCACAATATTTCACATTGCCATATCTTTGGGAGGGGAATACCAATTTCAGAATTTTTACAGTCAATATTCAGCAGAGCCGATAAAATTGCTTGGTTATTTCGCCTTGTAATTACACACCTTATTGACTTGCATTTTGGAATGTTTCCTGAACTCCTTGCCTACGAAAATGGAAACGACAATTGAGAGCAACAGCTCCAAAATTGCCAGCTGGTAGAGAACGAGTACGAGACTGGAACCATATATCTGTGGATCAGTGGCAAGAACATGTTCAGGGCAATCAGAAATAACACTACTTCAGGCAACGAGAACTGCCGTATATACAGCAGCAGCACAATTCAAGGAGCATCTTAAATCGAAGAGTAAAAATGAGCCAATTTTGGGGCAATGAAGAATATTGCGAGTAGTGCTAAACGGGCATCTGGAGCCCATTTTTGCTCCTCCCGATTTTCCTCTCCAGTTGACTTCATTGGAAAAGAAAATCGGGAAGAGTGTTACGCAGACTCATATCAGTCCCATTGACTCAATATCAGGCGACTACCCACAGGGCATCAAAAATATGTCTTCAGCTGAAAGCATATTTCAATGTGGGGGAGGGAATTAATGAACCAGGGCGTGGAAATATTAGGCAGTTACCGTTTGCAAGTCTAAACATTGCCTTTCAATATCAAAACTGACCGCAGTGTTGGAAGTCTAGAAGAACAATTCATTGAAACTTCTCTTCACTCCAGGCTGAGGAGGGAGCAGTCGCAAAACACAGGCGCTACAGCGCCGCCACAGGCCGGCTGGTGCAATTACAGCAAGACGTCTGCTCGTTACAAACGTGAACAGATGGAAACATAACTGGAAATGTTATAGCAGTGTGTGCACAAAGAATCTACGAACAGGCCGAAGATTTCTTTAATCTCCACAGTACCAGTTAATAGAATCATAGAATGATACAGCACAGAAATAGGCCATTCGGCCCATTGTGACTGCTTGCTCCTTGAAAGAGATAACCAATTAGACACACACCCCTGCCCTTTCCCCATAGTCCCGCATTTTTTCATTCAATTATTTATCCAATTCCCTTTTGAAAGTTATTTTTGAATCTGCTTCCACCACCTTTTCAGGCAGTGCATTCCAGATCATAACAATTCGATGTGTAAAAAACGAATTATCCACATCTCTCCGCTGGTTCTTTTCCCAATTATCTTCAATCTGTGTCCTCTGGTTACCGACCCTCTGCCACTGGGATCAGATTCTCCTTACCTGCTCTATTAAAAAAATAATTCACATGATCCATGCAATAAATGTTTCTGTTACGTATTTGGAGATTTTAAGCATGTTTGTTTTGTATCTCTAAACATTTATTAACTTCAAGCTTGTTTTCTTTAAATATGACTTCACAGGATATCCCCTCATCCCATTGAAACGCTGAATTGACGCTGTATTCTGGTTAGACTACGTAAGATGGAAACCCAAACCCGCCTTAGAAAGCCTCTTAACAGGATTTCTCACTGCTTCTCTCTCATGCTGGTCCGCCGATTGGTTTTATTACGTCTGTGCGTGCCTGGAAAATGGAAAGTGATGCAAAGTTGTACTGTGAAGGGCAATCCCAATTGTTTAACGTGTGAAATTATTTAATTGTGCCATCAACCATAACAGGGCCAGAGGGAGAGCAGATTAGAAACTGTTATTGATATATTAAGGGTGTTATGGTAGCCCTGTATAAAGCATTGATTAGGCTTCAGCTGGAGTACTCTGGCCAATACTGGGCACCAAACTTTCGGAATGATGTCAACGCCTTAGAGAGGGTGGAAATGAGATTATATAGAAAGATACCTCGGATGAAAAACTTCAGTTATGTGGATAGATTAGACAAACTGGGGTTGTTCTCCATAGAGCAAAGAATTTTAAGGGGAATTTTGAAAGAGATCTTCAAAATGATGAAGGCATTTGATAGCTAAAATAAGGAGAAACTGTTTGCAGTGGCAGAGCGGTCGGTGTCCAGAGACACAGATTTAAGTTAATTGGAAAATTAACCAGAGGCGACGTGAGGACAAAAAATATGCAACGAGTTGTTATAATCTGGAATGCACTGTCTGAAACGGCGGTGGGTGCAGATTATATAATACCTTTCCAAACGGAATTGGATAAATATAATGCTGTACTTGTGCGAAAATAATGGGCCACGAATCGCAGATACAACCAGAAGGCAGAGAATCAGCGGGGTCCTAACCTCGATGTAAATGTAAAACAGGATCAGATTGGCTACGCCAAGAAGGACATTGAATGCACTCAGCGCCAGACAGGTCGCCACCTTCGAAGATTAAGCATAAGATTAATAAAACATCTGAATTTGGTAGATCTTCACAATGCCATTATTTTTCTGGCTGCAGAAACTAATTCAAAGCATCCATCTAAAGACATTAATGAGTTCCAAATACCATATGAACCGGATGTATTGCAATATAACAGTATCATAGAATCTTACAGCACACAAAGTGGCCTTTCCTTCATGTCTGTGCTGGTTCTTGAAAGAGCTGTCAGATAAGAGTATTTACTTTTCTTTCTAAAAATAAAATTTGTCCTATTATGGCAGCATACGTAGTTGGCATCAAAGACAAATTTATTTCAATCCAATTTGTAGAGGAAATCGTTTTTCTGTTTTGGGTTTCGCAGTGAGCAGTGTGAGCAGTTGGAAACTCCACGGTTCAGAGTAGAGTCAAATGAACAAACAATGAAATAAAGGCATAAACAATCTCTTCTAACAATCATTAGGAAGACAGGAACATAGGAACAGGAGAAGGCCACTCAGCCTCTGGAAACCGTTCCGCCAATCAATTAGATTATTTCTGATCTTTAGCTTAACTCCATCTGCCCGTTTTGTGTCCCAAGGCCTTAATACTCTTGCCTAGTTAAAGTGCAATGAGAGCAAGTGTCTGGAATTACAACTGGAACTAATGGATAAAAGAAATTGTGGCAAATCTTAAAGCTGGGTGCCGAATCATTTTAATACCTACAACGTCCAAATTTACCCCCAGTGAGGGTAAGACTGGCATTATCGGTTATGAAATCAATCGAATTGGATAAATATAATGCTCTCCTTGCAGTGAAAATAATGGGCCACGAATCGCAGATACAACCAGAAGGCAGAGAATGACGTCGGACGTCTATTGGGTGACTGATGCACGACCGCTTGTTTTACCACCCTGCAATTCTCCAATTTCATCCTCGAGACCCACCCAATTATACAGGTTACCACATATCTGAACAATCCCAGTTAAAGGTAACTTTTCCAATATATCCATAATCAGCTCAGCATCCAGAATCTCAAATTAGAGCAGGATTCCGGTGTTTACATTCCAGTGTAAACTGTGGTGTTTACATAGTGAGTCATTGTGGAGACACTTAAAAGGCCTGTAGATGATTTCTTTTCCACAAAGTATAATCTGGGAAAGAAATGTGTCATATTAATTCCACATGATAAAGCCTGTGTATAGTTATTGGAACACAGAATCACGCCTAGCTCATTCAGCCCCTCGAGCCTGCTTCACCAGTTAATTCGATTATGGCTGACCTGTAACTTAACTTCATCTGCCTGCCTTGGTTCTGTAACCCTTAATAAACTCATGCATCATAAACCGAGCAGCCTCAGTGTTGAAATCCTCAATTGACCCCTACCCTCCACAGCGTTTGGAGGGAGACAGTACCGGATTGTCAATAACCTTTACGTGAAGAAGTGCTTTCTGACATCAGCCCTGAATGGCCCAGTACTAATTGTAAAGTTATGTTCTGGACACCCCCACCAGAGGGAGTAGTTTCTCTCTATCAACCAGATTTGATCATTTAATCAACTTAAACACCTCAGTTGGATGAACGCTTAATCTTCTATACGCGAGGGAATACAAGTTTAGTCTATGCAACCCGTCCTCATATTGAAATAAGTTTAACCCCAGTATCATTCTGGTGAACTATAACAACAGTCTCAAATTCTGAAGCATAATTTTCTGGCTGATTATTCACAGACCATAAAACGTTGAATACGTTATCAAAAAATAAATAACGATCTCGGCACATGACAATTTTAAATGAATCTGGGTGCAGATATTAGTGTTTCTTCCTTTACCTTCGGATTTCTTTTTCATCTGACATCCCATTTGTTCGCTATTTTAATGGGAATGTTATTCCCTTTAGAATAGTTGATTCCTCCGATAATATAGTGAGAATCAGAAGAATATTAAAGCAAGGCGCTACAATTCAATGCATACAATTGCAACAAACAGTCTAACATCTCATCCAATATATTCTAACAAGATTTAAATTCCTCCAAACATTTTCTACTGCAGACATTGGACAGAAACTCACCGACAGCCCGCGACACCACTGTGTTCTGTCTGCTCCTGCCACCAATCTCGGACTCAGAAATAAAGCCATCCACATTGTTATGAGTACAATTCCCAACAGAAACTGCATAACCTAAAAGAGAACAAGTATCGCACTGTGGAAACAAACTAACATGTATAAAACAACACAAAATATAACAGTGTGTGAGAGTGAGAGAGGGGGGAGGTAGCGAAAGAGAGGGGTGAGTGATAGCGAGGGAGAGGTGGAGAGAGAGTGTGATCAAGGTAAGAGACAAGTAAATCTTTGTTGAAAGCTGACTGAGATGATTCGATTAACACATTGTTAGAATGATTTAAGATCATTTAAATGGTCAAGGTGTCCCAGCATTCTTTCTGTTAGAAGATTTACTGTTAGAGCAGATGTGGAATAAGGGAAACGTGAATCTTGTCTCTATCTAAGAGCCATAAAGAATTAGAAAACTCAAGGACATAAATTGAAAAAAACCCAGGTCGGGAAAAAGGCTGATAAGAGATTAGTTGCCAAGACGCTGTATACCACGGTAAAAGATAAAAATTGACCTACATACTGCCTTATGAACAAAGATTGTACAACAGAGGCAAAGTCCGAAAAATGAACTGGACATTCCTCTCTGGGGGGTGATACAATACGGGCGCTATCGGAGCGGCAGCCCACTTATACGCAGCGCCTGATATTCAGCCATATTGACTGCGATAGAACTGAATCAGATACCACCCGTTTTGCGCAACCTCCCGAGATGAATTTCTAGGAAAAGCTGGGTAAACTCCTAAAAACGCAGCCTCAGCAAAACATGCAACTAAGTAATACGTAGGCACAGACCAAGCTTTAACAAGGCACAAGTAAGGAGTGCGATGGAATATTCTCCACTCGCCTGGATGACTGCAGCTCCAATAACAATTAAGAAGCTCAACACCATCTAGGACAAAGCAGCCAGCTTGGTTGACATGCCAACCACCACCTTAAACTTTCACTCACTCCACCACTGGTGTACCATGGCTGCAGTGAGTACAATCTACAGGATGCAATAGGGCAACTCGACAAGGTTTCTTCGGTAGCACCTCCCAAACTTGCAAACTCTACCACATAGACTGACAAGGACAGCATGCACATGGGAACACCACCACCTCCAAGTTCAACTCCAAGTCACACACTGTCCTGACGTAGAGGTATATCGCCGATCCTTCATCGTCGCTGGATCAAAATCCTGGAACTCCCTCCCAAACAGCACTGTGGGAGTACCTGCACCACAGGAATGGCAGCGGTTGAAGAAGGTAGCTCATGACCACCTTCTCAAGGGCAATTAGGGATGGGCAATAAATGCTGGCCTTGCCAGCAACGCACACATCCCACAAAGAATATTTAAAAAATAGAACCCGGTTGCCCCCAAGGGTTCTTGATTTGGTCAGGAGCCACGCACGCACGCAGTAGGCCTGGAGGGAAGGAGCTAGTAGCCTGGGAAACACAAGCTGGGTGGTACTCTTGGGGTGGGAGCACTCACTGGGCCAGTTGGAAGCCCGCAGACATGCAGGCAGCCTAGAGCGGATAGTGATCACTCCGACCCAGGGAATCATGTTGCATTAATTACAATAACAACGGAAATGCTGGAAACACTCAGCAGGTCAGGCAGCATCCGTGTTGAGAGAAATAGAGTTAACGAATGTGGATGTCATCTTGTCATTTACTATAACACTGTAGAACAGTTATAAAGAGCTTAATACTGTTATTGTTCAATGTAATAGAGCTTGATTTTATAAAAAAACTCACTCGTGCAAGAATCATGAGCTGAGGTATTATCACTGGACTAACAACCCTTTTTTACGACAATAACCATGGAGGAAATTCTGCAGCACACATACGCCTGTGGTCCACCACATTAAACATTCACTCTATCCACCACCGTGGCTGCAGTGTGTACCATGCTGTATTGCAGCAACTCGCCAAGGCTTCTTCAACAACTCCGCCCAAACCCATGAACTCCAGAACCCAAAAGGACAACGGCAGCAGGCACATGGTTACACCATCAACTCCCTTCCAAGTCACACACCACCTTGACATGGGCAGATATCTGCCGTTCCTTCATTGTCGCTGGGTCAAAACTCTTGAGATCCTTGGCTGACAGCACTTTGGGAGCACCTTCACCACATGGATTGCATCTGTTCAACAAGAAGGTGAACCATGATTTTCTCAAGGGGAAATGGTCTGGGAAATAAATGCTGACCTTGTTAGCGAGGCCTATTTCCCCAGCACTAATTTTAAAAAGAATAGTTCATAAACATACTCAGGCACATATCTCCAGGTTGGTAGTTGCAGCGAAGTTCTACATGTGATCACACAGAAGTTGTTTAAAATTTCGCTACGAGTAGTGATGGGAACTAACCTCCTTCAGCTAATTAATGATTTTCCTACATTTGCGGATTGAACCCATTTTACTCAAGGTATGTTGAAAGTAAAACATTGCATCTTGAAATTGTGATCTATTTGAGAAGGAATAAATCAATAAAATAAATGCTTTCATCTTACACCCAGAGTTTTTACTTTTCCCGTCTGAATTCCTGAACTGTTTACTCTTCTGGTTGGTGAATGAGTCTGGGAGCCTCCCCGTCTCACCAGGGCTTCCCTAGTATCGGATTGCGGATTAATATTGGGACTGATGACGCTTTCTTCTATGCCCAGTGAAGTTGCCATGTTCCAAATAAGGACTGGGCAATCGAACCTTAGTGAATAAGAAGGTACTTCCTCAGACATTAGAATGCCAACATTTCACTTAATAGTGACTAAACAACACTCTTTATAACATTATAATCTGGCAATGGAAATTTGTGACATGTTAGCCATCCTGGCACCGAATCTATAACTATATTCCACTGCTTCAATTTATTTCGATTGAACAGATCAATTTGACACTTTCACGTCATGTTCATAAGGTTCTTTTCTTTGAAACTTCAGGACTGCTTTGTTTTCACGAATCACATGTTGTGGATTTTAATAATTCAGTAAAAAAAACGAAAAGATACTAAACGTCTGAAGGAAACTTTCTACCCAGTCGTCAAATTTATTTGGGGCAATGGATTTGGGCAAAATCAATGACGGTATTTTTCCTGTGGCGATGAAGAGCTTTGTTCTACCTTAAATTCAACCTGAAATCGCAAGCATCTTTTTATCGTTAATTTCGTTATAATTACAATGCATAATAAATTTCCAAGCACAACTAGGCAATTCTTGCAATCCAGCAGAGCACAAATCTTCCCACTTAATTTTCATCCCGTTCTCTATATTTATAGCAATAAAGCACTGACCAAATATATATTATAAATATATGAGTTTACACGGATCCTTCAACTAAAACGAAACTTAAGTACATCAATGACCTGAAGCAGGGATTGTAATTTACTTATGTCGTTACAATGCACATTGCGGCAATAACCAGATAGAGAAATACAATGCATAGAAGTTGCAAAAAACAGGTGAGCCAGCCTAACGGTCTCTGTCTGTGTTTAACGTCGAAACGAGCAAATTACAGCAAAACAAAATTTAAGCGAAAATAACAGGTTTGAAACCTGCTAACTACGTTCAGTGTATCTACATCTGATCCATACATCCAGTCTCTGGAGCAGATTCGATGGTTCGAATGGCCTCCTTCTGTGCTGTACAATTCTATGATTCTATAAGCAGTTGTGAAGTTTACAGCCACAGCTCGGAATTCCAATCCATAATTATTAGTGCAGGAAATTCTCATCAATTCATATGGGACTTTTCCATCTGATCTCCTGGACTGCTACTGATCGACGGAGGGGGACGCAGAGCGGTTTTCCAGCTTATGTTTTCCTTATTGGCCTTTTCTTTTTTACGCTGGTGTTGTGCCTCTACCAGGAGATTACATGGCTGTCAGGGTGGGAGGTGGGGACAGGCGATGATGCTCCAGCCAGCGTGGTGTGGGGAAAGCTTGACGGAGCATCTGGTCTTTTCCTGCACACACATTTCATGTGATTGTGTGATATTGTATATAATGGTTGGATTGTGTTTGAATACAGGACCTCAACTGACAAGTTCGGACTGAAGATATCCATCCATCCGATAACATACCATAATATTTACGCAGGTAAATTTGTCTCAATTCTATTAACGTTGGGGCATTTTTACCTTAGACCGATGGTTTAAAACGGGCGGTATCGAATGGGCCATTTTCAGCCCTCGCCAGATTTTCCCTTCAATGGATCTCATTGGAAAGGAACATCTGCCGGGCATGTAACGGGGGCTCGCCCCATCGCCCATTTCACACCATCGCCCAGGGTTTAAATTGCCCCATTGATCGCAACAAAAGCCATGTTTGGTAAAATGAATCACATGGACAATATGAAGTCGGCGTAAATTACCCGTGAATATCGGTCATCGATCGGGACTCTGTGTCCTCCTTCAGAGCTCGCCGGCCTTTCTGACGGGACCATTGTGTAACACTGCAGGGTAAGTCTGATATAACCAGTTAGCCGGGGCTGGAGTTTGGCCCTGTTCTCTCACTAGCTTCTCAAAGCAACAGTCCAAACGTTCTATCTTCTCTGTAGCTATTTTCGTCAGTTCAGTTCCGTGAAGAACAGCTGATATTTGGAGGATAGAATGCGGGAATGCTGACCTGTTATGTGTGTCTAAATATTACTTGGTCCTATAATGATGTTCTTGCCATGGAGGGAGTGCAGCGAAGATTCACCAGACTGATACCTGGGATGGCAGGACTGACGTATGAGGAGAGATTGGGTCGATTGGGCTTATACTCGCTGGAGTTTAGAAGAATGAGAGGGGATCTCATTGATACTTATAAAATGCTAACAGGATGAGACAGACTAGATGCAGGAAGGATGTGCCCGATGGCGGGGGAGCCCAGAACCAGGTGTCACTGTCTAAAGATAAGGGGTATGCCATTTAGGACAGGCATGAGGAGGAATTTCTTCACCCAGAGAGTGGTGAACCTGTGGAATTCTCTACCACAGAAAGCAGTTGAGGCCAATTCATTAAGTATACTCAAGACGGAGTTAGATATATTTCTTAAGGCTAAACGGATCAAGGGATATGGGGAGAAGGCAGGGACAGGGTACTGAGTTTGATGATCAGCCATGATCTCATTGAATGGTGGAACAGGCTCGAGGGTCCGTATGGCCTACTTCTGCTCCTATCTTCTTTGTATCTATGTTTCTATGGCATTTAATGCCAATCCCTAGTTGTCCTGGATACAGCTAACAGGCTCGCCAGTCCTCTTCAGAGGGGCCGTTAAGACTCAGCCACTGGGGTCACACAGAGGCCCAGACCGGGATAGGAATGTAGATTTCCTTCTCTAAAGGACATCAGTGAACCAGTTGTGTTTTTACAACAACCCACAGCTTCATGATTAGTTTTACTGAGGCCAGTCTTTTATTTCCAGAACTTTTCGGAAACCAAATTCAAATTCTCAAGCTCGCTGGTGGGATTTCAGCTCACTGTCTCTGGATTAATTCTCGAAGACTCCAAGTCAGTCGTCCAGTAGAATAAACATGACATTAACATACCCGAGCAAATTGGCTGAATTGTGATATTAGTCATCGAACAACAGAACTCGTGGTCCGTGTTGACTGAACTTATGGTATAGCGAAATTATGAGTTATTAAATATGTGTATATAAACGCAAACACATTCTCAATACACGGGTTAACGATTCGGCAAGACATAGGGAGCAGGGGAACTTATGGAGATTGCATATAACTGGTTTTGTCTCCTTCCCACTAATGACCTAGAACAGAACTGTGATGTCTGGCGTCTGTTCCTACTCAGACTGACGGTGCAATTATCTTTGTCAGTGTCAATGCAGAATGGAAATTTGCACAGATTTATACAAACACTTTACAGAAATGTAGTTCGAGACGATTAATTTATTTACCTTTCGGGCCTGGATGGAAGAAGGAGATCAGGGCGTTGAATTCCCTTCTTTCCCACTTTAGTGTCAGCTGCCGCTCAGCTGGTTTCTCCCTCGCCTTTGAATCAGAAGGTTATCAGTTCAAGTCCCACTTCAGAGACTTGAGCACACAAATCTTGACTGACACGCCAGTGGAGTGCTGTATTGTCGGTGGTGCCGTCCTTCAGGGCAGAACACGTTAGTGGGTGTGGTATATAGACCACCAAACAGTAATGCAGAGGTTGGGGATGGCATTAAATGGGAAATTAGAGACGTGTGCAATAAGGGCACAGCAGTCATCATGGGTGGCTTTAATCTACATATAGATTGGGCTAACCAAATTAGTAATAATACTGTGGAGGAGGAATTCCTGGAGTGTATACGGGATCGTTTGCTGGACCAGTATGTCGAGGAACCAACTGGAGATCAGGCCATCTTAGACTGGGTATTATGTAATGAGAAAGGATTAATTAGCAATCTTGTTGTGCGAGGACCCTTGGTTCGGAGTGATCATAATATTATAGAATTCTTCATTAAGATGGAGAGCGAAGTAATTGACTCAGAGACTAGGGTCCTGAATTTAAACAAAGGAAACTATGATGGTATGAGGCAGGAGTTGGGTAGGATTGATTGGGGAATGTTACTCAAATTGTTGACGGTGGATAGGCAATGGCAAGCATTCAAAGATCGCATGGATGAACTTCAGAATTTGTTCATCCCACTTTGGCATAAAAAAAGGTTATTCAACCGTGGTTAACAAGGGAAATTAGGGATAGCAAAAGATCCAAGGAGAGGACATATAAAATGGCTAGAAAAAGCAGTAAGCCTGAGGATTGGGAGCAGTTTAGAATTCAGTAAATGAAGAGAAAGGGATTAATTAAGAGGGGGGAAATAGGATATGAGTGTAAGCTTGCAGGGAACATAAAAACTGACTGTAAAAACTTTTATAGGTATGTGAAGAGAAAAACTTTGGTGAATAAAGCGTAGGACCCTTGCAGTCATAATCAGGGGAATTTATAATGTGGAACAAAGAAATAGCATACCAATTAAATACATACTTTGTTTCTGTCTTCACAAAGGAGGACACAAATAACCTCCCAGAGATGTCGGAGAATATAGCGTCTAATTAGAGGGAGGACCTGAAAGAAATCAGTAGTTGTAGGGAAAAGGTGTTAGGGAAATTGATGCGATTGAAGGCCGATAAATCCCCAGGGCCTGATAATCTACATCCTAGGCTTCTTAAGGAAGTGGCCCCAGAAATAGTAGAGGCATTGCTGGTCATCTTCCAAAATTCGATAGACTCTGGAACAGTTCCCATGGATTGGAGGGTAGCTAATTTTACCTTACTGTTCAAAAAGGTGTTAGAGAGAAAACGGGGAATTTTAGACTGGTAAGCCTGACTTCGGTCGTGGGGAAAATGCTAGAGTCCATTATAAAAGATGTAATAGCAGAGCACTTGGAAAACAGTGACAGGATTGGACAAAGGCAAAATGGATTTACAAAAGGTGCAGCAGGCGGTTAAGAAGGCAAAGGTGCTTGACTAATCTACTGGAATTTTTTGAGGCTGTAACTGGTAGAATAGATAAGGGAGAACAAGTGGATGTGGTGTATTTGGACTTTCAGAAGGCTTTCGATAAGTTTCTGCACAAGGGTTTAGCGTCTAAAGTTAAGGCACAAGTGATTGGGGGCAAGGTATTGACTTGGATAAAGAGTTGGTGGGCAGACAGGAAGCAAAGAGTTGGAATAAATGGCTCTTCTTCCAAGTGGCAGGCAGTGACTAGTGGTTGTACTGCAGGGATTGGTCCTGGGCCCCCAGCTAATCCCAATATATATAAATGATCTATACGAGGGAACTAGATGTAATATCTCCAAGTTTGCAGATGACACAAAGCTGGGTGGGCGTGTGTGCTGTGAGGAGGATGCTGAGAAAGTCCAGTACGATTTGGGCACGTTGGGTGATTGGGCAGAAGCATGGCAGATGCTGTATAATGTGGAAAAATGCGAGTTTATCCACTTTGGTGGCAAAATCAGGAAGGCAGATTATTATCTGAACGGCAATAGATTGGGAGAAGGGGAAGTGCAACGAGACCTGGGTGTCCTTGTGCACCAGTCGCTGAAGTTAAGCATGCAGGTGCAGCAGGCGGTTAAGAAGGCAAATGGAATGTTGGCCTTCGTAGCGACAGAGTTTGAGTACAGGAACAAGGATGTCTTGCTGCAGTTGTACAGGGCCTTGGTGAAACCACACCTTGAGTATTGTGTGCAGGTTTGGTCGACTTATCTGAGGAAGGATGCTCTTGCCATGGAGGGAGTGCAGCAAAGATTCACCAGACTTGTAGTGTCAGTGTGTAGATAAAGACACTGAAGACAGGAGTTGGTTCATAGGTATTTACTAAGCAAGTCTGGGGGGGGTTTCTAAAGGATATACACAATACACAGGCTTATATAGCCCAAGTGGCAATTACCGGCATTACGCACACCTGGGGCTCTTAAAGGCACATACACCATAATTGCTCTTAAAGGCACATACACCACAATTCCTCCCGTTCTAGCTAACTAGTACATCATATTTTAAGTAATTATTAATTACATGTTATATGCAAAATAATATACATTGCTGTATTAATTATAAGTTAGTCTCTCAGGAGGCTTCCTGACTCGGTCCGGATAACGCCTCGGGGGTGTAGTAGTTTCTGGTGGTGTAGTAGGTTCTTCTGGCAAGGCTGATTTGGCTTGAAGGCCAGTGTCGGGTTCATCGGGCTCCAGTATCACCGGATCGGACGTAGATATGGGTATCTCTACTTCATCGTTAGACGTATAGAGTGGTGGTGTAGGTTGTCCCTTTTCGGATGACTTGATGATTTGGTCAGCATGGCGCCTTATTATGCTGTCTCCGATGTCCACGGTATACATCAGTGGTCCTAATCGTGTGCAGATAGTTCCAGGCTGCCATTTCTCGCTACGGTAGTCCCGGGCCAAAACCGGTTGGCCTATCTGGAAGACCCTAGTTGGCCTTTCATTCATGCCCTGAAACTGCCGGTTCTCCACGTCCCTTCGGATGTTGGGCTTGACCAAATCCAGCCGGCATCTTAGGTTTCTATTGTAGAACATCATGGCGGGAGTTTGGTTAGTAACCATATGCGTTGCATTCCTATATGCAAATAAGAAGTTATCCACCTTGTGCTGAAGTTTTATGTCTTCATTACCCATGGCCTTTATGGCCTTCTTGAAGGTCTGGACAAACCCGTCAGCCAATCCATTGGTGGCGGGATGGTATGGGGCGGACGTGTAGTGCTTTACCCCATTGTTCTTTAAGAACTTTCTGAATTCTTCGGACACAAATTGCGGTCCATTATCAGAACATATCTGCTCCGGCAGCCCATTCCTGGCAAATATGGTCCTTAATACTGTGATGGTTTTTTCCGTGGTGGTGGAGGACATCTTTATTACCTCCGGCCACTTGGAGTGTGCATCAACTGCGATTAAGAACATTGAGTTCATAAGTGGACCAGCAAAGTCGATGTGCACCCTTTGCCGGGGAGGTGAGGGCCACTCCCATGGATGTAGAGGGGCCTGTGGCAGAGCATTTTGGATCTTCTGGCATCCTAGGCAGCTCTTGGTCATTTCTTCGATGTCTCCATCGATACCTGGCCACCATACAAACGCCCTAGCTAGGTTCTTCATTTTCACTCTACCCAGATGCCCCTCGTGAAGCTCCTTTAGCACTTTATCCTGGAGTTTGGGCGGAATCACCACTCTGGATCCACACATCAAGGTTCCTCGGCACACTGACAGCTGTTCTCTTCTTTGCGAGAATGCTGGCAACAGTGGTTCGCCATGTGCTGGCCATCCCTTCACTGTTAAATCGTAGACCCGTGAGAGAGTAGGGTCATTTCTTGTCTCCCTTTCAATGGCAGAATTTGTCACCGGTAGACATTCCACTATGGTAGAGTGGAATATCTCTACTGGGTCTACTGTAGGTGCCTCTTCTATCGTTGGCAATGTTAGGCGTGATAAACCGTCAGCATTCCCATGCTGTTTTGACCCTTTGTATTCAATGTTGTATTGGTGTGCTCCTAGATAAAGGGACCACCTCTGTAGTCTTTGTGCCGTCATAATGGGGACAGCTTTTTTAGGGTTGAATATGGAGATGAGGGGTTGATGGTCAGTCAGCAAGGTAAATTTTTGTCCGTGTAGGTAATGGTTGAATTTCTTCACTCCCCATACCAGGCTGAGTGCTTCCCTGTCTACCTGGGCATAGTTACGCTCAGCTGAGTTCAATGAGCATGACGCAAAAGCTATCGGCCGTTCGGAGCCATCATGGAATCTATGGGACAATACCGCTCCTATGCCGTAAGGGGATGCATCGCACGCCAGTCTGATTGGTAGTGAAGGGTTGTAATGAGCCAAAATTTTCTCGGATGTGATTAAGTCTTTACATTTATGGAAGGCACGTTTACAGTCTTTGTTCCATTTCCAAATCACTCCTGTCTGTAGAAGATCATTAAGAGGGTGTAGAATAGTTGATAAGTTCGGTAAAAATTTATGATAGTAATTTATTAATCCCAGGAATGGCCTTAATTGTGAAACATTTTCAGGTGCTGAGGCTTTTATAACTGCTTCAATTTTTTCAGGTGACTTATGCAACACTTCCTTATTAATTATGTGGCCACAATATGATATCTGATTTTGGAAAAATTCGCACTTGGGGCGATTTGCTCGGAGGCACCGTTCTTTCAGCCTAGTGAGCGCCTGCTCCAAATTGGCAAGGTGCTCGTTGTCGTTTTCTCCTGTTATAAGGATGTCTTCTAGGTAGCATTGAGTCCCCGGAATCCCTTGCAGGATTGCTCCATAGCTCTTTGCCAGATAGCTGGAGCTGATGCTATTCCAAAAACCAGTCGATTGTACTGGTACAGGCCTTTGTGCGTGTTTATTGTGAGATACTTTTTAGAGGTCTCCTCAACCTCCATCTGTAGATATGCCTGTGCCAAGTCAATTTTGGTGAAACGTTTCCCTCTGGATAGTGAGGTGAAAATATCTTCTATCCTCGGAAGAGGATACTGTACCGTGTGAAGGACCGGGTTTACAGTCACCTTAAAGTCCCCACAGATGCGAATTTTTTCCTGTTCCTCAGTGTTATTTTTCAATGTTTTTTTCATGACTGGAACGATGGGTGTTGCCCATTCGCTCCAATCTATTTTGGATAATATGCCTGCCTTTTCTAAATTCTTCAGCTCTGCCTCGACTGCCGGACGTATTGCGTATGGCACCGGTCTTGCCTTAAAAATTTTTGGAATTGCTCTATCTTCCACTTTTATTGAGGCAGTGATGCCTTTCAAGGTTCCCAGTTTCTCTTGAAACACTTCTTTGGCGTTGGCCAAGATGTCTTTTAATCGTTCAGGTATGATGTCATCATTGTTTTTTTCCTTACTGGTCACCGTCAGTGCCTGAATGGAGTGCCAGTCTAAACGTATTTTCCTTATCCATTCACGTCCCAACAATGTGGACCACCATCTTGTAGAATGTATAAATACAACTTTTGTATTTCTTTGCCGTTGTATACCACAGGCACCCTTATTTTTCCTTTGGGGTAGACTTTCTGCCCCATATATGTTTTTAAGATAAAGGATGTGTCTTTTAGAGGTATATGCGAAAAAAGCCTCTCGTAATCTCGTCGATTTATTACGGTTAGAGCTGATCCTGTATCTAGCTCCATTTTAACTGGGGACCCTGCTATTGTGAGGGTAACCGAAATGGTTTGGTAATCCTCTTTGGCAAGCACATTATGTAATTTGAGACAGCTTAGTCTCTTGTTTCTGGAGTCGCTATCGCTATTCTGGTCTTCGGAGCTACTGTCCGCCATCATTTGTACCTTCCTGTACTTTTCTTTATTGATTTTTTGTTTTCTGTCAGTGGATTTATTTTGTCCAGATTGGCATACCCGTGCAATGTGTCCAATCTTACCACATTGCCTGCATGCTTTGCCCTTGAACCAGCAGTCCCTCTGGTTATGGGTGGATCTGCCGCAGCGATAACATCTTCCGAACTCCTGTGTCATTTTATGGGTGCCGAAGTCCTGTGTCTCTTGTTGTATCTCTGCAGCTCCTTTTGCTGCTGCTTCATATGATACAGCCATACTGAAAGCTTTGTCCAATGTTAAATCTTTTTCAGAAAGCAGTCTTTCTTGTGTTCCTTCACTTAAGAGACCGCAAACAAATTTGTCTCGAAGATAATCCGATAGTCCTGCTCTGAATTGGCAGTACTTTGATAGCTTTCTTAATTCGTTTAGGTAATCAGCGTTACTTTCATTCTTGTGTTGATTTCTCTTGAAGAACTTGAATCGTTCCGCTATCAGCAGCGCTGTTCGGTTTAAATGCTCCTGCAGGGTATCAACAATTTCTTTAAAAGTCTTGTCCTTTGGTTTGGCTGGAGTGAATAAATTTCGTAACAGCCCGTATGTCTTCGCGCCCATTAAGTTCAGAAGTACTGAAGCTTTTTTTCATCTGTTATTCCATTTGCAGTGCAATAAACCTCTACTCTTTCCACGTATGTGGTCCAATCTTCTATTTCGCCATCAAAAGCCTCAATATTACCAGATTTAGGCATTTCAGAAAAGATATGGCGCTTCCCACGCTTTTCTTTTCTCTGTAGCAACGATATGGCGCTTCCCGCACTTTCCCGCCGCTGCTACCGATAAAAACGATGTTTTACTGTGGTTTCCATTTATTTACTGTTGGAGACTCGTTCCCGACGGAGGTCTAAACGCTGACCTGCTTGCCGCGCCGGCCGTCTCTCGAGTGCACCCTCCCAGTCCGTTATTGCTTGCCTCCGATTTCGCTGCCTGTCTCAGCTGTAGAGCCCGCCACTGGAGCTCCAGCCTGACGCCCAGGAAGGATTAGCGCAGTTCTTGTCACCAGCTTGGCCAGCTGGTGAAACCACAGTTTCTCTTACTTCCTTAAGTCTTCTGGACGCTGGAGGAATCGATGTCCTTGAGGTGCTGCCAAATTGCAGGTAATTCCGTTTCCACTTCGTCGCCACTGTAGTGTCAGTGTGTAGATAAAGACACTGAAGACAGGAGTTGGTTCATAGGTATTTACTAAGCAAGTCTGTGGGGGGTTTCTAAAGGATATACACAATACACAGGCTTATATAGCCCAAGTGGCAATTACCGGCATTACGCACACCTGGGGCTCTTAAAGGCACATACACCATAATTGCTCTTAAAGGCACAGACGCCACAAACTGATACCTGGGATGGCAGGGATGACCTATGAGGAGAGATTGGCTCGATTGGGCTTATACTCGCTGGAGTTTAGAAGAATGAGAGGGGATCGCATTGAATGTTATAAAATTCTAAATGGACAGACTAGATGCAGGAAGGATGTTCTCGATGTTTGGGGAGTCCAGAACCAGGGGGCACAATCTAAGCATAAGGGGTTAGCAATTTAGGACAGAGATGAGGAGGAATTTATTCACCCATAGAGTGGTGAGCCTGTGGAATTCTCTAGCACAGAAGGCAGTGGAGCCCAATTCATTAAATATATTCAAGAAGGAGTTAGATACATTTGTTAAGGCTAAAGGGATCAAGGAATATCAGGAGAAGGCAGGGGCAGTGTACTGAATTTGGATTATCAGCCATCATCTCATTGAATGGCAGAGCAGGCTCGAGGGGCCGAATGGCCTATTCCTGCTCCTATCTTCTATGTTTCTATGATACATAGGCTACATAGAATATACGGCACAGAAACAGGCTATTCGGCCCAACCAATCCATGACGGCATTTATACTCTGCTCGAAACTCCTCCCATCGTTCCTCATCGAAGTCTGTCAGCACAATCTCTGTTCCCTTCTCCCTCATGTGCTTGTCTAGCCACCCCTTAAAAACATCTATGCTATTTGCCTCAACTACTCACGGTGGTAGCGATTTCCACATTCTCACGACACTTTGGGTAAAGTATTTTTTTTCTGAATTCCCTATTTGATTTCTTTGTGACTGTCTTATACTGATGGCCTCCAGTTATGATCTTCCCCGCAAGTGGAAACAATATTAAGTGGATACGTTAGCCCGAGGCCCCGCCATCCCTCCCAAGTGGACATTATATATGCCTACGCATTATTTCGAACAAGAGTAGGAGAGATATCACCGTGTCCTGGTTAATATTTATCCATCAATCAACATCACTGAAAACAGATTATCAGATCATTATGATTATTATTTGTGAGAGTTTGCTGTTTGCACATTGGCTGCAGTCATTCCTAAATTACAATAGTGACTACCCATAAAAAAAGCATTTATTGGATGTAAAGCGCTGTGGCTGTCCGGTGATTGTGAAAGGCGCTATATAAATGCAAGCCTTTCACTTTGTTAGCATTTTCTCTGCCCGGGCAGTTGCTGGAAGTTGGTTTCTCGCAGCCTGACTTCAGATGGTCGATTATCTCAATGTATGTCAGAGATATGGGCTGTCCAGCAAGCTGTCACTGCTTTCCACTTCGGTAGTTCAAGTTGGTCAAGTGGAGAATATCACAGTGCGGGAGCATCTCTGAAATATTCACCATTGTATCATAATGTTTAGATTAGCTATTGAGAAGGACAATGAGCAATACAGAATTTAAAAAAAAATTAACTGAAGGAGGGCTATTTTCAGCGAATTGAGGAGGGATCTGTCCCAGGTAAACTGGAGTCAAAGACTGGCAGGCAGAAATATAATGGATCAATGGGCGGCCTTTAAAGAGGAGATGGTTCGTGTACAGTCTAGGTACATTCGCACAAGGCGGAAACGGCAAGTGTTCACTGGAAGACGAAGGAATTAGAATAGGATGAAGCATAAAACAGAGCGTATGACAGATGCTAGCTTGATAGCTAGCCTGCACATCTGCCAATGCACTTTATTATGGTCATATTTATGTTAATATACTACAAGCCAAATGTATGTTGAATGTTTAAATGTCTTAATCCAAATGTACACCCTCGGGAGCCGCAAGCCTACATTTCGTTGTACTACACTTGTGCACTAACAAAGACAATAAAAGTTGATTTGATTTGATTTGATATTGATTTGATAATGTAAGCGAGATTCCAGCTGAATATAAAAAGCAAAGAGAAATGAAAAAGGAAATAATAGAGGGAAAGAGACAGTACGAGAATAGATTGGCAGGTAACATAAAAGGGAATCCAAACGTCTCCTATCTGCATAATAACAGAAACAAAGTTATGTCATATGAGCGGTGGAGACAATTGGGCAAAAATGTTGATCTATTGGTGGAGGCAGAAGGCATTGCTGAGTTACTAAATGAGTACTATGCATCAGTGTTTAATAGCAAGAGGACTTTGCCAAAGTTATGGTAAACACGAAATTTGTTGGGATACTGGATGAGCTATTATAGATCAAGAGAATGTAATAGAAAGGCTGGCTGCAGTTAAAATGTATATGTCACCGGGTCTGGATGGGATCCATCCTAGGTTGCTGAGTGAAGTAAGGAAGCAATTGCTGCGTTGCTGGTCACAATCTTCCAATCCTCTTTAGATATGTAGAATCATACAATCATGTAAATTTACGGCATGGTAGGAGGCCATTCGGCTCGTCGCTTCTGTGCGGCCGAAAAAGAGCTATCTAGCCTAATCCCAATTTGCAGCTCTTGGTCCGTAGCCTTGTACGTTACAGCACTTCAAGTGCATATCCAAGTACTTTTAAAATGTGATGAGCGTTTCTGCCTCTACCACCCTTTCAGGCAGTGAGTTCCAGAGTCCAACCACCAACCGATTGTAAAGTAGCCAAGATTGCGGGTGATAAAAGCAGGGTGGGAAAGCAAGCTGTGCTGAGGACTCAAAGAATCTGCAAAGGGATATAGATAGGCTATGTTAGTAGGCAAACATTTGGCAGATGGAGTATAATGAGGGAAAGTGCGATGGTTATCCACTTTGGAAGGACAAATCAAAAAGATAATTATTATTTAAATGGAGGGAGATTGCATAATGCTGCAGTTGAGAGGGTCTTGTGTGTTCCTGTGCATGAAACACAACAAGTTAGCACGCAGGTTCAACAAGTAATCAAAAAGGCAAATGGAAGTGATAGCCTAGATTTTGCACTGGTGTGGGAATCTAGACTTCAATCTTCTAACTCAACGGTATGTATGCAATCACTTGCCAATTGCTGACTCTTAGTTACCGAGAACGCAAAATAAACGACCTCTCCCTTTTTAACAGATACAACGCACGGCCAATGCACCTCTCGATTGGTCCAGTACGCTGTAGGTAGATAATGGCGGAGTTCAAGGCGTCAGCACTCTGGCACTAACGCACTACTTGCACATTAGTTTTGTTAATTAGTTTTCAAAACAGCATGTGACAGATATTTGCTGGGATCCGAATGGACTCCATTTGTGCTGCTCCATTCTCTGATTCCTGGGATGGCGGGGCTGTCGTACGAGAAGAGATTGAGTAAACTAGGCCTGTATTCTCTTGAATTCAGAAGAATGAGAGGGGATCTCATTGAAGCATACAAAATTATTACAGGGCTTGATAGGGTGGATGCTGCGAGAATGCTTCCCTTGGCTGGGGAGTCCTGAACCAGGGGCCACAGCCTCAAGATAATGGGTAGGACATTCAGGACAGAGATGAGAAGAAAATTCTTCATACAGAGGATGGTAAATCTTTTGAATTCTCTACCCCACAGGGCTGTGGAGGCTCAGGCAGTGGATATATTCAAAACAGAAGTCGATAGATTTCTGACTGGTAAGGGCATCACGGGATATGGCGATAGGGCCGAAGAATGGAGTTGAGGCAGAAGATCAGCCATGATCGCATTGAATGGCGGAGCAGGCTCGAAGGGCCGAATGGCCTACTCCTGCTCCTATTTCTTATGTTCTTAATTCTTATTCCATTTAGTTGGGGAAAGATGCTGTCTGTGCCCGAGTGTTGGATGGTATACAGGGACGTTTTTATCAAATAATTGTCTGCCTGTGAGAACGAGTAAATGTTAATTTTCTTGCTTCCTGTTCTCACGTCCACTCGCTACTTTCGACCAATCAATAACCCATCAGGGTTCAGGTGGTGAGTGACAAAGTGAATCTAAGACAGTGAGACACGCCCATCCGCATGAAATTATCTGGGTCAGGCCTGTGCTTTGCAGCAGTTTCTGCACATTGTCAATAGCAACCCAGCCACAGCCAATGGTTTCAGCAGCTGCACATCTGTTGGAGGTTTGCAGTTTGAGTTAAGGTTGTTCACTCTATCAGTGGGAGAGTTGCCCCGCAGAAGAACAGCAAAGGGAGGGAAGGTTATTATTTTTTGTTCATTTCTGTGGATTTGAGTCAGTTTGGTTTCTTTTGAGACTCTGCAAGGTTTTCTGATAATTGGCAATTTTGATCTGATGACTCAGTTTGAGCCCATTTTCGAAGTTGGGTCGCTGGGGTTTGATCTGAACTTTGCGCCAATCTGTAAACCGAGTGCAGACCAGTTTGTGTAATGTCAGTTGTTGGGCAAATGCTTCAAATCAAGAACCCGAGATAAAATTAGTGAGCATTTAGAAATGGACAGATTAATATAAGGGCTGTCTGCGAGTGTAATTTGTCCAATTATGCGGATGTTACAAAGATGGGTGGGTAAGTAAGTTGTGACGAGGGCACAAATAATCTGCAAAGGGATATAGACAGGCTAAGTGAGTGGGAAAACATTTGGCAGATGGAGTATAATGTAGAAATTGCGAGGTTATCCACTTTGGCAGGAAAAATAAAAAAAGAATCTGTTTTTTAAATGGATAGAGATTAAAAAATGCTACAGTTCAGAGGGACCTGGGGTTCCTTGTGCATTAAACACCAAAAGTTAGCATGCAGGTACAGCAAATTATCAAAAAGGCAAATGGAATTCTGGCCTTTATTTCAAGGGGGTTGGAGTATAAAAGCAGCGAATTCCTGCTACAACTGTACAGGGTATTGGTGAGAAACACATTGAGTACTGCGTGCAGTTTTGGTTTCCTTATTTAAGGAAGAATATATTTGCATTCGAACAAGTTCAGAGACGATTCAAATGGTTGATTCGAGAGATGAGGGGGTTGACTTATGAAGAAAGGTTGAGCAGGATGGGCCTATACTCATTGGAATTTAGAACAATGAGAGGTGATCCTTTTGAATCATATGAGAACTGAGCAGCCTCGACAAGGTAGATGTAGAGAGAATGTTTCCCCTAGAGGGGAAATCTAGAACTCGAGCGCATCGTTTCAGAATAAAGGGTCGCCCTTTTAGAACTGAGATGAGGAGGAATTTCTTCTCTCAGAGGGTCGTAAATCCATGGAATTCTCTGCCCCAGAGAGCCATGGGGGCTGGGCCATTAAATACATTTAAGGTGGAGATAGACAGACTTTTGCAAGATAGGTGAATGAAGGGTTATGGGGAGTGGGCAGGGAGGTGACTTTGGGCACAAGATCCTCCATGATCTTATTGAATGATGGAGCAGGCTCGGAGGAGTCAAATATTCTTATGCAAGGATTTAAGAAAGTCAAGTCAGGTTTGATAACCTGTACAGTGTCTTTCAAAAAGTAACCTATTGCATAGATGAAGGGGATGAAGTAAAGACATAGTATGAATTATTGTCAGGTGTTTGGTAAGGTTTTCCACAAGTGGTGTGTTAGGAATATACGAGAACTGGCGGCCAGGAAGCGACCTATTGGTCCATCCAGCCTGTCCCGTACCATTGTGATGCATACATAATAATATAAGAGCATAAGAAAAACGAGCAGGATTCGGCCATTCGGTCCTCGAGCCTGCTCCTCCATTCAATGAGATCATGGCTGATCTTCTACCTCATCTCCACTTTCCTGAACTGCCACATATCCAATGGTTCCCTTAATATTCAAAAATCTATCGATCCCTGTCGTGCATATACTCAACGACGAGTCACCACAGCCCTCTGGGGTAGAGAATTCCAAAGATTCACCACCCTCTGAGAGAAGAAATTTCTCCTCATCTCAGTTCTAAATGGCCGACCCCTTATTCTGAGACTGTGACCCTTAGTTCTGGACTCCCTAGCCAGGAGAAACATCCTCCCTTCATCGACTAGGCCTATATTCTCTGCAGTTCCCTGCCAAGCCCTGTAAAATTTTGTATTTTTCTATGAGCTCCCCTCTCCTTCTTCTAAAGTCCAGAGTATATAGACCTAGTAGATTCCATCTGTCCTGATAGGGCAACCACCCCTCACCCCCACACCCCTGTCACAAGAACCAGTCTGGTGAACCTTCGTTCCTCTACCTTTTTAGCAAGTATATGCTTCATTAGGTAAGGATGCCAAAACTGTACAAAATACTCCAGGTGTGGTCTCACTAGGGGCCTAAATAATTGCAGTAAGACGTCTTTACTCTTATACACAAATCCCCTTGTAAAAAGGGCAAAATAGCATTTGCTTTCCTAATTGCTTGCTGTACCTGCATGTTAACTTTCAGGGATTCGTGTAAAAGGACACACAGGTCCCTCTGAACGCCAACATCTTCCAATCTCTCACCAATTTAAAAATACTCATCTTTTCTGTTTTTGCTCCAAAGTGGTTACTTCACATTTCACCATATTATATTCCATTTGCCATTTTCTTTCCCATTCATTTAGCCTGTCTATGTCCCCTTTAAGCCTCTTTGCATCCGCCTCACAACTTACATTCACACCCAGCTTTGTATCATCAGCAAACATGAATATATATCCCCTCATGCCTCGTGCATCCTAATATATAAAAGCGTCTCCCCAACTGAAACCACGTGATCTACGGAAGAGGCGACAAAACAGATTAAAACCCAGGATCATGAGTGTTTTAAAAATCGGGAAAATTCCTCTCGCACCCCTTTATGGGACAAAAATTTGTCCATGAGATTACACTGGCCAGGATTAATGTTACCAGGTTCATTCCGTTGTACGAGGTGACCTCCTCACCAGCCCACAGCACATCTAGCCCTCGCTTAATGGAATTCAGTGACTCAACATCTACCGCAAAGGCCAACAGTCTGTTCCGCAGGTCCACTAGTCTTTGACAAAATAAGTATATCCTGAAATCGTGTCTAGATCTGGCAGAATACAACTAGAGATTGTGACTCCTGGTCCACTCTAACCAAGTTGAATCATTTTGTCCAGAAAAACGAAATTTAATCCCATCATCATCTTATAAATCATAACCAATTCACGACCATGCCTACGCTTCTCCAAAGTTTACAGACCAATCACTTTGAGCCTATTGTGTTAACTAGGATGCGTCAAACAGAGTATCAGTCGTTTGGCCCTGCTCTCCAAATATTCTATCCTCAAGTTCGCCCATCATGTGAGGGATCCAAAATTGCGCACATTTTTCTAACTAATGCCTGACCAAGGCTTTGTACAAGAACAAAATGTTTCGCTTCTTTTTATAGTTAATTGTCCTGTAACGAGGCCCGAGCAAAATCAGAACTTTTGGTTCAGAGAAGATGTAGCAGTGTGGATATAATGGCGGTTGATTAACAAGCACCAAAACTTTAGTTTCAATTAATGTTAGTTAGAGTGAGAAAGGGTGGTGATAGGTTCGAAGTGTACCACAAGAAACCAGTTTTGTGCTTTGTGTATTTAGGTGATGTAAGTTTGGAAATATTAGGAATGATCTCGAAATGTACTTACAACACAAAAGGAAAGAGTTTGTTAAACAGCGAGGAGGGCTGTCAGCACCTTCAGGAAATAGCTTGGAGCACTGGGGATAGAAATGTTAGATGCTGTTAAATGTGGATAAGTGTGACATAATGCCTAGAAATTCAGTTGTTAGCGCCAGCCGCTAGTGCCTTAAGAGGCCGAGAAGCGGGGCGCGAGGTGGCTAGCGCCCGGGCGCAGCATGATCTGCGCCTCTCGTGAACTTCAGTCAAGAATTAGCAGTGGCGCAAAACCGTTAGACCCGCTCAGCTGCGCACGCAGAGCCTGACATTATTTCATGGTGCAACGCCCTTTGTGTGCCCCGAACAGGAACTTCAGTGGCACTGCCCTTCTTTGCGCCTGGCGACCCCAGCGATTGGTTGAGGGGAACCGTTCCCAATCACTGCGGGGCGCACGGGGTGCTATTTAAAGGGGACTCCCCCTGCATTATAAGTGGCAGCCATTTTGTGCCAATCCTTCTGTGTGAGAGAGAGATATTTGGAGAGAGACAAAGGCAGAGAGCTTTCTGCTTTGAATCAGCACTCGCACAGGTACTTCTGGCTTCAGGCCAGAGCTATGCACTTGGATTTCACTTTCAGTGCCATAGCCTTGAGTCATCACATATAATGGGGGCTGTAATGGGTGGAAAATTTGGGATTCTGCAGTGCATTCAAAGGGATCAGAGACGCCGTGAGAGAGTGCCAGTCATGGCCAGATGGAGAAGGGCCCACAGGCCTTGGCACAGGAGGTCTTACCCTCCCAGGGCATACCGCCAGCAGTTTTCATACCTGAACATGTCTGAGGAGCAGTGTGTTCAGAGGCTGCGATTCAGAAGGGAGGTGGTCACTGAGATCTGCCACCTGCTTTGCAGAGCTCTGCAGCCATAGCTGAGGAGCAGGACGTCTCTGTCGGTGGCAGTGAAGGTGATGGTGGCTCCCAACTTCTATGCCAACGGCTCCATCCAATCCGCTACTGGGGATATTGCCAACATCCCCCAGTTCACGGAACAATGCTGCATCCGTCAGGTGAACAATGCCCTTTTCAGAAGGAGGCGTCAGTACATCTCCTTCCCCATGACCCTGGACAAGCAACAAGAGCATGCAATGGGATTTGGAAGAATAGCGGGCTTCCCCATGGTCCAAGGCGTAGAACTAATGAACCAGCAATGTTCAGGCCTTGATTCAGGGTTGCAATGTGCAGGGCATGGCAGCCAAACAAGTCGACCCTCCCCCTTTAAGAGCTGACCGGCACCAGCTTGTCTGCCTTCATTCAGAAACTCGCCGCACCTGCGCTGCACCCGCCCTCGGTGTTCGCAACTTGGCACGCCGGCTTAGTGCCTTATGATAGTCATGCATCGCCTGCTTTAGCGCAGCAGCAACCTCTTGGGGTGATGCAATTGAATATCGGCGAAGATGGCGCTAAGTTGCGCCGGGCACAAAATTTAGCGAACATCCAGCTGTAGCACCCCAAACGTGGCTATACTGAATTTCTAGTCCAATAGATTTTGTTAGGAATGATCGCATATAGTTAATGGAGCAGTAATAAATGATGACACCGAACAGAGAGATCAAAAGTTCAAAGACACAATCTCTTCGAAATATCCCTACAAGTAGGTAAAATAATGAAAAAAAAAGACCAACAGCATTTTGGATTTAGGAATATACGAAAAGGATGAGACCATTCAACCCCTGGAACATTTTCCACCATTCCATTAGATATTGGCTGATCTCTATCTTAACTCCATCCAATCGCGTTGGCTCCGTAACCCTTAATGCCATTGCGAACAAAAATCTATTAATCTCGGTAATACATTTTGAATTAATCCCCAGCATCAACAGATTTGGGGGAGGGGAGAGTGTTCCAGGCTTCCACTATCCTTTGTGTGAAGACTTTCTTCCTAAAATCAATCCTGAACCTGTATTGTTTTAATTTTAAGGTTATGCCCCCTATTTCTGTACTCCCCAACAGATTATAACTTTTTTTATTTCTACCTTCCTTAACAAATAGGTTAAGTGTCCTAAGCATCTCAATTGGATCACCCTTCATCATCTTCTATATTCAAGGGTCGTAGAGTTCGTGACTCAGCGCATGTGCAAGCTGACTCCAAGTCTTCAGATTATTATAATGAGGAAGGGGAGAGGGGGGACTTAAGTCATTGGGGAATCTCCAAATGTAACAGTGCGGGGACATGGAGAGCAGCCATTGCTGGAGATAATGTGGCTATATTTGGATAGGTAAATGTGGAATCAAGCGGGAGGATTCCATTGTGATGGAATCCCAAACCACACCAAAATATGCAGCTGCTGAAACTACTGGTTGTGGTTCGGTTGCTAATGACAATATGCAGAACCTGCTACGAACACAGCCCTGACCCAAATAATGTAATGCGTACATGCGTGTCCCGCTGTCTTCGACTCACATTTAGATTACCACCTAAATCGAGCTGGGTTATTGAATTGTCTGATGCACGGAGTGAATGTGAGAACAGGAGACAAAAAAAATAACATTTAGTCTCTCTTGCAGTATTGCACGTATTGGGTAACAATATCCCACTTAAACTGTCCACCACTCGATGATGGTCAACTTTATTTCCACAACTAAATATATCACATTTTGTTACGAAAACTAAACAAAACTAATATTGTGGCAGCATCAGAGTGCTGACCCGTTTATCTCTATCGAGAGTGTATTCAGCCCAGAGAGCGGTCGATTATCTGCATATTTTATCCATTGTAAAGGGAGAAGTCGTTTACTCTGTAGAATTGTACAACAGTGGGTCAACGCTGCATATTCGCGTCATTCATATAAAGTCAGCTTTCCATTTATAGTGCGAGAACCAAATGCTTCCCTTGAAATGTTTAACATTCCAACAAAATAACCATCGGAGGAATATTATTAGGGCACAGGGAGGGGTTGAAAATGGCGCTGGGTGGGAATGGAAAACAGGAGGTATCACATGGGTCATTGTTATATGTTGTGCCCGATATTAAGTCCCATTGAATTCAATGGAACTCAAAATCATGCGTCTCCTATAGCAATCCTGAAATGGGATTCCGCCTGTTTTCCTTAACCTCACATGTCGTATTTCACCCCGAAGCGTCTCTCCTCTGATAGGACTAAGTGTAATTTCCAAACTCTCACTACAGGTCAGTATTCCCGCGAGATTTCTTTCAAATACATGTTGTTCTTCTCTGAATTTAACTGCTTAGAACAGTTCTAGAGCAGATAAAGGGATTGGACTCATGCTGTGAGATGCTAGTGACCCAAGGAATGTACAGAAGTTACAACATAAAAGCAGGCCAGTCAGCCCAATGAGTCCGAGTCACATTACTAGTGAACATGAAAACCGTTCCCGAATGTGAGCCAATCGCTAACTTCCCTTACATCCGGCAGTATTACCAAAGTGTCCAATCACAAAGACTCTCAGGCTCTAACACGGGGCCCAGAGCATCGATCGGTGATCGAAAATCACGGGTAAGTTATGCTGACTTCATATTGAACATTCAATTCATTTCTGTCGAAGAGGCATGGCTCTGGTTGGGAACAATGGGAGTAATTTTAACTCTGAGCGATGGTATATAATGACCAATATGGAATTAGGCGACCGTTACATGCCGCGACCGATTTCCCTTTCATTTAAGTCCATTGAGGGGAAAATCTGGTGGGGCCATATAAAAGCCTATTTGATATCGTCCGTTTTGCACCGTCGCTCAAACTTAAATATATACCTTAAAATGTGATAAGCATAGCTGCATAAATAGTACAGCATCTTCTCGGATTGTTGCATATCTTCCATCTGAAAGTTTCAGTGATGCTCATGTCTTAAATGTAATCCAAAGAGTACATACATTGGCCCAGAAATTTGGGTCGGGGGCTTCCCGCGGTTGCAAGCCCCCGACCTGCACTTACCTACCGTGCCGGCCGTTGAGCTGTGGTCCCACGTGGGATTCCGATCCTGGGCCACTACCAACTGCCGGTGCACAGTGCTTGCATATCCCAGGGGCGCAGTTACATCGATGCGTCCCCTGGGTTCACTTGGGCCATGGAGAGCCAATGGTAGCAGGGAATGCTTCATTCATAATTTTGACGGGAAGACCTGTCAAACCTATAAACACTATAAGTCCCAAAACATCACTAAATCTTCAAAGAATTTTTTTTTGAATCATATTTTTAAAATAAACTATAAATTACATGAAATAACAGATTTAAACAATAATTTAATTTTTGAAATAAATAATTACATTTTCTAACGGTGTTAAAATAAACTTACCTTTCTTTAAAGTATTTAAAAATACTAAACCTGTGGAAAAAATGCTTTAATTTTAATTAATTCGCCACTTAACTTGTAAAACTCAGGCCTTGCGCCTGCTTTTAAAAAGTGTAACTGCTGGAGACTTACCCTCCTGGGAAAACCTGCAAAAAAAAGTAAGTTTGATGCGCACGCACTGCCTCTCCTGTGCACGCGTTCCTCCTCTGAACCCCTTCTTTCAGGGGAATGGAAGTGCCGGTTTCCCACTCATGCGCAGTGCATGCATGAAACCGATACTTCCATTGGGCATACAGGTGAGTACCCCATGCGTACTCACCCGTGGAGACCCGAATTTCTGGGCCCCTGTGTAGTGATAAGAATTCGCTGTGCTAACATTCATATTTAGAAATCCCGAGCTGTGGTTGAATAGTTCACAAACGGCTGTATACTGAATATAAGTACAGAGTTTTAAACAAGATCCTCTGAAATTTTGTTTTCGGTAATTTCCCCGCTTTGATGTTAAATGCCAGCTGTGAGTTGTTAGGCTGATTGGTCTGTTTTATTGTGCTGTAACTTTTACGTGTTTCTATTTCTAGATCTGGTTGTTGGATGATTGTTGTTTGGAACGTCAGAAGTAAATTAAAATGCCTGCTTGAGGTAATGTTGCATTTTGAAATTAGAAGAGATTGAAGCTATTTGCACCGAAATCTCTCTCTCTCCGGCAAACAGAAGGATCTTATCCCACCAGTTTATTTGTAACATCTGTTTATTCAATTTCTACTTCACGCAGTCAGTCCAATTAATCCGAGTCAGAATATGAGTGAATATGAACCAAACCAACTACACATTCAATTTGTACTTAATACAAAGAAGAATTAAAACAATTGTCTTAACTTGTATATGTTTAACTGAATTAAGGCACTAATCTTTACATCGATGCAAATGTGTTACTTTTTATTTGAACGGACAGTGCAACCTCATACATCAATAATATTAAGGTTTCTTAAAACTGTTTTATTATTATAATGATAGGCAACAGGATGTAACTCTCTTGGAAGATTAACCTAATTATGCCCTGGGAAACAATGGCCCAGAAGTTCGGGTCGAGGTCTTCCCGCGGGTGTAAGCCCCCGACCTGCACTTACCTTGCGTGCCGGCCTTTGAGCTGTGGGCCCCCGTGGAATTCTGATCCTGGACCTCCTCCAACTGCTGGCGCGCACTGCTTGCATATCCCAGGGGTGCAGTTAGTTTGATGCATCCCCTGGGATCACGTGGGCCATGGAGAGCCAATTGGAGCAGGGAATGCTTCATTCATAAGTAAGCTCTACGCCACTAATGTTAGATTCGGGTTGCCATCAATCTTAGAGCCAATAAACACAAGTAATACTAGATTAGGGTTGCTGCAAATAACGTTTTAATAGTGTCAACAGCAGTAAAATTAGAGTAGATTCACCATCACTAACGTTAGTGCAGGGTCACGACTATTGATGTTAAATTAACAGCAACACCAGTAATGTTAGAGTAGGTTAACCACCATTAACGATAGAGTAGGCTCACCACCAGTAACGATAGAGTAGATTCACCACCAGTAATGATACAGTAGGGTCGCCAGCAGTACTGATAGAGTAGTGTCACTAACAGTAATGATAGAATATGATCACCGCCAATAATGTTAGGGTTGGGTCATCACTAGAAATGTTAGAGTAGGTTCAACACCAGCAATGATAGAGTAGCGTCACCATCCGTAATGTTAGAGTAGCGTCATCACCAGCTATGTTGGAGTTGTGTCACCACCAGTAATGTCAGTGTAGGGTCACCACCAGTAATGATAGAGTAGAGTCACTAACAGTAATGTTGGCTAAGGTCACCACGAGTAATGTAGTGTAGGGTCACCACCAGAAATATTGCAGAAGGGTGACCACAAATAAGGTTAGAGTTGTTAAGTCTGTGTGTTATAATGAGAATTACTACACAGACCACAAGAGTAACTTTTAACAGGTCTTTACTAGTCGAAGGTCAGGGCGGAACTGCCCAATAAATCATTACACAGCACTTATATACCGGTGTGGTCACCACCGGTATTACAGTATAGAGCAGCCAAGATAAAGTAGTGCAACCCTTAAAATAGTTCTCTTAAAGGTGGAACGGTTACATACACTACAATCCTCCCTTTTTAGCTTAACAGTATATATATTCCCCATTAAACATAACATCATAACATATATACACAACTTCATGTACAACAGTTCACAGATTCAGTCTCTCTGGAGGCTTCCTGACTCGGTCCGGATAACGCCTCGGTGGTGTAGTAGTTTTCGGTGGTGTAGCAGGTTCTGTTGGCAAGGTCGATTTGGCTTGAATGCCAGTGTCGGGTTCATCTGATTCCAGTATCACCGGATCGGAGGTAGATCCTATGGGTATCTCTGCTTCATCATTAGGCGTATAGAGTTGTGGAGTAGGTTCTCCCTTTTCGGATGACTCTATGATCTGGTCAACATGGCGCCTTATTATGCTTTCACCAATGTCCACGGTATACATCAGCAGTCCTAGTCGTGTGCAAATAGTTCCAGGCTGCCATTTCTCGGTACGGTAGTCCCGGGCCAAAACTTGTTGACCTATCTGGAAGGTTCTAGTTGGCCTTTCATTCATGCCTTGAAATTACCGGTTCTCTACGTCCCTTCTGATGTTTGGCTTGATCAAATCCAGCCGGCATCTTAGTCTTCTATTGAAAAACATCATGGCGGGAGTTTGGTTTGTAACCGCATGTGTTGCATTCCTGTATGCCAACAAGAAGTTATCTACCTTATGTTGTAGATTTATGTCTTCCTTACCCATGGCCTTTATGGCCTTCATGAAGGTCTGGACAAACCTTTCAGCGAATCCATTGGTGGCGGGATGGTATGGGGCGGACGTGTAGTGCTTAAACCCATTGTTTTTTAAGAACTTCCTGAAATCTTCGGACACAAATTGCGGTCCATTATCAGAACAGTTCTGTTCCGGCAGCCCATTCCTGGCAAATATGGTCCTTAATACTGTGATGGTTTTTTCCGTGGTGGTGGAGGACATCTTTATTACCTCCGGCCGCTTGGAGTGTGCATCCACCGCGATTAAGAACATTGAGTCCATAAATTGACAGCAAAGTCGATGTGTACCCTTTGCCATGGAGATGAGGGCCACTCCCATGGATGTAGAGGAGCTTGTGGTGAGGCGTTTTGGACCTTCTGGCATGCTAGACAGCTCTTGGTCATTTCTTCGATGTCTCCATCGATACCTGGCCACCACACAAACGCTCTGGCTAGGTTCTTCATTTTCACTCCACCAGATGCCCCTCGTGAAGCTACTTTAGCACTTTATGCTGGAGTTTGGGTGGAATCACCACTCTGGATCCACACATCAAAGTTCCTCGGCACACTGACAGCTGTTCTCTTCTTTGCGAGAATGCTGGCAACAGTGGTTCGCCATGTGCTGGCCATCCCTTCACCGTTAAATCGTAGACTCGTGAGAGAGTCGGGTCATTTCTTGTATTCCTTTTCGATCGTAGAATTTGTTACTGGTAGACATTCCACTATGGTTGAGTGGAACATCTCCATTGGGTCCACTGTAGGCGCCTCTTCTACCGTTGGCAACGGTAGGCGCGATAACCCATCAGCATTTCCATGCTGTTTTGATCCTTTGTATTCTACGTCATATTGGTGTGCCCCTAGGAAAAGGGACCACCTCTGTAGCCTTTGCGCTGTCATAATGGAAACGTCCTTTTTAGGGTTGAATATGGATACCAACGGCTGGTGGTCTGTCAGCAGTGTAAACTTCTGGCCCTGCAGGTAATGATTAAACTTCTTTACTCCCCACACCAGGCTGAGAGCCTCCCTATCCATCTGAGCGTACTTGCGCTCAGCGGAGGCCAATGATCTGGATGCAAATGCGACTGGCCTTTCCGAGCCATTTGGCCACTTGTGTGAGAGTACTGCTCCAATACCATAAGGAGAAGCATCACAAGCTAAACGAATAGGTAGTGTTGGGTTGAAGTGAGCCAACACTTCCTCTGAGGTGATCAATGCCTTGCTTTTGCGAAAGGCCTTCTTACAGTCCTCACTCCACTTCCATGGTACTTCAATCTGCAAAAGAGCATTCAGCGGGTGCAGCACCATGGATAGATTTGGCAGAAACTTATGGTAATAGTTAATCAACCCTAGGAACGACCTCAACTGGGATACATTTTCCGGAGCGGGAGCTTTCACAACAGCTTCGATCTTGTCAGGTGACTTGTGCAGCCCCTCCTGGTCAATGACATGACCACAGTACGAGATCCGTTTCTGAAAGAACTCACATTTCTGGCGATTAACTCGAAGGCCATATTCCTTCAACCTGGTGAGCACCAGTTTCAAATATGCAAGGTGTTCCTCATCGTCATCTCCTGTAATCAGGATATCATCCAAGTAACATTGAGTGCTTGGAATTCCCTGTAATACCTGCTCCATGGCCCTCTGCCAAATTGCTGGAGCCGAAGCCACTCCAAAAACCAGTCTATTATATCGATACAAGCCTCTGTGCGTGTTGATTGTGAGATACTGGCGCGACTCTTCCTCAACTTCCATCTGTAAGTACGCTTGTGCCAGGTCTATCTTGGTGAAGCATTTCCCGCCAGACAATGAAGCAAAGATATCCTCAATCTGCGGAAGCGGATATTGCACCGTGTGAAGCACCGGATTAACTGTGATCTTGAAGTCTCCACAGATGCGGACCTTCCCCGGTTCCCCTGGCTTGTTACTCGATGAACGCTTCATGACGGGAACAAATGGCGTGGCCCACTCACTCCAGTCCACCTCAGACAGTACTCCTGAACGTTCTAGCCCTTCCAGCTCAGCTTCCTCAGCAGGTCGTATCGCATAAGGTATCGGTCTGGCTTTTAAAAATTTTGGGTTTGCATGTTCTGCAATCTTGATTTTTGCCTTAATTCCTCTCAGTGTTCCCAGTCCCTGTTGGAACACCTCTTTAGCCTCATACAATATTCTGGACAATCGTTCAGGTTTGACATCTTTTTTCCCGGAATCTACCGTTATTGCGTTTAGGGAGTGCCAGTCAATATTTATTTTCCTGATCCACTCCCGTCCCAGAAGTGGTGGACCTCCCTCAAGTAGTACAGAAAAGTCCATTCCTTGGTGTTCTTTGCCCTTGTGTACCACCTTGACTTTTATCTTTCTGATGGGGTATACTCTTTGCCCCGTGTATGTCTGCAATACTATCTTCGTATCCCGTAGGGGAATATGTTTGAATAACCTTTTGTAATCTTGCTTATTCATGACCGTCAACGCCGATCCGGTGTCCAATTCCATATTCATTTTGACTCCTGCTATCTGCAGTGTGACCCAGATAGTTTGTCGGTCAGCTTCCTTACTCACATTGTGAATTCTCAGACTACCCAGTTCCTTGCTGTTGGAGTCTGAATCCGAATTTTGTTCATCTGAACTCTTCTCAGCCACCTTATGTACCTTTCTGCACTTTTCCTGCGGTGACTTTTTGTTGCTGGTCTTCTTTCCTGACCGGCATACTTTAGCTATGTGACCAAGCTTGCCACATTTTCTACATTCCTGTTTTTTAAACCAGCATTGGTTCTGATCGTGTGTTGTCTTCCCACAACGATAACATTTCATTGTAGCCGAAGCCATTTGATCTACGCTGAGTACCACTGCCTTCAGCTGCATTTCCACAGTGCCTCTCGCTGCAGCTTCGTGCGATGCTGCAATAGAGACAGCCTTATCAAGTGTAAGATCATTCTCTTCAAGCAGCCGCTTTTGTGTTCCTTCTTTCGACAATCCACACAAGAATTTGTCTCTCAGTGCCTCTGTCAGGCTTTCCCCAAACTGGCAGTATTTCGCTAGCTTACGCAGTTCAATTAAATACTCCACGTTGCTTTCCTATTTCAGTTGCGTTCTCGCATAAAATTTAAATCATTCCGCTAACATCAGCGGTGTGGGGTTCAAATGATTTTTCAGGACAGCCACAATTTTAGCGAAAGCCTGATCCGCCGGTTTAGCTGGTGATAGAAGATGCTTCAATAGCCCGTATGTCCTCGCACCCATTGAGTTTAGTAAGGTTAGTGCTTTATCTTCATCTGATATTTTATTTGCCTTACAATATATCTCTATACGTTCTACATACGTGGCCCAATCTTCAACATCGGGATCGAAATCGTTGATGTTACCATGCTTAGGCATCTTCGCAACCTTCTTGAGAAACACAAAGAAATTTTTCTTTTCTTTTTTTTTTAAATGGCAGTTTCCCGCGCTTGTCTTCTTCCCCCGCCTACGAAAATGGCGGCTTCCCACGTTTTGCCTTTCTCCCCCACTGGCTGTAATGGTGATTGCCGAATTGCTGCGTTCGCCCTCCCCAGCGGTTTTCAAATCGTGCCTCCCAGCCCCTCTTGCAGTCCGGTCATTTCCCCCGGCTGCGGCTGAGTTCTCCGTGGTTTTTTTTGTTTTTTTTTATTTTCTCCCGCGCCTTACGCTGACCCGGTCGCTGCGCCTCGCGGCCTCGGTAGCTGCCCGGCCTTTTTCACCGGTCGCGGTCGAGCTCTCTCTCGACGCTGTTGCGTCTCCCAGCCCGCTTGAAGTCCGGTCTTTCGCACCGGCTGCGTTTGCATTCACCGCGGCTCCCATGCCTTACGCTGCCCCAGTCTCAGCGCCTCTGGCCCCGACTTCTGTCCGGCTCTTTTCCCCGGCCGTGGTCGAGTTCTCCGCCCTTATATCCTCCGTTTTTCCCTCCCCTACTTCACAGCCACCGTGGCCGAATTGCTGTTCGTCGCTGATTGGCTTACCCACCACCGTGATAGAAGGGATGATCACTGCCTGTTGCTGATGGAAGGCTTCGTGTCAGAATTCTTCCTTTGCTCTGCAGACCCGAGTCTTCTCTCAGCAGAATGATGAGGGCGGATGCCTCCTCTCGACGCCCGTTAAACTGCCTTGGATGTATCTCTGCCGCAGGGTAAGATCGAACTCGTCGCCGCTGTTAAGTCTGTGTGTTATAATGAGAATTACTACACAGACCACAAGAGTAACTTTTAACAGGTCTTTACTAGTCGAAGGTCAGGGCGGAACTGCCCAATAAATCATTACACAGCACTTATATACCGGTGTGGTCACCACCGGTATTACAGTGTACAGCAGCCAAGATAAGGTAGTGCAACCCTTAAAATAGTTCTCTTAAAGGTGGAACGGTTACATACAGTACAAGAATAGTGTCAACACCAGTAATGATAGCTTAGGGCCACCGTCATTAATGTTAGAATAAGGTCATCATCATTAATGTTAGTGTAGAGTCATCCACAGTAATTTTAGAATAGGATCACCTCCAGTAATGTAGGAGTAGTGTCACCACCTGTAATGTTGGAGTAGAGTCACCACCAGTAATGTTAGAGTAGGGTCATCACCAATAACATTAGAGTAGGATCACCACCAGTAATATTATTATACGGCCATCACCATTTATGTTAATGAAGTTACCATCAGTAAAGTTGGAGTGGGTCGCCGCCAAACTATTAGATTATGATCACCACCAAGTTAGAATAGGATTAACGCTATTAATTTTAGCATGCCTTCACCAGCAGTAATGTTAGACTAGAGTATTCATCAGTAACGTCAGAATATGGTCACCACAAGTAATGACAGAGGAGATGCACAGCCAGTAATATTGGAGTACGGTCACCACCATTACTGTTAAATTCGGGTCACCATCAGTCTTAGAGTAGGATAGACACAAGTAAAATTACAGTAGGGATGCTGCCATGAACGTTGAAGTAGTATGAATAGCCATAAAATTATAGTAGATTCACCAGCACTAATGTTAGTGCGGGGTCATGACTATTGATTTTAAATTAACATCAACACGAGTAATGTTACTGTAGGGTCACTATCACGAAAGATAGAGTAGGCTCACCACCAGTAATGATAGAATAGAGTCACCACCAGTAATCTTAGAGTAGGGTTGCCACCAATAATGTTCATGTAGGGTCGCAAAAGTAATGTTAGAGTCGGGTCAGCACCAATAATGTTAGAGTAGGTTCATCACCAGTAATGTTAGGTTAGGGTCACCACTAGTAATGTAAGTGGAGGATCACCACCAGTAATGTTAGAGTAGAGTCACCACCAGTAATGTTAGGTTAGGGTCACCACCAGTAATGCAAGTGGAGGATCACCACCAGTAATGTTAGAGTAGAGTCACCACCAGTAATGTTAGAGTAGAGTCACCACCAGTAATGTTAGAGTAGAGTCACCACCAGTAATGTTAGAGTAGATTCACCACCAGTAACGTTAGATTAGAGTCACCACCAGTGATGTTAGTGTAGAGTCACCGCCAGTAATGTTAGAGTAGAGTCATCGCCAGTAATGTTGGAGTAGAGTCACCGCCAGTAACGGTAGAGTAGCATCACCACCAGTAATGTTAGAGTAGAGTCACCACCAGTAATGATAGAGTAGAGTCACCACCAGTAATGTTAGAATAGAGTCACCACCAGTAATGTTAGAGTAGAGTCACCACCAGTAACGGTAGAGTAGCGTCACCACCAGTAATGATAGAGTAGTGTCACCACCAGTAATGTGAGAGCAGAATCACCACGAATAACATTAGAGTAGGCTCAACAGTAGTAATGTTAAAGTAGGTCACCACCAGTAATGTAAGTGTAGTGTCACCACCAGTAATGATAGATTAGCGTCACCACCAGTAATGTAAGAGTAGGGTCAACACCAGAAATGTTAGAGTAGGGTCACCACCAGTTTTGTTCGCGTAGAGTCACCACCAGTAATGTTAGAATAGGGTCATCACCAATAATATTAGAATAGAATCAGCGCCAGTAATGTTTGAATAGGGACAACACCATTAATGTTAGCATATAGTTGCCTTCAGTAACATTAGAGTGGGTCCTCGATAAATTGTTAGAGTATGGTCACCACTGTGTTAGAATAGGTTTAACACTATTAATTTTTCCATGCGTTCCCCAGCAGTAATTTTAGAGTACAGTACTCATAAGTAACGTCAGAGTATGGACATCACATGTAATGTTAGAATAGATGCCGCACCAGTAATATTGGAGTAAGGTCACGGCCACTAATGTTAGATTCGGGTCACCATCATTCTTAGAGTAGAATAGATACAAATAGTATTACAGTAGTGTTGCTGCCAATAAGGATTAAGTAGCGCCAACAGCAATAACATTGGAGTAGCTTCACCATCACTAATATTAGTGCGGGGTCAAGACTATTGATGTTAAATTAACATCAACATCAGTAATGTTAGAGTAGGGTCATCACCAGTAATGTTGCTGCAGAGTTACCACCAGTAATGTGAGAGTAGGGTCATCACCAGTAATGTTACAGTAGGGTCACCATCAGTAAGGTTAGAGTACAATTCAGACCAGTAATGGTAGAGTAGGCACAACACCAGTAATGACAGTGTAGGTTCAGCACCAGTAATATTAGAGTAGAATCACCACCAGTAATGTTAGATTACGGCCACCACCAGTACTGTTAGAGTCGGGTCAACACCGGTAGTGCTACACTAGAATCATCTCCAGTAATCTTAGTGTAAGTTCAACACCAATAATATTAGAGTAGGCTCAACACCACTACTGATAGAGCAGAGGCACCACCGTTAATGTTGGAGTAGTGTCACCATTCAGTAATATAAGTGTAGGGTCACCACCAGTAATGTTAGAGTAGGGTCGCCACCTTTACTGTTTGGGTAGGGTCAACACCAATAATGATACACTAGGGTCAAAACCAGTAATGTTAGAGGTGTGTCACCACCAGTCCTGTTAGAGTAGGGTCACCACCAGAATTGCTAGACTGGAATCACCACCAGTAGTGATCAAGTAGGGTCATCACCAATAATGTTAGATTAGAGTCATGACCAGTAATGAGAGTGAAAGGTCACCATCAGTAATGCTAGAGTAGGGTCAACACCAGTAATGTTAGAGTAGAGTCACCACCAGTACTGATAAAGTATGGTTACCACCTGTAATGTTAGAGTAGAGTCAACACCAGTAGTGTTAGAGTCGAGTCACCACCACTAAGGTTAGAATAGAATCACCACCAGTAATGTAAGCGTAGAGTCACCACAAGTAATGTTAGGGTAGGGTCACCATCAGTAATGTTAGAAGAGGGTCATCACCCGTGATGTTATAGTAGGGTCAACAGCAGTAATGTTAGAGTGGCATCACCAACAGTAATGTTAGAGTAGGATCACCACCAGTAATGTTAGAGTACGATCACCACCAGTAATGTTAGAGTACAGTCAGCACCTGTAATGTTAGAGTAGGGTCACCAGCTTTACTGTTAGGTTAGGGTCACCACAAATAATGTTACAGTAGGGTCACTACCAGTAATGTTTGAGTAGGGTCACCGCCAGTAATGTTAGAGTAGGGTCACAACCAGTAATGATATAGTAGAGTCAGCACCAGTAATGTAAGAGTAGGGTCAACACCAGAAATGTTAGAGTAGGGTCACCACCAGTTTTGTTCGCGTAGACTCACCACCAGTAATGTTAGAATAGGGTCATCACCAATAATATTAGAACAGAATCAGCGCCAGTAATGTTTGGATAGGGACAACACCATTAATGTTAGCATATAGTTGCCTTCAGTAACATTAGAGTGGGTCCTCGATAAATTGTTAGAGTATGGTCACCACTGTGTTAGAATAGGTTTAACACTATTAATTTTTCCATGCGTTCCCCAGCAGTAATTTTAGAGTACAGTACTCATCAGTAACGTCAGAGTATGGACATCACATGTAATGTTAGAATAGATGCAGCACCAGTAATATTGGAGTAAGGTCACGGCCACTAATGTTAGATTCGGGTCACCATCATTCTTAGAGTAGAATAGATACAAATAGTATTACAGTAGTGTTGCTGCCAATAAGGATTAAGTAGCGCCAACAGCAATAACATTGGAGTAGATTCACCATCACTAATATTAGTGCGGGGTCACGACTATTGATGTTAAATTAACATCAACATCAGTAATGTTAGAGTAGGGTCACCACCAGTAACGATAGAGTAGGCTCAGCACCAGTAATGATAGAGTAGAGTCACAATCAGTGATTTTAGTGTAGGGTTGCCACCAGTAAGGTTGGAGTAGGGTCGCAAAAATGATGTTAGAGTAGGATCAGCGCCAATAATGTTAGAGTAGTTTAATCACCAGTAATGTTAGCTTAGTGTCACCATCAGTAAGGTCACAACAATTACTGTTACAGTAGGGCCACCACCAGTAAGGTTAGAGTAGGGTCAACACAAGTAATTTTAGAGTAGGCACAACACCAGTAATGATAGTGCAGAGTCGTCACCAGTAATGATAGAGTACATTCACCACCTGTACTTTAGAATAGAGTCACCACCAGTCAAGTTAAGGTGGGGTCACCACCAGTAATGTTAGACTAGAGTCACCACCAGTAATGTTAGGCTACGGCCACCACCAGTAATGTTAGAGTAGAGTCACCACCAGTAATGATGAGTAGGGTCATCACCAGTAATGTTGCTGCAGAGTTACCACCAGTAATGTTAGAGTAGGGTCATCACCAGTAATGTTAGAGTAGGGTCACCATCAGTAAGGTTAGAGTACAGTTCAGACCAGTAATGTTAGAATAGTGTCACAACCGTTAATGTTAGAGGTGGGTCACCACCAATAACGTTAGAGTAGGGTCACCACTAAAATTGCTAGACTAGAATCACCACCAGTAGTGATGAAGTAGGGTCATCACCAATAAGGTGCGAGTAGAGTCACCACCAGTGATGTTAGTGTAAGATTACCAGCAGTAATGATAGAGTAGGGTCACCTGAAGTAATGGCAGAGTCGAGTCACCACCAGCATTGTTATAGTAGAATCATCGCCAGTAATGTTAGTGTAGAGTCACCACCAGTAATGTTAGAGTAGATTCACCACCATTAATGTTAGAGTAGAGTCACCATCAGTAACGTCAGAGTAGGGTCACCACCAGTAATGTTAGAGTTGAGTCACCATCAGTAACGTCAGAGTAGAGTCACCGCCAGTAATGATAGATTACTGCCACCACCAGTACTGTTAGTTTAGAGTCACCACCAGTAGTGCTACAGTAGGATTATCTCCAGTTATGTTAGAGTAGGTTCAACACCAGTAATGTTAGAGTCGGCTCAACACCAGTAATGATAGAGCAGAGGCACCACCGTTAATGTTGGAGTAGTGTCACCATTCAGTAATATAAGTATAGGGTTATCACCAGTAATGTTAGAGTAGGGTCTCCAACTTTTCTGTTTGGGTAGGGCCACCACCAATAATGATACACTAGGCTCAAAACCAGTAATGTTAGAGTTGGGTTACCACCAGTCCTGTTAGAGTAGGGTCACCACCAGAATTGCTAGACTGGAATCACCACCAGTAGTGATCAATTAGGTTCACCACCAATAATTTTAGCGTAGAGTCACCACCATTAATGAGAGTTTAATGGTAGCGTAGGGTTACCACCACTAACTATCGAGTAGAGTCACCACCAGTAATGTTATAGTAGTGTCATCACGAGTAAAGTTAGAGTAGGCTCACCACCAGTACTGTTAGAGTTGAATCGGCACCAGTACTGTTATAGCAGAATCACTGCCAGTAACGTTAGCATAGAATAACCACCAGTACTGATAAAGTATGGTTGCCACCTGTAATGTTAGAGTAGAGTCACCACCAGTAATGTTATAGTAAAGTCACCACAAGTAATGTTAGGGTGGGATCACAACCAGTACTGTTAGAAGAGGGCCATCACCAGTAATGTTATAGTAGGGTCAACAGCAGTAATGATAGAGGAGGGTCACCACCAGTAATACTAGAGTTGGGTCAACTCCAGTAATGTTAGAGTAATGTCACCAGCAGTAATGACTGAGTGGAGTAACCAGCAGTAATGTTAGAGTACAGATACTAGCAGTAACGTTAGAGTAGGGGCGCCACCAATAAATATGGATATGGTCACCACCTTTAATGTTAGGGTTGTGTCACCACCAGTAATGCTAGGGTAGTGTCACCACCAGAATTGTTAGAATAGATTCACCGCCAGTAATGATACTTTAGGGCCACCATCAGTTGTTTTAGAGTAAGGTCATCACCATTAATGCTGGAGTAGAATCATCACCAGTAATGATAAGTAGGATCTTCACCAGTAATGATAGGGTAGGGTTAACACCAGTAATGTTAGATTAGGGTCATCACCAGTAATGTTACAGCAGGGTGACCACCAGTAATGTTAGAGTAGGACCAACACCAGTAATATTAGATTAGGCACAACACCAGTAATGATAGTATAGAGTCCCCACCAGTAATGGTAGAGTAGAGCAACCTCCAGCAATGTTAGAGCAGTGTCAGCATCAGTAATGTTAGGGAAGGATCACCGTCAGTAATGTTAGAGTAGCGTCACCACCAGTAATGTTAGATTAGGGTCACCACCAGTAATTTTAGAGTAGAGACACCACCTGCAATTCTACAGAATGGTCAACTCCATTAATGTTAGCGTATGTTCAACACCAGTAATGTTAGAGGAGAGGCACCACCAGTAATGATAGAGTAGAGTAATTACCTTTAGTGTTAGAGTAGTGTCACCATCAGTAATATAAGTGTAGTGTCTCCATCATTAATGTTAGCGTAGGGTTGCCATCTTTACTGTTTAGGTATGGTCACCACCAATAATGTAACAGTAGGGTCACAACCAGTAACGTTAGAGGTGCATCACCACCAGTAATGTTACAGTAGGGTCACCACCAGAATTGCTAGACTAGAATCACCACCAGTAATGATGAAGTAGGGTCATCAGCAATAATGTTAGATTAGAGTCAACACCAGTAATGTTAGTGTAAGATCACCACCAGTAATGGTAGAGTAGGGTCACCACCAGTAATGATAGATTCGAGCCACCACCAGTAATGTTCTAGCAGTGTCACCAAGATTACCGTTAGAGTAGATTCACCACAACTAATGTTAGATTAGCGTCAGCACCAGTAATGTTTTGTAGAATTACCGCCAGTAATGATAGTATAGAGTCACCACCATTACTAATAGATTAGGGTCACCACCAGTAATGTTACTGTAGACTCACCACCAGTAATTTCAGAGTAGAATAACCATCGGTAATGTTAGAATAGGATCTCCACCAGTAATGTAAGAGTAGAGTCAGCACCAGTAATGTTAGAGTAGGCTCACCATCAATAATGTTAGAAGAGAGTCATCACCGGTTATGTAATATTAGCGTCAACACCAGTTATGTTAGAGGGGGGTCACCACCAGTAATGCTAGAGTAGGGTGTACTCCAGTAATGTTAGTGTAGTGTCACCGCCAGTAATGATTGAGTGGAGTAACCAGCAGAAATGTTAGAATATAATCACCACCAGTAACGTTAGAGTAGGGTCACCACCAGTAAAGTTAGATTAGGGTCATCACCATTAATGTTAGGGTAGTGTCAACACCAGTAATGATATAGTAGTGTCACCACCAGAATTGCTAGAATAGATTCACCACCAGTAATGATATTTTATGGCCACCATCAGTGATTTTAGAGTAAGGTCACCGCCATTAATATTAGAGTAGGCTCACCACCATTAATGTTAGAGTAGAACATCACCAGTAATGTTCGAGTGTGGTCAGAATTAGTAATGTTAGTTTAATGTCACCACCGGTACTGTTAGAATAGAGTCCCCACTGCTAATGTTGGAGTAGAGTCAACACCAGCAATGTTAGAATAACATCACCACCATTAATGTTAGAATATCGTCATTATTGTTAATGTTAAAGTAGGATCCTCACCAGTCATGTTCCAGCCGAGTCATCACTAGTAATCACTACAGTACATAACAAATTTAATTTATGCAATGGATGACTGAAGATTTCAGGTAATTAATATGAGATCTCCAGAAGTAACGCAGCGTTCAGGGGGCATGCACAGAGAACATTCCCTCTGGGATTATTTCCCGCTCTATAATTTTAATGGAATGAGTTTCATGGACTGAGCTTTATAATTTCCCCAGTGGTGGCCTTGGGGGAATTAATTTGAAAATCGCTCATTGTTTGTTAAGTGACTGTAATTAACTCCACTAATTGTATAACCGATTTTCACACTGGGCCACGGATTGTTGTATAAATTGGAAGCATTTACGGATCTCAGATAAAATCTAGATGGATCCTTAAAGCGGGACAGGATTCACACATTCTTAAAAAAATGCTACGGCCAACAATTCTACAGATAAGGGACATTTACTATCATATGCTGGCAGCCTTCGGTGTTCCCGGTAAGCCAATGTATCCTGTTGACTATTAGCGGTTGACTATCTCAGTGTTAATGTAACAGATTCCGAGAATGTCCTGATTGCAGAGTCTTTTATCGATAGGGATCAGTCGCTGAATATCAGCTGAAATGTGACCAGTCCGCGCGGCCGCTGAGGCGCTGTTCTGGTCGCTCAATCGCGGGCACCAGAAGCTCATCCTTCCTCCCTATACTGAGGGAGGGCGAGGCTGATTCCCTGGTCCCTCCTATAGTACATAGATCACGAAAGACGGTTTGTTCATTATCCATAGTAGTCATCTCATTCGTTCCTTTGTCCTCTGTCTATTTTACGTTGATAATTCCTGGCACTTCAGCCACCTCCACCCAACAGGGGACTTTCAAAGGAAATTTGAGAAATAATTGTTGCTCGGGGAGCTGCTCCCCTCCTCGCGGCAGCGTTTCGAGTTAAATTGAACTGTTTTCTCTCAGCGGAATGTTTTATTTGAATTATATCTTTCCATGAAAAGCCGTGAAATTATATTTAATACTTGACTGAATTTTGCTGCAAGTACGACGGGTTTTCAGTCCCTCGATGCTGAATTTTCAATGGTTTCATTTCTTTACATAAAATGTCTTCACCCGACGCTTATATTAATGTTAAAAATCCGTGCGCAGAATGCTGAATAGGGACAGATTTCCCCACAATAAGCTGTGAGACGTATCCGAGTGTCCCCGTTACTGACCTCTTGTCTCTCTTTCTCACAGCGAACCTACTGACAATCCTGATTCTCTCCAGAGGAAACTGCGGCCTTTCCAATTGTATCTCTGTCTACATGGTGGCCATGGCAACAGCAGATCTACTGGTCATGATCATTAATATATTAGTGAACCGCATTATCAGTCATCACTTTCCGCATTCCTTCCTGTCCTACACTTCCGTCTGTAAGATCATTATGTACATGCAATGTGTCACTCTGTATGTATCGGTGTGGTTTACAGTCTCATTCACATTTGACCGATTTGTAGCTATATGTTGTGAGAAGTTTAAAAGAAAATATTGCACAATAAGAACTGCGGCCACGGTTATAACAACGGTTTCTGCCCTGATCTGTTTACAGAGCCTTCCTTTTTGGCTTGCGTATGAACCTGAGAGAATAATTAACAATGTTCACTGGGGTTGCCGCCCCAGAGTGGAATTTTTTTCATCGCCTGCAGGTGCAGCATACTCCTGGTTGGAAAGTATTTTCATTGCTTGGCTTGCTTTTGCTTTGATATTACTGTTTAATTGTTTGACAGTCAGACGCATTTTAGTGGCCAGTAGAGCCCGCAAGGGACTTCGAGGGCACAACAGTGAGAATCAGTGCGATCCAGAGATGGAGAGTCGAAGGAAATCCATCATTTTACTGTTCAGTGTATCGGGCAGTTTTATACTGTTGTGGTTGACTGCTATCGTTAGTTTTTTAACTACAAGACTGACAAACACCGCGCAGTATCGAGGTGATTATTCAGCCCCTGCCTATGTTGCCACTGAAACCGGATATATGCTCATGTATTTGAGTTCCTGTACAAACACATGTATTTATGCAGCTACCCAAAGTAAATTCAGGGAAGAGCTGAAGAATGTGGTGAAATGGCCTTGCACTTTTATTGGTTAAATAATTAAAAAATTATCTAAAGCATCCTGTCCTAACTAGAGTTAAATTAAAGCAGCTTTTTCATTTTAGAATAGCCGTCTCTCCGTTCGGATGGAAATGGTTTGTTGTTGTTATAATAAACAGATATCAGCGAACATTAATTCCACTTTCTGTCGTCTGCCGTTTTCCCCACGCGAACACACTCGAATCCGCTAAAACAGCTCGCTTCCCGCTCAGGATTCTGAGACAGCAGTCATGACAGAGCTTCAGCAGTGGAGTCGAACATGTGGGCGTCAGCGTGAGCTGCCTCACACAGCAGGTACTGGAATGTGACGCTCCAGTTTAATAAATATATACAGTTTCCGTTAAGGAAGAAACAATGTGTTACAATGGTGGTTATTTGTAATTCGGTAATTTTGGTGTGAATGTTGCAGGCGCTGTTCTGTCCATTAGACTCCGCCCCCCATTGTCCACTGGTCCAATAAAACGGGGCCAGTGTCCTGATCAGTGTCTAATGATGGAGACAGTAGGAACTTGAATCGTCAATGTGACAATAAACATCTTTGCTAACAGATATTTACTTAAAATTTCAACGGACAATCAGTAGGTTTTGGATATTAATGGGGAGATAGTTTCTCAGGGGAATGCAGCAAGAGCCAAGTCCATGGCACTACGAGTGGCTCAGCTGAACAGGAGGGTAGGAAAAAGAGTGGGAGAGCAATAGTGATAGGGGAATATATCGTAAGTGGAACAGATAGACTTTTCGGTGGCCACAGACGTGACTCCAGGATGTTATGTTGCCTCCCTGGTGCCAGTGTCAAAGATGTCACTCAACGGCTGCAGGGCATTCGGAAGGGGGTGGGCAAACAGTCAAAGGTCGTGGTTCACATTGCTGCCAACGATATGGGTAGAAAGAGGGATGAGGTCCTGCAACAAGAATATAGGGAATATAGGTAGCAGATTAAAAAGCAGGACCTCAAAGTTTGTAATTTCTGGATTACTCCCACTGCCACGTGCTAGTGAGTATAGGAATAGGGGGTTAAAGCAGATGAATGCGTGGCTAAACAGTTGGTGCAGGAGGCAGGTCTTTAGTTTCCTGGATCACTGCGGCTGCTTCTGGGGAATGTGGGACCTGTACAATTCGGAATGCTTGCACCTGAACAGGAACGGGTTGAACATCCTTGCAGGGAGGTTTGCTAGTACTGTTGGGGGGGGGGGTTACACTAACTTGGCAGGGGTTGGGATACGGAGTGGATCTATAGTAAAGGGAGATGCACAGCCAAAAATAGGGGGGGGAAACAAGTCAGCCTGTAAGGCAGATGAAATATGTAACGGCACAATGGAGTATGGGATGGCTGGATGGCATTTATTTTATTGCAAGGAGTCTTGCGAATAAGGCAGATGAATTGAAGGTGTTGATGATCAGATGGGAGTATGAAATTGTTGCTATCACAGCGACATGTTTGAGGGAGGGGCAGGACTGGCAGCTCAACATTCCAGGGTATAGAATCTTCAGGCGAGACAGACGGGGGAGTAAAATAGCAGGGGTGTCGCAATATTAGTCAATGAGTCAATTACTGCTGTAAGGAGGGATGATATTTTAGCAGGTTCCACTAATGAGGCCATATGGATAGAACTTAACAGAAAAAGGGGGAAAGCGCTTTTCTGGGAGTGTACTTTTGGCTCCCAAACAGTCAGGGGCAGATAGAGGAACAGATATGTAGGCAAATCTCAGAGAAGTGTAGAAATAATAGGGTAATAAAGTATGTGAATTCAATTTCCCCAATATTAACTGGGATAATCAGAGTGTGAAAGGCTTAGAATGTGCTGAATTTTTAAAGTGCATCCACGAGAGCTGACTGAGCCAGCATGTAGAAAGTCCTTCAAGAGAGGGGGAGGTACTGGACCTAATTCTACGGAATGTAGCCAGGCAAGTGGTAGAAGTGTCAGTAGGAGAGAATTTTGGTGACAGTGACAATAATTCGGTGAGATTTAAGGTAGTCATGGAAAAGGACAAAGATGGACCGGAAATAAAGCTTCTAAATTGGGGGAAGGCCGATTTTAATATGATGAGGCAGGATCCGGCCAAAATACTTGCAGGAAAATCCACATCAGTGCACTGGAAGTCGTTCAGAAAGGAAATAAAGCGAGTACAATGCCCACATGTTCCCGTAAAGGTCAAGGGTGGGACCAACAAACCCAGGGAAACCTGGATATCATCAAGGGATATACACGAATGGATTAGGGAAAAAAAGGAGTCATTTGGCAGACACAATGGACTAATAATAGTGGAAGCCCTGGAGGAGCATAGAAAGTGTAGAGGGGTACTTAAAAAATAAATTAGGAGAGCGAAGAGGGGGCATGAAAAACACTGGTGGGCAAAATAAAGTAAAATCCCAAGGTGTTTTATAAGCATATTAAGGGGGCGAGGATAACCAAGGAAAGAGTAGGGCCCATGAGGGACCAAATTTGCAATGGGTGGGTAGAGCTGGAAGATGTAGGTGAAGTATTAAATGAATATTTTGCATCTTTATTCACGATGGAGAAGGGTGATGTAAGCATAGAATGGAGGAGATGGCAAGGGATCTGACACAAATTTTCAGAACCTCTCTGGACACAGTAGAGGTGCCAGTGGACTGCAGGGATCGGTGCTGGGTCCTTTGCTGATTGTCGTGTACATTAATGATTTAGATATGAATGTAGGAGGTATGATCAGTAAGTTCGCAGATTACACGAAAATTAATGGAGTGGTAAATAGCAAGGAGGGAAGCTTCAGGCTGCTGGACGATATAGCCGGGATGGGTGGATGGGCAAACAGTGGCAAATGGAAATTAAGCCTGCAAATTCTGAGGTGATGCATTTTGGGAGGACTAACAAGGCAAGAGAATACACGATGAATGATAGGATCCTAGGAAGGACAGAGGATCAGAGGGACCTTGGTGTGCATGTACATAGATCCCTGAAGGCAGCAGGACTGTTAGATAAGTTGGTTAAATAAGCGTATGGGATACTTGCCTTCATTAGCCAGGGCATCGAATATAAGAGCAGGGAGGTTATGATGGAGCTGTACAAAAAGCTAGTGAGGCCACAGCTGGAATACTTTTTGCAGTTCTGGTCGCCACACTATAGGAAGGATATGATTGCATTGGAGAGGGTGCAGAGGAGATTCACCAGGTTGTTAACTGGGCTGGAGCGTTTCAGCTATAAGGAGAGGTTGGGGTTGTTTTCCTAAGAGCAGAGCAGGCTGAGGTGGGACCTGAGTGAGGAGTACAAAATTATGAGGGGCATAGGTAGGGTAGATAGAAGGGATCATTTCCCCTTAGTAGAGGGGTCAATAACCAGGGTGCATAGTTTCAAGTTAAGGGGTCAGGGCGTTTAGAGGGGATTTGAGGAAAAACTTTTTCATTCAGAGGCTGGTTGGAATCTGGAACTCACTGCCTGAAAGGATGGTAGAGGCAGAAACCCTCACAAGATTTAAGATGCATTTAGATGTGTACTTGAAACTTCATAGCATAAAAGGCTACAAACCAAGTGCAGGAAAATGGGATTAGAATAGACAGCGTCTGATGGCCGGCGCGGACATGATGGGCCGAAGAGCCTGTTTCTGTGCTGTATAGCTCTATGGGGGAAAAATTCGGTTTCACCCCGTTTAGGGCGCTAGATTTGGCAGTGCGCAAAGATTAGCGCCAGGCACAAGTTCTCACCACCTCGAGCGATATTGGGTTGCATCGCACCTGGAAGTGATTGCGGCGCAAAATCAGGCGCTGCACGGTGTTCTTAACGCGCTAACCCAGTGGCGCAAAGCGATTTCTCTGCAGGCGGGTGCAGCACAGGTGCCGGCAATTATTGAATTCACCCAGACACGCTGGCGCTGGCCAGCTCTTAAAGGGCCGGGTCGCTTCACTTCTGCAGCCACACTCTGCGCCTTGTATGCCTCAAAAGCGGCGGTAATCTATTTGTGGCGGCCAAAACTTCACCCACATGGAGAGGGCCAGGCAGAGAGCGCAGTGCTTCACCAAGGGGGTATTGGATGCTCTGTTTGATGCAGTGGAGCGCTGACGAACTGTGCTGTACCCGCAGAAAGGCAGGAGGCCTCATCAAACCGAGTACCGCAGAGCTTGGAGGGAGGTGTCCCAAAGAGTTACCTCCAGCAGCATGGTTCCAAGGACTCCTGTGCAATGCAGGAAGAAGTTCAATGACCTCACTCGGGTCATCAGGGTGAGTGCCTTTTCCAGAATCATCTTCATCCCTCCATCTGCACCTCACTTTATGGCGAGAGGGTCTGCAAAGCCACAATGGCCAGCTGTCATCCAGAACCCATGGCCCTTTCTGGAAACACACACGCACATTCAGCTCAGTGCATCATGTAAGGGCTATTCGACGATGGGAGGCATGTGCTGCCAGATCAGGGCTGCATGTTTCATCACACTCCATCCTTTCTCTTGCAGGGCAAGCTGGCGAGTAACCGCAGACAGCAGCTTCGGACCGGACGAGGCCGGCCTCACCTGCAGACCCTTACAGACCTGGCGGAGCGAGTCCACCAGATCGTCGCAAGCCGGATGACTGGCCCCGTCGCCTCTGGAGATGCCAATCCCATTGTGGACAGTGATGGTAAGGCCATGAACTTTTGACCTCTCTCCTTCCAGTTGGTCCCCACACCAGCATGCTTATTCACTTTCTACCCAATTCAGAGCATTGCAGCACTCATGCATCCCTTGCTGCCACCCTGTCCTTTCGCTAAAGCCACTCTTGAACCTCCCTGCTTTCAGATGCTGCATCACCAGCTCGGGAGGCGGGCCCACAAGCTGCCATGGTGACTGACTCCGGTGGCGATGAGGAGGAGGAAGCCGGAACATCCGCTCAACCGGCAGGCGAGCCAGCCCATCTCCAGACTGGGGAGACACCTTCCCTGGAGGGGAGCGGGGGGGAATGCTCTGAGGAGGACCCAGCTCCAGGAACCAGCGACCTGCAGCAATGCCAGGCGGGTAGGGAAGCTTGGGGGCCATCTCTCCAGAGGGCGAGTCGGGCCACGAGACCTGCTGCACAAAACGCAGAGGAGGTGCATGCCCTCGCTGAAATGAACGCCCAGGCTGGCCTCAGGTACACTGAGCTCATGGCTGCAGTGGGAAGGATGCCAGAATCCATTGAGACACTGTCAAGGAGTGTCCAAGATTTCAGCACAGCACAGACAGCGAGTGTGCAGGACTTCAGCGCAGCACTTGCAAGGACTGTGCAGGAATTCAGTGAAGCACTGGCAAGGGTTGTCCAGGGCTTCCACAAAGCAATGGCACCTGCCAAGCAAGTGCTGAGTGCTGCCACGCTGTCACTCGCTGGCCTCATGCAGAAGCAGATTGAGGAAATGTGAGCACTGACTGCTGCCACCCTCGCTGGATCGGGCAGGATTCCCCGGGGCCCTTGCAGCACCACCTCAAGCTAACAATCTGTGCAGCAGCCGATTGCTGCGCATGCTGTGGTGCTGGCCCATCAGAGTGACAGTGTGTCGGCCGACAAGGGAGCTGCTGTCCGCTCTCAGGATGACAGCATTCCTGATGCCACCACTGGCACTTCTCCACTGCAGTTGCCACCACCTGCAGGACAGAATGGTTGCACCCATCCAGAGTTGGAGCAGTCAGGAACCGGACCCTCCATGCCCAGAGCTCGTCCAGGCCGACCCTCAGGGGCATCTGCCGTATCAGACTGTCAGCAGGCCTCCACCAGCCTTATTGCAGCCACTGGGGTCCCATTATGGAGGAGCTGCAGGGCGGGAAGGAGCCAATGCCGAAAGGGAAGCAGATCACCATCGAGGGGGAAAAAGTAGAAGGTGCTGCTGAATCGTGTTATTTGTTTCATTCAAGGCAGAGGATGCTGGTCTGAATATTAGTAATGTTTTGGACAGTCTCCCGGGTGTGAGAGTAAATTATGTGGCAGTCTGTATGTTTAGCTTTCTGTTGCCATTGCTTTGTCAGGCGGTAAGGAAGCACATTTTGTACAATAAACAATTTTCTTTATTCACAATGGCCATATCTGTTCTTTGGCCAAATTTTGACCTTGACTGGCTGAGGGGTTGCAGAATGGTTCCATTCATGTTCTTGGAACGGCAGCAAGCTTTCCCTGAGAGGGGCCTAGAAGCAAATTGCTAGAAGCCTCTGACGGATGGCACTCGCAGTTTGTTCCCCCCTCCCGTCTTCGTGCTGCTGCTCCTCCTACTCCTCCTCCTCCTCCTTCTCCTCTGCTGGTGCTTCAATGTCTGGTGGCATTAGCTGGATCCTGAGGATTGCCAGGTTATGCAGCATGCAACACACAACGACAAAGTGGGAGACTCGCTCAGGTGAGTACTGAAGGGCTCCTCCAGAATGGTCCAGACAGCGGAACCTTTGATTCAGCACGTCGATTGTGTGCCACACGACGTTCCTGGTCGCTTGATGGCTCTTATTGTATCGTTCCTCAGCAGGGGTGCTGGGCGAAAGGACCGGGGTCATTAGCCTGGAGCACAGAGGATAGTCGTTGTCCCCGAGATGCCAGCCTCCTGGGTGAGCCGGGATCTCGAAAAGGTCTGCCACAGAAGTCTGGCGCAGGATGAAGGCGTCATGGCTGCTGCCTAGAAACTGGTCATTCACAGCGAGTATCAGCTGTCGGTGGTCATAGACCAGCTGCACATTCAAAGAATGGAACCCCTTTCAGTTGCGGTTATGCGTGCAGTCAATGGCGCCCTGCACCATAGGGAAGCCCACAATCGTTGCAAAGCTCTCTGTGCACTCTCGCTGCTTGTCCGGGGTCATTGGGAAGGAGATGTACTGCTGTCTCCTTCTAAAGAGGGCATTAGTCACTTAATGGATGCAGCAATGCACCGCGAACTGTGAGATTTTGGCAATGTCTCCAATAGTGGCCTGAAAGGAGCCGCTTGCATAGAAGTTTAGAGCAACAGTGATCTTCACAGCCACCGACAGAGATGTCCTGCACCTTATTTGAGGCTGCAGATCTGGCTGAAGCAGGTGGCAGAGCTCAGTGACCACCTCCTTACTGAAGCGCAGCCTTCAGAAACATTGATTCTCTGACAGGATGATAAATGAAAACTGCTGGCGGAAAACCCTGGCAGCGTAAGGTCTCGTGGGGCGACGTCTGTAGGCCCTCCTCTGTCTGGCCATGCCTGCCACTCTATCCCTGCGTCTCTGTGCCCTGTCTAAATGATTGAGAAGCACAACGTTCGCAACCAATGCAGCCCCCATAGTAAAAGCGCACTGAAAGTTATTCCGGCTGAGAAGCTCACCAACTGTAAAGTGATGTTCAGAAGGCTAAAGTTCCTCTGGCAGCGCTGGCTCACCGCAGAAATGGCTCTCCGCTTGTCTCTGAGCAACTCTCTCTCTCTTTCCAAGAAGTTGTGGTCCAAGAAGTTGTGGTCCAACAATGGCTACCAAGATTAATCCACAACTGTCCCCTTTAAATAGCACCAGCCGAGCCCGACAGCTACTGGGAAACGTTCCAGGTAACTAGTCCTTATTAGCGCTAGGCTGAATGCAGGGGGGCGCCACTGAATTTCTGGTCCGGGGTGCCCCAAATGCGTTGCACAGTGAAATTACTTCATGATCTGCGTGCGCTGGTGAGCGGCCACTAAATTTAGCGCTGGCGCAAAATTTCCGCACAACATGGGAAGAGGCGCAGGGCTCACTGCGCCCGGGCACAAGTTGGTTAGTGCCCCACTTCTCGGCCTCATTAGGCGCTAATGGGTGGTGCAGCCAACCGAATTTTCCCCCTATGACTCTATAAAATGGAGTGCTACGACAGGGGAGCAGACTATTCGTCACAACCTGTCCTCGTCGGCGATTACCCTCCACCATAACAATTACTTCCAATCACTCTACCCGCTCTTTCTCAACATCCTTTCACATCCACGGCCCTCATTTGAACCTGAGCTGAGCTTCTGACCCCAGATCGTCTCCATCTCAAAGACTGTGTAACTTCACCCAGTTCTCACCCCCCCTTCTGCCGCTAAAGCCCTCCAGGCTTTGCCACCTCCAGACCTGGTTTGTCGAATGCTATCCTGTCCCGACTCCTATCTTCCACCCTCCATAAACTGTGCAGCGCACCCAAAACAATGCTGCCCATAACCGAACTCGCACCAGGGCCTATTCACACATCAGCCTCTGTTCATTGAACTACTTTGGATCCTGTTCCAGCAACGTCCAAATTTTAAATTTCTCATTCTCCTGCTCATATCCCTCCATGACCTCGCCGCTCCCAATCTGTGTAACCTCCTCCAGCCCTACGACCCTCCTAGAATTGATTCTCTGGCCTTGTTTGTGTCCTCCACTTCCTTCCCCCACCCCAATCATTGGAGGTCGTGCCTTTAGCAGTCTAGGCCCAAAACTCTGGAAACACCTCCCTAAGCCGCTCCATTTCTCTCCTTTAAGATTTTCCATAGAACCTACCTCTGATCATGCTTTAGTTCACCTGTCCTCATGGCTCCTTCTTTCGTTCGCTATCCTATTTTGTCTGATCAAGCTCATGTGACGTACCTTGGGGTGTTTGAATATGTTAAATGCGCTACATAAATGAGCATTGTTGTTGTTGTAATGAGCAGTCCATCCTGGCCAGTTCCCTCACCCACACATATCTAGACTGTTCAGTGCATTTACAATGATGAGTGGCGCTGATTCTTTTGTCTTAACCAATCCATCCTGACCAATCCGGTCACTCACATGTATTTAGGTGGTTCGGTCCATTTACTATGATCCATGGGGCTGGGCTTTACTGATTCCTTTAGTGGTACTGAACCGCTGATCATGGCAATCTCCTGGTTCAGCAAAGGAAAGGAAACTCACCACGATTCACAAAGCGTTCATCATCAATCAGCACTGGGGCAGAGAGTGTCACAGCTCAGTGACTTTTCTTAACTAATGAGCCCTCAACTGCTCCCTACAGACTTCACCATGTCAAGTTGTACTCAATCTGCACTGTACAGATGATGGAATGTATTGGCTCTGAGCGGAGTTGCTCTAATGGTAAAAACGAGAGGAAGGAATGTGACGCCTCAGTTTAATGTCCCACTGTCCAGATTATCTAATAGCTGATGGAGAATAAACGCCTGATTGACCAACGGAGCAACGATAGTCCTGACCATAAATGGGAGCGTGATGGGAAGGTTCAAGATGTGGAGAACACTCCACCCTTTGGATGAGGCCAGCTCCAGCTTGCGCTGTTATGCTGAATATCCGAATGTTCCTTATAAAGAGTGCAAGCCCTTCACCTGCCAGGCGGAAAGAATGCGTTTACACTGAAACCATCCCGGTGGTTAGAAAACAGAGAGCCCCCGTTTATTGGTCAATCACATGTAGTGAGGAAACGGACCCAATTCATTCAGTAGAACCCAGTCCACTGCCAGTGGAACATAACACTCAGAGCAAAGCACCGTGAGGTTTCCGGCAATCCAAACAATAAAATGAAATAGACATTGAGTGGGCAGGTTTCGGGCTGGGGGGATGTGGTGAGTGGACCAAAGAAAGTCTCTCAACTACTAATCTTACTATACAATGGCTACTGAAAGGCAGGCGATGATCAGTGAACTTTCCAGAGCAGCCAAGGTAACATGAGTCAGTGCCCCATGTAGTAAGTGCGCTATTATAACCATGTTCAGCTTTGCCAGCTCCCGGGCCTCATTGCATTGATCACCAGACAGCTGGATAGCAAAGTGCAGGAGGCACATCAATACCCTTCACCCCACCCCATCCTTTCCCGACAGGCCTTCCTTCAATAAGACTGACATGTTGGAAACCAGTGGAAGACTCACATGACGTGTGTTGTCTGCTTCTGCCCCTGTTATCCCCCACATTAAGGACCACTTTCTGGCTCCTGGCTTACATTCCAGACAAAACCACGCGGAGCAGCTTCTCTCTCTTCACTTTCATCTGAAAGGGGAAACAGCCAATCACCAAATCTAATGAAGTGCGCCTCAGTCCCACAAGAAACGTGTTGGTCAGCATCAGTCAATCAGGTCAGAACCACCTGGTGCCGAAGTCCTACTGAGGAGAGGGGAGAGGCTGTGGTGAATGGGATTATAATTGTCGGAAAAGGGAGGGGCACCGGGGGTTATCAAAAGAGGATTGCACACAGAATGCTTTCCTCTCATTTTTAGCATAATTCGATAAGGGTAAATAACTTGGGCAAGGTGGAGTGTCCCGGCGAGATAGACATAATCCATAAAGGATACAGAGACCACTGAAAAAAATCTGCAAATATTTACAAGGTTTACACCAGAAACGAGAGTTTATAACTATCAGGAAAAATTGATAGGGCTGGGGCTTTTTTCTCTAGAAAAGAGAAGGCTGATGAGTTACCCGACAGAGATCTTAAAACCTCTGAGGATTTTTGATAGGGTAGATGTCGACAAGATGTTTCCACTTGCTGGAGTATCCTAAACTAGGCACCGCATTGGATATTCACTAATAAATCCAACAGGGAATTCAGGAGAAACGTCTTTACTCAGAGAGTTGGAGCATTTGCAACCCGCTACTATAGGCAGAGTCAAAATGGTTTTCTGAAAGGGCAATCGTGTTTGACAAATTTATTAGTGTTTTTTTGAGGATGTAACTAGCAGGATAGATAAAGGGGAAACAATGGATGCAGTATATCTTGATTTCCAAAAAGCATTCGATAAGGTGCCAAATAAAAGTTTATTACACAAGATTAGGGCTCATGGGGTTGGGGATAATATAGTAGCATGGATAGAGGATTGGTTAATGGACAGAAAACAGAGAGTAGGGATAAACGGACCTTTTTCAGTTTGGCAGGCTGTAACTAGTGAGGTGCCGCAAGGATCAGTGTTTGGGCCTCAGCTATTTACAATCTATGTTAATGATGTGGATGAAGGGACCGAGTGTAATGTATCCAAGTTTGCTGACTATACAAAGCGAGGTGGGACAGTAATCTGCGAGGAGAACACAAAAAGTCTGCAAACGGATATAGATAGACTGAAAGAGTGGGAAGTAAGGTGACAGATGGAGTATAGTGTAGGGAAATGTGAGATTATTCACTTTATTAGGAAGAAGAGCAAAACTGAATACTTTTTAACTGGTGAGAAACTTTCAATTGTTGCTGTTCAGAGAGATTTGGGTGTCCTCGTGCAAGAATCACAGAAAGCTAGCGTGCAGGTACAGCAAGCAATAAGGAAGGCAAACGGCATGTTGTCCTTTATTGCAAGGGGGTTTGGAGTAAAAGAGTAAGGAAGTCTTCCTACAATTGTACAGGGACATGGTGAGAAAACACCTGGAGTACTGTGCAAAGTTTTGGTCTCCTTATCTAAGGAAAGATATACTTGCCTTGGAGGCGGTACAACAAAGCTAAACTAGATTGATTCCTGGGATGAGAGGGCTGTCCTATGATGTAAGATTGTGTAGAATGGGCTTATACTCCCTGGAGTTTAAACGATTGAGAGGTGAACTCATTGAAACATACAAGATTCTGAAGTGCATTGATAAGGTCGACGCTGAGAGATTGAGTCCCCTGGCTGGAGTGTCTAGAGCTAGGGGGCATAGTCTCAGGATAAGGGGTCGGCCATTTAAGACTGAGATGAGGATGAATTTCTTCACTCAGAGGGTTGTGAATCTGTGCAATTCTCTGCCCCAGAGGGCTGTGCATGCAGAGTCTTTACGTATATTCGACGCTGAGATAGATAGATTTTTGGACTCTAGGGGAATCAAGGGATATGGAGATCCGGTGGGAAGGTGGAGTTGATGTCGATGATCAGCAATGACCTTATAGAATAACGGAGCAGGCTCGAGTGGTCGTATGGCCTATTCCTGCTCTTACCTTTATTTTCTTATGTACCCACATGAAATAATTGAGGTAAATAGCTTAGATGCATTTAAGTGCAAGCTAGATAAGTACGAGGGAGAAAGGAGAAAAAAGGATGTGCTGATAGCTTTACATGAAGTAGGGTGGGAGGTTGCTCGTGTGGAACATAATCACTGGCCTGAATCAGTGGGGCCGAATTGCCTGGTTCTGTGCTGTAGATTCTATGTAGTTGTTTGTAGAAAGAGAATCCGGTTGTTTCCCGATGGGAGCCTCTAGTTGTGGAGGAGAGCTCCATGATAGACGGACTGGTTTATATTTCAGATGTCTCTGATCTTATTCCTGTTCCAGTGCCCCCTCTGACCTGTGGCCACATATATCTTACAGCGCTGGGCTCTCCAGGGCGACTTCTTCCTGAAGCGAGTCATCAGCTGCCTGCTTGCCCTGCTGCTCCTCATAATTTCCATCTTCCTGCTTTCCATAGACACAGGTACAGGGGAAGGTCGAAGTTAACCCCACAGCACCGGTGGTGATGGAGAAACCGTTTGCAAGCTGGTAAAAGTTAGTAAAAGGCCCAAAACATAGACTCTGCAGAAATAAAGTTTTCCTAAGTACACAATCCGAGTAAAGTGGTTCCAATAGGAATCGCTCCTGACAACCACCACCGAGCAACAAGCAGCGTGTCTTTGGTGGGTGGTTTGTGAGTCGGAATACGGACGGCAGAGGGGGAAATTCCAGTAGTTTTAACTCCCATTTTCATTCAGCTGGCAGAGCAGTTGCTGGAAATTTTGGTCCATCAGACAATCAGCAGCAGGCATTTCCACCACATGTTCTGCACGGGCCACCTCTTGTGTAAGTGTCATGCATTACCAGTATTTTAGGAGCACGGTATCACTTGATGGAAGTACAGTGGTTGCACCAGTACCGGTGGAGCGTGGTCCCCTCTAGGGTAAATATAGTGGTATGAGTAATACAGAAGTAGCACGGCCACATCTCATTTAAGTGTAGGTGCTACGAGCACAGGAGGAGCATGGCAACCTCTAGTGAAAGTGTAGGGGCATCACCAGTACCGGAGGAGCACGGTCAACTTTAATGTAGGGAGAGGGATGGAGTCGGTGGCTATGAAATGGGGTTTGTGGTGGGAACTGAAGACAATGGCTTCGGTATTCCCAACATTTATTAGGAGGAGAACTCTGCTCATACAGTGCTGGATGTCGGACAAGCAGTGCGACAATTTCGAGCCATTGGAGGTGTGGGGAGATGTGATGGTGAGGTACAGCTGGGTGCCCTCAGCATACATGTGCCACATCCGAAATCACATCATCAGTTTCCACATTTACACCACTCTCGACGCCTCCACCTTTCCTAAATTGTCACACTGCTTGTCCGACAACCATTACTGGATGAGCATAAATTTTCTCCAACAAACTATATGGAAGACAAAGTCATTTTCCTTGGTCTCCCCCAGGAAGACCGTTCCCTAGCACCGGACTCCATCCCTCACCCTGGCAAATGCCTGAGTCTGATCCAGACTTTTTCTAACCCTGGCAACATATTTGACCCCGAGATGAGCTTCCGACCACAAATCTGCACCGTCACTGAGACCGTCTATTTCCACCTCTAGAACATCCCCGTCCAAGCCCCTGTCTCAGCTCAGCTCCGGCTGAAACCCTTATCCAAGCCCTTCTTACATCCTGACTTGTTTATTCCAGCGCACCCCTGGCCGGTCTCCCACATTTTACTTTCCGTTAACTTGAGGTCGTCCAAAATGCTGCTGCCTGTCTCCTAACTCGCACTAAGCCCTGTTCACACATTATCCTTGTGCGCGCTGACCGAAAGTGGCTCCTGGTTAAGAAACGCCTCGATTTTAAAATTCTCATTCTTGTTCTCAAATCTATATATGGCCTAGCCGCTCCATATCCCTGTAATCACCTCAAGCCCCACAGCCCCCGAGATATCTGTGCTTATCCAAATCCTGCCTCTTGAGCTTCGCTGATTTTAACCGCTCAATCATTGCGAATTGGTGTCAATACTTGTTGGATAATGTTCATGTGAAGCGCGTTGGCAAGTTTTACTACATTAAAGGCACTATAAAATAATCAAGTAGCTGTTGTTGTTACGTGTAAGCTTACCACTAGTACCGTTGATTCAGCATCATTGCTCGTGTAAGAGTAAGGAACCACGAGTACAGGACGAGCTCATTAACCACTACTGTAAGTGTAGGAGTAACACTTGTACCAGAGGAACAGGTACACTTCTCGTGTATGTTTAGGGTACCACAGGTACTGAAGGAATACGGTCACTACCAATGTAAATGTAGGAGTACAACTAGTACCTGAGGAGCACTGTTATTTCTAGTGTATGTGTAGTGTACAACAGGTACGGAAGGAGCATGGTCACTTCTAGTGTAAATGTAGGATTACCACAAGTACCGATGGTGCAATGTTAACTCTAGTGTATGTGCAGGGTAGAACAGGTACTGAAGGAGCACGGTCACTACTAGTGTAAATGTAGAATTACCACTAGTAGCGGAGGTGCAATGTTAAATCTAGTGTAATTGTAGGGGTACCACTAATACAAGTGCAACATGGGGACACCTAGTTTCAGTGTAGCGGTACAACTTGAACCAGAGGAGCATGGACACCTCTTGTGTAAGTGTAGGATTACCACTAGTGTAGGAGGAGCACGGTCACCTCAAGTAAAGGAGGAGCACGGTCACCACTAGTGTAGGAGGAGCACAGTCAACTCCAGTGAAGGAGGAGCACGGTCACCACTAGTGCAGGAGGAGCACGGTCATCACTAGTGTAGGAGGAGCCCGGTCAACACTAGTGTTAGTGTCCGGGTTCCACTAGTGTAGAAGGAGCATGGCCAACACTAGTGAGAGTGTAGGGTTACCACTAGTTTTGGAGGAGCACGGTCAACACTAGTGTTAGTGTAGGGGTTCCACTAGTGTAGGAGGAGCACGGTCACCTTAGTGTAGGACGAGCAATGTCAAAACTATCGTTAGTGTACGGGTACAACTTGTGTAGGAGGAGAACGGTCAACACTAGTGTAGGAAGAGCATGGTCAACACTAGTGTTAGTTTAGGTGTACCACTAGTATAGGAGGAGCACGGTCACCTCTAGTGCTAGTTTAGGAGTACCACTAGTGCAGGAGAACATGGTCACCTCGAGTATAACTGCAGGAGTACCACGAGTGTAGGAGGAGCAAGGTAGCCACGAATGTAATTTTATTGATACGTCTATTTCTGGAGCAGCATGCACCAATCTAGTCTAAATGTAGGGTTACCTCTACTGCAATTGTCCATTACCACTGGTACAAGATGAGCACTGTCACCTCTAGTGTAACTGTAGGGAAACCACAATACAGGAGGCGAATGCTCATCCCTAGAATAAGTGTATGTACAATAAGTACAAGGGGAGAAAAATCAGCTATAGTGTCTGTGTCGGTTACCTGAGCAGCACGATCGCATATAGTGCAAGTGCCACATTTTGAGCAGCACATTCACGTCAAGTTTATGTTTTGGGGGCCACAAGTACGAGAGGAGCACGGTTACATCTGCTGTAAGTGTAGTGGTACCACTAGAACCGAAGGATCATTGTCAATCCTAATGTAAATGTAGAGGTACTACTGGTACCCGTGGAGCACGGCCACCTCTAGTATAATTTCAGTGATACCAGCAGTACGAGAATAGCAGGTTCACCTTTAGTGCAAATGTAGAGTAGCAATAATACCAGAGATAGAACAGAGCGGACCTAGGAGTGGAACATCGCGCGCGGCGGCAGTTTAAAACCTGGAAGATGTAGGTGAAGTATTAAATGAATATTATTCATCTTTATTCATTATGGAGAAGGGTGACGTAAGCATCGAATGGAGGAGATGGCAAGGGTTCTGACACAAATTTTCAGAGCCTCTCTGGCCACAGGAGAGGTGCCAGTGGACTGGAGAACAGCTGAAGCAGTACCATTGTTCAAGAAGGTTAGTAGGGATAAACCAGGGAATTACAGGCTAGTGAGCCTAACATCAGTGGTGGGGAAATTATTGTAAAAAATTCTGAGAGACAAAATTAGTCTCCACTTGGAGACGGAGGGATTAATCAGGGATTGTCTGCATGGCTTTGTCAGGGGGAGATCATGTCTGACCAAGTTGATTGAATTTTTCGAGTGGGTGACCAGTTGTGTGGATGAGGGTAGTTCAGTTGATGTAGCCTACACGGGCTTCAGTAGGCTTTTGACAAAGTCTCACATGGGAGACTGGTCAAGAAGGTAACAGCCCATGGGCTCCAGGGCAATTTGGTACATTGGATCCAAAATTGGCTTAGTGGCAGGAGGCAGAGGGTAATGGTCAAAGGTTGCTTTTGTGACTGGAAATCTGTATCCAGTGGTGTACTGCACGGATCGGTGCTGGGTCCTTTGCTGATTGTCGTGTACATTAATGATTTAGATATGAAGGTAGGAGGTATGATCAGTAAGTTCGCAGATTACACGAAAATTAGTGGAGTGGTAAATAGCGAGGAGGGAAGCCTCAGGCTGCTGGACGATATAGCCGGGATGCTTAGATGGGCAAAACAGCGGGAAATGGAATTTAAGCCTGAAAATTGTGAGGTGATGCATTTTGGGAGGACTAACAAGGCAAGGGAAGACACGATGAATGATAGGATCCTAGGAAGGACAGAGGATCAGAGGGACCTTGGTGTGCATGTACATAGATCCCTGAAGGCAGCAGGACTGTTAGATAAGTTGGTTAAAAAGGCGTATGGGATACTTGCCTTCATTAGCTGGGGCATAGAATATAAGAGCAGGGAGGTTATGATGGAGCTGTACAAAATGCTAGTGAGGCCACAGCTGGAATACTGTGTGCAGTTCTGGTCGCTACACTATAGGAAGGATATGATTGCATTGGAGAGGTTGCAGAGGAGATTCACCAGGATGTTACCTGGGCTGGAGCGTTTCAGCTATAACGAGAGGCTGGGGTTGTTTTCCTTAGAGCAGAGCAGGTTGAGGTGGGACCTGAGTGAGGTGTACAAAATTATGAGGGGCATAGATAGGGTAGATAGAAAGGAACTTTTCCCCTTAGTAGAGGGGCCAATAACCAGGGTGCATAGTTTCAAGTTAAGGGGTAAGGGCATTTAGAGGGAATTTGCGGGAAAAAATTTTCATTCGGAGGTTGGTTGGAATCTGGAACTCACTGCCTGAAAGGGTGGTAGAGGAAGAAACCCTCACAACACTTAAGATGCATTTAGATGTGTACTTGAAACGTCATAGCATACAAGGCTACAGACCAAGTGCAGGAATATGGGATTCGAATAGGCAGGGTCTGATGGCCGGCGCGGACATGATGGGCCGAAGTGCCTGTTTCTGTGCTGTATAGCTCTAGGGGGAAAAATTCGGTTTCGCCCCGTTTGGGGCGCTAGATCTGGCGGTGCACAAAGATTAGCACCAGGCACAAGTTCTCAGCATCTCGAGCGATATTGGGTTGCACCGCCCCTGGAAGTGATTGCGATGCAAAATCAGGTGCTGCACGGTGTTATTAACACGCTAACCCAGCGGTGCAAAGCAATTTCTCTGCAGGCGGGCGCAGCACAGCTGCCAGCAATTATTGAATTCACCCAGAAACGCTGGCGCCAGCCAGCTCTTAAAGGGCCGGTTCGATTTGCTTCTGCAGCCACACTCTGCGCCTTGTAGGCCTCAAAATCAGCGGTAACCTACCTGTGGCGGCCAAAGCTTCACCCACATGGAGAGGGCCAGAGAGAGAGCACAGCGCTTCAACGAGGGGGCATTGGATGCTCTGGTTGACGCAGTGGAGCGCCAGCGAGCTGTGCTGTACCCGCAGAATGGCAGAAGGCCTCATCAAACCAAATACCGCGGAGCTTGGAGGGAAGTGTCCCAAAGAGTCACCTCCAGCAGCATGGTTCCAAGGACTCCTGTGCAATGCAGGAGGAAGTTCAACGACCTCACTCAGGTCGTCAGATTGAGAGCCTTTTCCAGAATCATCTTCATCCCTCCATCTGCACCTCACTTTATGGCCAGAGGGTCTGCAAAGCCCCAATGGCCAGCTGTCATGCAGAACCCATGGCCCTTTCTGGAAACACACACGCACATTCAGCTCAGTGCATCATGTAAGGGCTATTCGACCATGGGAGGCATGTGATGCCAGATCAGGGCAGCATGTTTCATCACACCCCGTCCTTTCTCTTGCAGGGCAAGCTGGTGGGTAACCGCAGACAGCAGCTTTGGACCGGAGGAGGCCGGCCTTACCTGCAGACCCTTACAGACCTGGTGGAGCGAGTCCACCAGAGCATCGCAAGCTGGATGCCTGGCCCCGTCGCCTGTGGAGATGCCGATGCCATTGTGGACAGTGATGGTCAGGTCATGACCTTTTTGACCTCTCTCCTTCCAGTTGGTCCCCACACCAGCATGCTTTTTCACTTTCAACCCAATTAAGAGCATTGCAACACTCATGCATCCCTTGCTGCCACCCTGTCCTTTCGCTAAAGCCACTTTTGAACCTCCCTGCTTTCAGATGCTGCATCACCAGCTCGGGAGGCGGGCCCACAAGCTGCCATGGCGACTGACTCCGGAGGCGATGAGGAGGAGGAAGCCAGAACATGCGCTCAACCCTCAGGAGAGCCAGCCAACCTCCAAACTGTGGAGACTCCTTCCCAGGAGGGGAACGGGGGTTGAATGCTCTGAGGAGGACCCAGCTCCAGGAACCAGCGACCTACAGCAATGCGAGGGGGGTAGGGAAGCTCGGGAGCCATCTCTCTGGAGGGCGAGTCGGGCCGCGAGTCCTGCTGCACAGAACGCAGAGGATGTGCGTGCCCTCGCTGAAATGAACGCCCAGGCTGGCCTCAGGTACACTGAGCTCATGGCTGCAGTGGGAATGATGCCTGAATCCATTGAGACACTGGCAAGGAGTGTCCAAGACTTCAGCGCAGCACAGGCAGTGAGTGAGCAGGACTTCAGCGTAGCACTTGCAAGGAGCGTGCAGGACTTCAGCAAAGCACTGGCAAGGGTTGTCAGGGCTTCCACGAAGCAATGGCACCTGCCACGCAAGTGCTGAGTGCTGCCACGCAGTCACTCGCTGGTCTCATGCAAACGCAGTTTGAGACCACGCGAGCACTGACTGCTGCCACCCTCGCTGGATCGGGCAGGATTCCCCGGGGCCCTTGCAGCACCACAGCAAGCCAACAATCTGTGCAGCAGCCGATTGCTGCGCATGCTGCGGTGCTTGCCCATCAGAGTGCCAGTGTGTCGGCCGACCACGGAGCTGCTGTCTGCTCTCAGGATGACAGCATTGCTGATGCCACCACTGGCACTTCTCCACTGCAGTTGTCACCACCTGCAGGGCAGACTGCTTCCGCCCATGCAGAGTTGGAGCAGTCAGGCGCCAGACCCTCCATACCCATAGCTCGTCCAGGCCGTCCCTCAGGGGCATCTGCGGTATCAGACAGTCAGCAGGCCTCCACCAGTCTTGTTGCAGCCACTGGTGTCCCATTACGGAGGAGCTGCAGGGCAGGAAGGGGCCAATGCCGAAAGGGAAGCAGATCACCATCGAGGGTGAAAATTAGAAGGTGCTGCTGAATCGTGTTATTTGTATCATTCAAGGCAGAGGATGCTGGTCTGAATGTTAGTTATGTTTAGGACAGGCTCCCGGGTGTGAGAGTAAAATATCTGGCAGTCTGTATGTTTAGCTTTCTGTTGCCATTGCTTTTTCTGGTGGGAAGGAAGCACATTTTGTACAATAAACAACTTTCTTTATTCACAATTGCCATATCTGCTCTTTGGACAAATTTTGCCCTTGTCCGGCTTAGGGGTAGCAGAAAGGTTCCATTCATGTTCTTGGAATGGCAGCAAGCATCCCCTGAGAGGGGCCTAGAAGCAACTAGGTATAAGCCTCTGACAGACGGCCCTTGCAGTTTGTTCCTCCCTCCCATCTTGGTGCTGCTGCTCCTCCTCCTCCTCCTCCTCCTCTGCTGGTGCTTCAATGTCTGGTGGCATTTGCTGGGTCCTGAGGATTGCCAGGTTATGCAGCATGCAACACACAATGACAAAGTGGGAGAGTCGCTCAGGTGAGTACTGAAGGGCTCCTCCAGAATGGTCCAGACAGCGGAACCTTTGATTTAGCACGTCGATTGTGTGCTCCGTGACGTTCCTGGTCGCTTGATGTTTCTCATTCTATCTTTCTTCAGCAGAGGTGCTGGGTGAAAGGACCGGGGTCATTAGCCTGGGGCACAGAGGATAGTCCTTGTCCCCAATAAGCCAGCCTCCTGGGTGAGCCGGGACCTCGAAAAGGTCTGCCACAGAAGCCTGGCACAGGATGAAGGCGTCGTGGCTGCTGCCTGGAAACTGGGCATTCACAGCGAGTATCAGCTGTCGGTGGTCATGGACCAGCTGCACATTCATAGAATGGAACCCCTTTCAGTTGCGGTAATCCTTCGCATTCTCCAGAGGCACCCGCAAAGCCACATGCGTGCAGTCAATGGCGCCCTGCACCATGGGGAAGCCCACAATCATTGCAAAGCCCTCTGCACACTCTCGCTGCTTGTCCGGGGTCATTGGGACGGAGATGTACTGCTGTCTCCTTCTAAAGGGGGCATTAGTCACTTGACGGATGCAGCAATGCACCGCGAACTGTGAGATTTTGGCAATGTCTCCAGTAGTGGCCTGAAAGGAGCCGCTTGCATAGAGGTTTAGAGCAACAATGATCTTCACAGCCACCGACCAAGATGTCCTGCACGTTAGTTGAGGCTGCCAATCTGGCTGAAGCAGGTGGCAGAGCTCAGTGACCACCTCCTTACTGAAGCGCAGCCTTCTGACACACTGCTCCTCCGACAGGTTGATAAATGAAAACTGCTTGCAGAAAACCCTGGCAGTGTAAGGTCTCATTGGGCGACGTCTGTAGGCCCTCCTCCGTCTGGCCATGCCTGCCACTCTATCCCTGCATCTCTGTGCCCTGTCCAAATGATTGAGAAGCGCGACGTTCGCATCCAATGCAGCCCCCATAGTAAAAGCGCACTGAAAATTATTCCGGCTGAGAAGCTCACCAACTGCAAAGTGATGTTCAGAAGGCTAAAGTTCCTCAGCCAGCGCTGGCTCACTGCAGAAATGGCTCTCTGTTTGTCTCTGAGCAACTCTCTCTCTCTTTCCAAGAAGTTGTGGTCCAAAAATGGCTATCAAGATTCATCCACAACAGTCCCCTATAAATAGCGCCCCACGAGCCCGACAGTGACTGGGAAACGTTCCAGGTAACTTGGCCTTATTAGCGCCAGGCTGAACGCAGGTGGGCACCACTGAATTTCCGGTCCGGTGTGTTCCAAAGGTGTTGCACACTGAAATGACATCATGACCTGCGTGCGCTGGTGAGTGGGCGCTAAGGTTTAGTGCCAGCGCAAAATGTCCGCACAACATGGGAAGATGGCAGGGCTCACTGCGCCCAGGCACAAGTTGGTTAGTGCCCCACTTCTCGGCCTCTTTAGGCGCTAATGGGAGGCGCAGCCAACCGAATTTTAAGAAATTCGGTTGGTAGCGCCAGCGATTAGCGCCTAAAGAGCCCGAGAACTGGGGCGCTCCCAATTTTCGGGTGGTTGCAGTGAATATAGCGCCACCTCCCATAGTGAGTATCCTTTTAGCGCCGGCGCTAACTCTTTGCGTGCGCCCGCGGGCGCAGGCAGATCATGATGTCATTTCAGTGTGCAATGCCTTTTTGGCGCCCCAGACCGGATATTCGGTGGTGCCCGCAACCTTTCTGCCTGCCGCTATTAGTGACTTTGGATGGAGCGTTCCCAGGCCCTTCTCGGATTCGAGGGGCGCTATTTAAAGGGGACAGCACAAGTATAAAAGCTGCAGCCATTTGGGCTGGCCATTCTGATCGTTGCTGACCTTCTGTTGGACACTAATTTTCTCATTGAGCCTTTGGAGGCACTGGCACTGGCAACTTGAAGGCCTGGCTCCCGAGCTGGTGATGCAGCATCTGAAAGCAGGGAGGTGGAAGAGCGGCTTTAGCAAAAGGACAGCTCAGCAGCAAGGGATGCCAGATTGCAGCAAGGCTATGATATGGGTCCACAATGAGAAAGCATGCTGGCGGGGGGAACAAGTGGAAGCAGACAGTTGGAAAAGGTGAGAACCTTACCATCATTCTCGACAATGGGGTCCGCAGCTGCAGTGGTTACAAGACCACTCAGACGTCCTCCAAGTATCTGATGGACTCTCTCTTCGAGGTCCGTGAGAGTGACCACTTGTGAAGGTCCTCCACTGGTGCGAAGCTGGACTTTCCCAATCCTCGCCAGCTTGGACTGCAGGGTAAAGGAGGGGAAGTTATGTTACCTGATGCCTTGATTGGACATCTCATGCCCCCCATGGTGCAGGAGCCCTTACATGACGCCTTGAGTCAAATGTGCATGTGTGTGCCCAGAAAGGGCCATGGGTGCTTGCTGGCAGATGGCCAATGGGGCACAGGCCACCCTGTAGCCATAAAGTCAGGTGCAAATGAAGGGATGCAGAACTTTGCAGAAACAACACCCACCCTCATGACCCGAGTGAGGTCATTGAATTTCTTTCTGCATTGGACAGGGCTCCTGGTCACCATGCGGCTGGAGTTGACCCTCTGGCATACATCCCTCCAAGCTCATCGGTAGTCCTTAAGATTCGGCCTCCTGCCATTGTCTGGGTAGAGAACATCTCACCGGTGCTCCACTGTGGCCACCAATTGCTCCAGAGCCTCATTGGTGAAGCGCTCTGCTCTCTGTCTCACCTTCTCCATCTGGTCCAAGTTTTTAGCGCCAGAGAAGGGCCTGCGCCGGTTTGAAGGCCTGCAAGGCGCAGAGTGTGGAGGCTGAAGCTGACTGACCCACCCCTTTAAGAGCTGGCCGGCGCCTGGAAGTCTCATGGTCATCGGTAATTGAGAGCACCTGCGCTGCGCCCGTCCACTCCGATATTGGGTTGTGCCAGAGGTTTAGCACCTTAGGAGTCCCGTGTAACACCTGAATTCGCACCTCAATCAGCTTTAGGGGCGATGCAACCCAATATCGCGCCAGGTGGCAATAAGTTGCATCTGGCTATAAACTTTGCGCTGTGACAATTCTAACGCCCCAAGCGGGGCTATACCCAATTTCTAGGCCTGTTTGTTTAAAATAGTTAGTTCATGTAACTTATAGTTTATTTTAAAAATGTGATGGTTTTTTAAATTTATTTGAAGATTAGTGCTATTTTAGGGCCGTAGTATTTGTAAGTATTGACAGCACTTCCTGTCAGACTTATGAATGGAGCATTCCCTGCTCCAATTGGCTGCCCATGGCCCACGTGATCCCAGGGGACGCATCGAACTAACTGTGCCCCTGGGATACGCAAGCACTGTGCACCGGCAGCTGGGCCAGGTCCCGGATTGGAATACCACGGGAGCCCACAGCTGAACGGCCGGCGCGCAACGTAAGTGCAGATCGGGGGCTTGCACCCACGGGAAGCCCCCGACCAGAATTTCTGGGTCAATCTCTCCTCCATAGGTCAATCTTCCCATTCCAGGAACAAGTCTGGTGCACCTTCGTTGCACTCCCTCTTCGTTAGGTGAGGAGACCAAGGCCTAGAAATTCAGTTGGGCGCGCCAGCTTTTAGCGCCTTAGGAGGAGTAGATCTCGAGTGCTAGGCGCTTAGCGCCCGGGCGCAGTGTGATCTGCGCCTTGCCCCAACTTCAGTAGACATTTAGCGCCGGCGCAAAGTCTTAGCGCGCGCCCTGCTGCGCGCGCATATCATGACGTCATTTCGTCGTGCAACGCCCTTTATGCGCCCGGAACCGGAACTTCACTCGCGCCGCCCCATTGTGCGCCGGGCGGCCCTAACGACTGTGAAGTGGAACGGTACACAGCTGGGGCGGGCCGCGGGGAGTGCAAATTAAACGGCACTTACCCTGCACTATAAAGGCCAGCCATTTTGCAGCATTCACTCTTGTGCAACGGTTTTTTGGAGAGAGACCAAGGGGGAGAGCTTACTGCTTTGGCCCAACACTAGGACAGGTATTTTTGGCTCAGGCCAGAGCTTTGCAATTATCTTTGCCTTCATTGAGATCTCAGCGTTTGCCAGCATATAATGGGGGCTGCATTGGGTGCCAAAGCTGAGTTTCAGCCTTATGCCGGAAGGGCTTACAAACGCCGTGAGAGAGTGGCAGCCCTGACTAGATGCAGAGGGGGCAACAGGCGTCGCCAAGTGAAGCCTTACCCACCCAGGGTATACCGCCAGCAGTCCTCCTATCTCACCATATCGGCCGCGCAGTGTGTTAGGAGGCTGCGATTCAGAAGGGAGGTGGTTGCAGACATCTGCCAGCTGCTGCACAGAGATCTGCGTCCACAGCTGATGCGCAGGACGTCTCTGTCGGTGGCAGTGAAGGTGACGGTGGCTCTCAACTTCTATGCCACCGGCTCCTTCCAATCCACTGCTGGGGACATCGCTAACATCTCCCAGTTCGCCGTGCATTGCTGCATCCGTCAGGTGACCAATGCCCTTTTCAGAAGGAGACGTCAATTCATCTCCTTCCCCATGACCCTGGACAAGCAGCAGCAGCGTGCAGTGGGATTTGCAAGAATGGCGGGCTTCCCCATGGTGCAGGGCGCCATTGACTGCACGCATGTGGCTTTGCGGGCACCTCTAGAGCATGCCGAGGATTACCGCAACCGGAAGGGCTACCATTCCCTCAATGTACAGCTGGTGTGTGACCACAGGCAGCGTATCCTAGCTGTCAATGCCCGCTTTCCAGGCAGCAGCCACAATGCCTTTATTCTGCGGCAGACAACTGTGGCTGACATGTTCCAGGCATAGCCTCACCCAAGAGGATGGCTTATCGGGGACAAAGGCTATCCTTTGTGTACCTGGCTCATGACCCCGCTCCACGCGCCCACGACCCCTGCTGAAGAGGCATACAACGAGAGCCATCAAGCGACTAGGAACATCATAGAACAAACAACTGGCGTCCTCAAGCAACGGTTCCGCTGTCTGGATTGCTCTGGGGGAGCCCTCCAGTATTCGCAGGAGCGAGTGTCCCAATTCGTCGTTGTGTGCTGCATGCTGCACAACCTGGCTATCCGCAGGACTCAGGCACTGCCACCTCACGTTGGACCACCACCTCAGGAGGAGGAGCAGGAGGAGGAGGACGAGGAGTACCAGCCCAGGAGGCAGGCAGAAGGTCCAAGGGCCGCCTGTCGGTGGCTTATTGACCGTCACTTCTAGGCCCCCTGTCAGGGAATGGCTTGTGCCAATGAAAGAACATGATTGCAGCCGCTCCGCAAGCCATCAGCCGGTTAAGGCAACAAACACTTCAAAGATGAAACATGGACGATGTGAATAAATAAAATGGTTTATTGTACAAACTCAGGGCCCTTCCCACATGAAAACCAAAAACAGACGAAACCCTCAAAAACACTCACACACATGACTCACTCCCACAACCTGGGGAGCATTAACAAAAGATGTAAACAAAAATGGCCTTCATCCTCGGCCTTCACAAAACACACATTCCAGAAAACACAACATTTGGATACACCCTCTAATTAGTGGCCCGCGAGGGCGATGCCTTCTGCAAACTTTGGCGGCCCCTGCACGCCCTGCTGCTCCTCCTCAAAGTGAGGCCATTGGCTGCTGCAAGGCTGGGGGCAGGCTCCTGAGGGGCACATGTCGTGATGGCAGATGCCCTTGGGGGTCGTCCTAGACGAGGTCTGGCCGCCGAGGGGCCGGCTGTTGATTGCTGCAGCTGCGGCTGGCCAGCATCAGTCACTGCTGCAGCTCCTGCCAGCTCCTCAAGGCGGCGCATCTCCTCGGCATTGGCCGTCTCCGGACTGGAGGCCGGACTCTCCCTCTGGGGAGAAGGCCGCCGAGCTGGCTGACCCTTCCTGTGTTGCTGGACGCCGCTGGGCCCAGCAATTGGACTCCCCTCCGACCCTTCCCCCCTCTGGGGAGAAGGCCGCTGAGCTTCCACCCCACTCCCGCGTTTCTGCAGGCAGCTGGTCCCAGGAGCTACCCTCCCCTCTGACACTTCCCCCATGCTCCCCTCCAGGGAAGACGTGTCCCCTACATTGGCATGGGTTGCCACATCTGAGTGTTCCCCTGATGGGCCGCCTTCCTCTTGCTCCTCCTCCTCTTCTGAGGGGCTGTCACTGGCAACTTCAGGGACCTCCTCCTCACCATCTGAAAGCAGGAAGGCACAAGAGTAGCTTTAGAGTGAGGAGAGGGTGTCAGCGAGGAATGCATGAGTGATGGCATTCAGCGCATTGGTCGGACAGTGGCAAAGGATGTAGATCTGATGCGCAAGTGGGACGAGAGAAGTCCAAAAGGTGATGTCCTTACCATTGGTGCCCAGAACAGGGTCGGCATCTCCAGATGCAATGGGGCCAATCACCCGGGCACCCATGATGCGCTCCATGCGATGTTGCAGCTCGGTGAGTGGCTGGATCTGGGGCCCGCCTCCCCCGGTCGCAGTTCGGCTCCTCTTATTATTGGCCAGCTTGGCCAGCAAGAGAAAGGACGGCCTCTAAGTACAGTGTGTAGACCTGATCTTGTTTGCACTGCCTCCCATGGTCGAATAGCCTGGCCAGTGTGTATCCCTGATCTTGTGTGCACTGCCTCCCATGGTCGAATAGCCTGGCCAGTGTGTTAAGTGCACAATGTGCAATTGATGTTCATGAGTGTCCCATAGCTGCTGCATGAGGGCTGGCCATTAGGGCTTTCAGGTCCCTTTGCCCATAACGTGAGGTGCACATGCAAGGATGAGGAGGACACTGGAAAGGGTACTCACCCTGACAATCCTGGCGAGGTCATTTCGCTTTTTGCGGCATTGGACACCGCCCCTGTGGACCTCGCTGTTGGATGACACCTTGGTGGCGACATGCCTCCAGGCTCTCCGGTAGACGTGGGCCGGTGGCTTCCTCCCATTGTCCGGAAACAAAATATGGCGTCTCTTCTCCACAGCACCAGCCAGCACCCTCAGATCAAGCTCTGAGGCCTTCACGGGCCTTCTCCATGGTTTCAGGCGCTATTTGGGTCCAGCAGCAGTGTTCCGGCCTAGCTGCAGGGCTCCACTATTCAGGGCGTGGCAGCAGGCCAAGTCGACCCTTCCTCCTTAAGAGCTGGACGGCGCCAGGGTGTCTGCTGTCAATCAAGAAATGGCCGCACCTGCGCTGCACCCGGCCTCGGCGCTCTCACTCAGCACCTCCGGCTTAGCGCCTAAAGAGAGGCGTGCATCGCCAGTTTTAGCGCTCGAGCAAACTCTTAGGGCGAAGCTAATGAATATCAGAGAATTGGCCTCGAATTTGCGCCGGGCACAAACTTTAGCGGCCGCCCGACTTTACCGCCCCAAAAGTGGCTATAATTAATTTCTAGTCCCAAGAGTGTACACAATACTCCCGGTGTGGTCTCACCAGGCCCCTACATAATTGCAGCAAGACATCTTTACTTTTATACTCAAATCCTCTTGGTAATAAAAGGGAACATACCATTTGCTTTCCTAATTGCTTGCTACATTCTGTAGCACTAGCAGCCATTTGACCAATTCACAATTGTCTCTCTAATGTCTGTACGTGGAGAGCGTCTTTACAAAGTGTTGGTTACCTTAAGTCTGTCTCTGTATTTCTCTTCTTACTTCTTAGGCAGTCCTTCGGAACCGAGGATGACTTGCTTCCATGTTAAAAATGAGTTCTCGGGTGACTGATGTGGCCAATGCAGAAACTGCAGTCTCTGTCACAGGTGGGGCAGACTGTGATTGAAGGGGTGGGTGGGTGAGGTGCTTGGATTGATGTGCACTCCATGCACTTTGCTTCCACTTGCTCCTAGCGAAGAGACCCGAGGTGTTCGCCACCTTCCCGGATGCTTCTTATCCACTTTGTGCGGTCTTCGGCCAGGGATTTTCAGGTGTCAGTTGGAATTTTGCACTTTATCAAGGAGGATTTGAGGGTGTCCTTGAAGCATTCCCCTGCCCACCTGGGGCTCTTTTGCCATGTCGGAGCTCTAACTAGAGCGCTTGTTTTGGGAGTCTCGTATCGGGCATGCGGAGCTGATAGAGCATGATCAAAGCATCGATGTTGGCCTGAGCGAGAACACTGACATTGGTGCGCCTACCCTGCCAATGGATTTGCTGGATCTTGTGGAGGCCGCGTTGGTGGTACCTGTCCAATGCATTGAGATGCCTGCTGTACATGTTCCATGTCTCTGAGGCATACAGCAGGGCGGGTATCACTGCTGCTCTGTAGACCATGAGCTTAGTGCTGGGTTTGAGGTCCTGCTTATCAAACACTCTCTTCCTCAGGCGACCAATGGCTGCACGGGCACACTGAAGGTGATGTTGGACAACATTGAAGATCTCACCTACCTATCTGTTCAGTGTCTGCACAAACTCATCTAATTGTCTTTCGGTCCCATTTACATTGCACCAAATGCCCTTCCCTGGTAACTTGATCCCCTATTCTATTAACCTTTCAGTGAAATAATTGAACCTCAATTCCATCTTAATCCTTACCTCCCAATTGGAACTTTTTGTTAGTACCTGATTCTCTTCTCAGTGAGCCTGTTCCTGCAGCAATGTTGTTATTACCATTAAAAATCAGACAACTTCAATTACAAGACCAAGAGATCGCTTCAGTAAAAGAAACTAATCCCATTTCCTTGACCTTTCCTCATCTAAAATTCCTGATGCCCTTAATCATCTTTCTTAATTCCGTTCCATTCCTAATCTATTAAATAGAAGAATGGCAGGGCAGCTCAGTCCCGTGGAGTTCACATCCTGTGCCATGTGGGATATCCTGGCCCCTTCACATAACCTGGATGACCGCATGTGCAGGAAGGGTCTCCAGCTACGGCAGCTCGAGATCCGTGTTTCGGAGATTGAGCGGCAGCTGGAGTCACTGCGGTGCATCCGCGAGGCTCAGTTACGTGTATAGCACATTTCTGGAGGTTGTCACCCCACAGCTTAAGAGTATGCAGGCAGAGAGGGAATGGGTGACCAGACAGAAGAGGAGAACCCAGCAGATAGTGCAGGAGCCCCAGAGTGCATCTCTGTCTTCAACCAGTATTCTGTTCTGCGTACGGGTGAGTGCGATGTTTCCTCTGCGGATAGCAGCCAGATTCAGGTCCACAGCACCACAGGTGGTTCAGCTGCACGGGTTGGGAGGGAGTTAAAAGAGCGGCAGAGCAATAATGGTAAGGGATTTGATAGTTGGGGGAGCAGACAGGTGTTCTGCGGCCGTAGAAGTGACTCCAGGATGGTATGTTGCATCCCTGGTGCCGGGATCAAGGATCTCACTGAGCAGCTGTGGGACACTCTGAGCAGGGAAGGTGAACAGCCAGAGGTCGTTCTCCATATCGGTACCAACAACATGAGCAGAAAGCGGGTTGAGGTCCTGCAGGCAGCATTTAGGGAACTAGGAGAGAGATTAAACGTGGGACCTCAAAGGTGGTAATCTCCGGATTACTCCCGGTGTCACAGGCTGCTGAGTACAGGAATAGGAGGGTAGAACAGATGAATGTGTGGCTGCAAATATGGTGCAGGAGGGAGGGCTTTAGATTCCTGAGACACTGGGACCGTTTCTGAGGAAGCTGGGACCTGTCCAAGCCGGGCAGATTAAATTTCTTGGGCACCAGCACCAGCATAGGGGAGTAGAAAAGAGGAATAATGTGCTTGAAAGAGTGAGAGTGTTGCATAGTACTAGTGAAGAAAGTAGTACTGGAGGCGGCAGTAAAACCATATTAGATAGGAGCAGACCAAGAAAGACTACGAAAAATTCAAAAATGTGTTTAGAATGCATGAACATAACTGCACAAAGTTTGATGAATAAGTTTGTTGAGCTACAAGCACAATTAGCCACCTGGCAATATGATGTTCTGTCAATAACGGAAACGTGGCATAACAATGGTGAGGACAGGGCACTTAATATTCAAGGGTACATAAAAGATAGGGAAGGAAAAAAGGGTGGCAGTGCTGATTAAGGAAGACATTGTAGTGTTTTATATAGTCCTCCAAATAGTGAGAGAGGTAGAGGAGATTAACTGCAGAAAATCGCAGAGACATGCAAGCACTATAGAGTGGTGATATTGGTGGACTTTAATTACTGAAATATCGATTGGGATAATGCTAGGGTAACGGGAAAGGAGTGGAAGGAATTTCTGAAATATTTTCATTAGAAATTCCTTGACCAGTATGTTTTTGACCCAACTAGGAAGGAGGCATTGCTGGATCTGTTGCTGGGTAATGAGGTGGGCCACGTCGACCAAGTGTCTGTGGGAGAACACTTGGGTACGAGTGATCATCATATCATATGTTTTAGATTAGCAATGGAGAGGAGCAAGGAGCAATCTGGAGTGGAACTTCTAAACTGGAATAGGGCTAACTTCAATGAGATGTGAAAGGATCTAGCTAGAGTAAAATGGAATCAAAGACTGACAGGAAAACCTGTAACAGAACAATGGGTGATGTTTAAGGAGGAGATGTTCCAAGTACAGGCTAGGTACATTCCAAGAAGAGGGAAGAGTAAAGGAACCAAAGCAACGGCTTCTTGGATGGCGAGGGAGGTAGAGAAGATGACAAAACCAAAAAAAGGTTTTATGGTGCATGTCAGGTGAATTCTTCAAGGGAGAACGAGATCAAATTCAATAACTTGAGAGGGGAGGTGAAGATGAAAATAAGATTGGTAAAGGGAGATTATGAAAGTAGAATGGCGGATAACATAAAACGGAACCCAAAAATCCTCTACCGTCATGTAAACAATAAGTGGGTATTAAGAGGTGGGGTAGGGCCTAATAGTGACTAAGAAAGTGTTATATGCTCAGAGGCGCAGGGCAAGGCTAGAATACTCAATGAGTACTGTGTATCGGTGTTTACTAAGGAGGTGAATGCTGACAAAATACCAGTAGCAGTGGAAATGTTAGAAGCAATGGAAGGGGTGAAAATTGATAGACAGGATGTACTAGAAAGGCTGTGTTTGCTTAGAGGGGATAAGTCGCCTGGTCCAGATGGCTTGCATCCCAGATTGCTAAGGGAATTGGGAGAGGAGATAGCCATAAGTGCTTGCCATAATTTTCCAATCTTTCCTAGATGCGGGGTAGGTGCCTGAAGATTGGAAAGTGGCAAATGTGATACCATTCAAGAAAGGTGTAAGGACAATCCTAGTAACTACAGCCGGTCAGTTTAACATCAGTAGTGGGTAAAGATTTAGAAACAATAATCAAGGAAAAAACTGACGGGGACTTGGAGAGGTTTAAGCTAATTAAGGAGAGCCAACACGGATTTGTAAAAGGCAGATCGTGTTTGACTAATCTAATTGAATTATTTGATGAATTAACAGGGAGGATTGGTGAAAGGAATGCTGTAGATGTTGTCTACATGGATTTTAGGAAAGCGTTTGACAAAGTACCACATAAAAGGTTGGTTAAAAAAATTGAGGCTCATGGAGTAGATGGGTCAGTGGCAGCTTGGATAAGGAATTGGCTTCAGGACAGAAAACAGTGAGTTGTGGTAACTGGCCGTTTTTCAGGCTGGAGGATGATAGCCAGTGGTGTTCCCAAAGGATCAGTGCTGGGGCCACTGATATATATGAGCTGGATATTGGAATGAAAAGTAGCATTTCTGAATTTGCCGATGGCAACAAACGTGGGGGTGTGGGAAACAGTGAGGATGATACCAATTGATGGCAGCAGGATATAGAAAGGCTAGCAGACTGGGCAGACAAGTGGCAGATGGAGTTTAAAACAGGGAAGTGTAAGGTGATGCATTTTATCAGAAGGAAAGAGAGAGGCAATATTCTCATGATGGCACAGTTTTAAAGTGTGCAGTGACAGAGTGCCCTGGGACTTAATGTGCATACTCCGTGAAGGATGCAGGGCATTTTGAGACAGTGGTTAGCAAACCATATGGGATTTTGGGTTTCATAAATAGAGGTATTGATTACAAAAGTAGAGAAGTTATGCTGAACATTTATAAAGCGCTGGTTAGGCCACAACTGGAATATTGCGTCCAGTTCTGGTCACTGCACTTTAGGAAGGATGTCAAGGCCCTTGAGAGGGGGCAGAGGAGATTTACCAGAATGGTTCTGGGGATGGGGGATCTTAGCTACAAGGACAGGTTGGAGAAGCTGGATTTGTTTTCAATAGAGCAAAGGAGGTTGAGGGGTGATTTGATAGAGGTGTACAAGCTTATGATGGGTTTGGATAGGCTAGATTGGGAAAGGCTGTTCCAAGAGTTGATGGTACAAGGACGAGGTCACAGATTTAAGTTTTTGTGCAAGAGATACAAGGGGGATGTGAGGAAAAACGTTTTTACACAGCGAGTGGTGAGGAACTTGAACTCACTGCCAATGGAAGTGGTAGAAGCGGAGACACTCAGGGGGAGAAATTGGGTGAGTAGCACCACCTGTTAGCGCCTAAAGAGGCAGGCAGTTGCTGTAGCGCCACTGGCTGCACCTCCCGCGATATTCAGGAGGGGCGCTAATGGTGGCGTTAGTCTGTTGCGCTGCGCCGCCACCGATGACGTCATCGGTGTGCGCAGCACCCCATTCGTGCCCCGTTCGCGATATTTGGTAGCGAACGCCGCAGTTGCATCGTTGGCTACCCGCGCCCGGTTCACGGGGCCTTACAGTGCCGGCAGCGGAGCAAGTTAAGGTGGAGCTGCGGGGCAGCCGCTTTTTCGGCGGCCGCCTGCCAGCACCTCCGTCCCCGGCCTCCTAATCCCCCCCCCGCGGCATTGCCGGCTGTTTCCCGAGAGCGCGGCACTTCTCCTTGGTGCCGGGCTCATTTGCCGGCACTCGCGAGCGGGGATCGCGCTTTTGCAGGCACCTCCCCCTTAACAGTGGGAGGAAGGCCTGCAGTACCGCAGTGTGCCGTGCCGCAGCATGTGGCGCTGCGGCACATTGCACTGCGATAATCAGTTTCAGCGCCCTAAGAGCGACGCGGAGCACCTCGAGCCTCGCCCCGTGTCCCTCGAGGGGCACTGAAACTGAATTTCTGGTGATCGGTATCACTCCGATCGCTGCGCCAAATCCTGCGCTCAGACGACTTTTGCGCCACTTTGGCGCCCCAACCCAATTCCTAGGCCTGTCAATGTTTTCAAAGGGAGACTGGATAGGCACTTGGGGGAAATAAACTTTCAGGGCTACGGGGGTAGAGCGGGGGAATTGGACTGACCCGATTGCTGGCACGGGCTCCATGTGCCGAATGGCCTCCATAGTCATAAAGAGAATCAAATCTCCTGCATTGTCTCCTCTACCTGCTCCCACAGTGTTACCTCTGGTATCCCCATGGATATATCATTGACCTCCTCTTATTTATGATCTACAATCTGCCCCTTGGTGACATCATTCGAAAACACAATGTTAGATTTCACTGAAGAGAATCAGCTCTACCGCACCACCATCTCTCTCAGGTCCTGCATTGTCTCTGATGCGTCATGCAGCTTGTCCGACATCCAGCATTAGCTGAGCAAACACTTCCTCCTATTAAATATTGGACAGACCAAAGCCATTATCTTTGGTCGCGGCCATAAACTCCATTCCCTAGCCATGGATTCCATCCCTCTCCCTGGCAACGGTGTGAGGCTGAACCAGAATGTTTGCAACTAATGCATCCTATTAGATCCTGAGCTGACCTTTCGCTCCCATACACTCTCCATCAACAAGACCACCTACTTCCAACTCTGTAACATTCACTGTCTGCGCCCCTGCCTCAGCCCATCTAATGATGAACTCCTCATCTATGCCTTTGTTATCTCCAGTCTCAGTTATTCCAACAGGCTAAGGCTTACCAACCACCAACATTCCATCCTCTATAAATTTGAGCTTATCCCGAACTCTGCTGCACCTGTCGGAACTCGCACGGAGTCCCGTTCGCACATCACCCATGTGCTCGCTGACCTACTTTGGCTCCCTGTCTGGCAAAGTCTTGATTTTGAAATTATCATCCTTATCTCCCATTCCTCCATGATCTCAGCATCCCTAACTCTGCAGGCCCAGAACCCTCGGAGATCTCTGCACTCCTCAATTTTGAACATTGTGCATCCTGATTTTCACCTCTCCACTTTTGCTGGCTGTGTTCTCAGCAGCCTCGACCCTGAACTCTGGAATTCCCCCTCCAACCCTATCCGCCTCTACTTATCGACTGTTCAATCTTAAAATTCAATCTTTTTTACCTGGCTTTTGGTCCCCCGTTCTAATATCTCTTTATTTGGCTCGGTGTTTCCTTTTATCTGATTACGCTCCTGCTGAGTCTCTCTGGACGTTATTACTAAGTTAAAGGGGCTATGACAATTCAAGTTGTTGTTGTTGTTATCCCCTTTCTTCCTTCACAATAACATTAACATTTCCCTGTGAAATGTTAACTGGAAATGTATAGAATTTGCCAAGAGCTCACCCAGGAGCTGACCAAAAATTGGGGAACATCAGTAAATTGTGAGTCTGTCCCTCCCTCAGTGCTGCCCAATCAGTACATTGTGAGTCTGTCCCTCTCTCAGTGCTGCCCAATCAGTACATTGTGAGCCTGTCCCTCTCTCAGTGCTGCCCAATCAGTACATTGTGAGCCTTTCCCTCTCTCAGTGCTGCCCAGTCAGTACATTGTGAGCCTGTCCCTCTCTCAGTGCTGCCCAATCAGTACATTGTGAGCCTGTGCCTCTCTCAGTGCTGCCCAATCTGGACATCGTGAGTCTGTCCCTCTCTCAGTGCTGCCCAATCAGTACATTGTGATCTTGTCCCTCTCTCAGTGCTGCTCAATCAGTACACTGTGAGCCTGTCCCTCTCTCAGTGCTGCCCAATCAGTATATTGTGAGCCTGTCCCTCTCTCAGTGCTGCCCATCAGTACATTGTGAGTCTGTCCCTCTCAGTGCTGTCCAATCAGTATATTCTGAGCCTGTCCCTCTGTCAGTGCTGCCCAATCAGTACATTGTGAGCCTGTCCCTCACTCAGTGCTCTCCAATCAGTACATTGTGAGCCTGTCCCTCTCCCAGTGCAGCCCAGTTAGTACATTGTGAGCCTGTCCCTCTCTCAGTGCTGTCCAATCAGTACATTGTGAGCCTGTCCCTCTCTCAGTGCTGCCCAATCAGTACATTGTGAGTCTGTCCCTCTCTCAGTGCTGCCCAATCAGTATATTGTGAGCCTGTCCCTCTCTCAGTGCTGCCCAATCAATACATTGTGAGCCTGTCCCTCGCTCAGTGCTGCCCAATCAGTACATTGTGAGTCTGTCCCTCTCTCAGTGCTGCCCAATCAGTACATTGTGAGTCTGTCCCTCTCTCAGTGCTGCCCAATCAGTACATTGTATGTCTGTCCCTCTCTCAGTGCTGCCCAATCTGGACATCGTGAGTCTGTCCCTCTCTCAGTGCTGCCCAATCAGTACATTGTGAGCCTGTCCCTCTCTCAGAGCTGCCCAATCAGTACATTGTGTGTCTGTCCCTCTCTCAGTGCTGCCCAATCTGGACATGGTGAGTCTGTCCCTCTCTCAGTGCTGCCCAATCAGTACATTGTGAGCCTGTCCCTCTCTCAGTGCTGCCCAATCAGTACATTGGGAGTCATTCCCTCTCTCATTGCTGCCCAGTCATTACATTGTGAGTCTGTCCCTCTCTCAGTGCTGCCCAATCAGTAAATTGTGAGTCTGTCCCTCTCTCAGTGCTCTCCAATCAATACATTGTTAGCCTGTTCCTCTCTCAGTGCTGGTCAATCAGTACATTGTGAGTCTGTCCCTCTCTCAGAGGTGCCCAATCAGTACATTGTGAGCCTGTCCCTCTCTCAGTGCTGCCCAATCAGTACATTGTGAGCCTGTCTCTCTCTCAGTGATGCCCAATCAGTCCATTGTGAGTCTATCTCTCTCTCAGTGCTGCCCAATCAGTACATTGGCAGCCTGCCCCTCTCTCAGTGCTGCCCAATCAGTACATTGTGTGCCTGTCCCTCTCTCAGTGCTTTCTAATCAGTACATTGTGAGCCTGTCCCTCTCTCAGTGCTGCCCAATCAGTACATTTTGAGCCTGTCCCTCTCTCCCTGCTGCCCAATTCCCGATTTGCTATTTGTACAAAGGCGCAGCTCTGCTGGGGGTGGGGTTCAATCACTTATCCATTATAACCACTACAGCTACATAACCAGAATCATCTGTGGATTTGTAATGAGATGTCTGCAGTACATTGTGCAACAGATAGTATTCTCCATCAGAGCGAACATTTCACCTTCACCCAGGTCGCCATGTTAATAAATATTAGTGTCCCATGTAGAATTGAAACTGCTCTCAGAAATTTCCTGTCAAGTAAGATTCACAAGAACTGTTTTGGTTTTCTAACTGTCTGCGATTAAAATTTCGAAAAAGTTCGTGTCACATTTTACTGAAAAGCTGAGCAGTATAGCGGAACTTTCTTTGACAATATAACTAACATTGAAATCACATCCTGTCTGTTCTAATTGAAGACCTTCAACAGAAACAGAAGGAAACACTCCGGGTACAAACTGAAACACTGAGAGTGAACACTATCCTAATAAAGGAGAAGGTGAAGGTTTTCCAGCTAGTTGATCGATACGCTGAGCAAACGGTCATTTCTACTGTTCGAGATCGGACACTTGTAGAACATGAACTGCTGGCAAGAGGCCGAGACCATGAAGAGTGGCGAGAGAAACATCTCCGGAGAGAGCTGGAAAAAATCCGAACTGATCAATTGTTCCAGAGCAGTCTTTCCCGGACAAAATCATATTCTGGGAGTTCAGCTGCAGTGAGTGGTGTCCCGGGGATTGTAAAACAACAATGGTACGATAGATTGTTCATGACTGGTCCACTGGGAAAATATTCCCACACTTTCAATTTGTTTTCATCTTCAAATTCCGCGATTTGAACGCTATTTACTGTAGAATAAACCTGAGGAATCTGATACAGGATCTGTATCATTACATTGGGAATATTCTGGGAGACCTCTGGAAGAACCCAGAGAGTTTGCTGTTTATAATCGATGGTTTGGATGAATTCAAGGATAGGATCGATTTTGCTGACAATCGGAGAAGTGCAGAACCTCAGCACATGTGCACAGATCCCGAGGACTGGTGTGACGTGTCTGACATTGTGTACAGTTTAATACAGCACAAGCTGTTCCCAGGATGTTCAGTGCTAGTGACCAGCCGCCCCACTGCATTACATCTATTGGAAAAAGCTGAGATCAGTATCTGGACTGAAATCCTGGGATTTGTTGGTGAAGAACGGAAGGAATATTTCAACAAGTTTTTTGAAGATCAGAAGGTGGCAGCAGCTGTTTTCGACAATGTGGAAGAGAACGAGATCCTGTACACCATGTGCTACAACCCTTCCTACTGCTGGATCCTCGGACTCTCACTGGGTCCATTCTTTACACAAAGAGACCGGAAAAAGCAGCAATTTCCCAAGACCATCACCCAACTATATTCCTCCGATATTTACAAAATTCTGAAGAACCATGGCCGAGAGATTGATAGCCCCCGTGATGTATTACTGAAGCTTGGTGAGATGGCTTTCACAGGAGTCTCCGAGAAGAAGATTGTATTTAGTAATGGAGATTTGATCAAATAAAATCTGTAACCTTCCCAGTTCCTGTCTGGGTTCATGATGGAACTTTTGGAGAGAGATGATTCTGCCCAGAGCGTGGTGTACACATTCCCGCACCTCACCATCCAAGAGTTTGTCGCCGCACTCGCACAATTCCTGACTCCAGATCCTGGGGACATCCTGAAACTCCTCAGAGAAGCCCACAGCAATGAAGGTGGGCGATTTGAGATATTTCTTCGTTTTGTTGCTGGTCTCTCCTCACCACAGTCAGCTTGGCCCCTGGATAAGTTTCTGGGTCCATTTATTCATCAAACCACCTGCCGAGTGATTGACTGGGTGAAGGAGAAGGTTGAAGGACAGATTGGAAACACAGAGAGTGAAACTGGTAAAAGGAACCTCCTGAACACATTCCACTACCTGTTTGAGCCTCAGAATAAAGCACTGGCTCGGGCCACAGTGGGATCTGTGAAATCACTCACATTTAGTGAATTAGAGTTGACTCCGATTGACTGTGCAGTCCTGTCTCATGTCATTGGACTCTGTGATACATTAAATCACCTCAATCTAGAGGACTGCTCCATTCAGTGTGAAGGACTCCAGCGGCTGGCACGCGTACTGCACAAATGCTGGGTGTTGAGGTAACTATTTATTTGTCTCTAACACTTGGGCGAATTGCCGAACAGTCACGGATTGTGTTGTTGTTCCGTAATGAAGGGAAATAAACAGTTCAGTTAAACCAGTGAGAAGAAGATTCAACACAAATATGACCAATAATATGAGGATCGGTTAGTAATTCCCTAAGGACTGGAGAATCGAAAATGGATCCTTGTGTTGAAATAGGGATTTTATAGTCTTTATCCTCAGCTGCACAAGGGGGAGGAGTAAGAGTGGAAGGGCAATAGTGGTAGGAGACCCAATAGTGAGGGGTGCATACAGGCGTTTCTGCGGCCGCAGCCGTGGTTCCAAAATGGTATGTTGCCTTCCTGGTTCCAGGGTCAAGATGTCACTTAACGGCTGCAGGGCATTCTGAAGGGCGAGGGCGAACAGTCAGAGTTCTTGGTTCACATAAGTACCAACGACACAGGTAGAAAGAGGAATGAGGTCCTGCAACAAGAATTTAGGGAGTTAGGTAGCAGATTAAAAAGCGGGACCTCAAAGGTAGTAATCTCTGGATTACTCCTGGTGCCACGTGCCAGTGAGTATAGGAATAGAAGGACAGTGCAGATGAATGCGTGGCTAAAGAGTTGATGCAGGAGGGAGGGCTTTCGTTTCCCAGATCACTGGGTCTGTTTCTGGGGAAGGTGGGACGTGTACAAGTCAAATGGTTTGCACCTGAACTGAAACGGGACCAACCTCCTTGCGGGGCGGTTTGCTAGTGCTGTTGAGGGGGGTTTAAACTAACTGGGCAGGGGGATGGGAAACGGAGTGGAGCTATAGTAGGGGGTGATGCAAAGCCGAATATAGAAGAAAAACAATTTTGCCTGGAAGGCAGAGCAAATATGTAACGGCTCAAGGGAGTAAGGCAAGGCCAGATGGCATTTATTTTAATACGAGTAAGGCAGATTAATGAAGGCGTTGAACACATGGGAGTATGATATTGTTGCTATCACAGAGACATGGTTGAGGGAGGGGCAGGACTGGCAGCTCAATATTCTGGGGTATAGAATCTTCAGGCGAGACAGAGGGGGGAGCAAAGGAGGAGCGGCTGCTCTTTCAAAACTGAGATGAGGAGGAACTACTTCACTCAGGGGGTGGTAGGTCCATGGAATATGCTGCCCCAAAAAGCTGTAGAAGTTACATCATTACATAAATTTAAAACAGAATGTTGGCTTTCGTTGCTAGGGGGATAGAATATAAAAATAGGGAGGTATTGCTTCAGTTCTACAAGGTATTGGTGAGACCGCACCTGGAATACTGCGTACAGTTTTGGTGTCCATACTTAAGAAAGGACATACTTGCTCTCGAGTCAGTACAAAGAAGGTTCACTCGGTTAATCCCGGAGATGAGGGGATGGACATATGAGAAGAGGTTGTGTAGATTGGGACTCTACTCATTGGAGTTCAGAAGAATGAGAGGCGATCTTATTGAAACATATAAGTTTGTGAAGGGGTTGGATCGGGTGGATGCGGGGAAGATGTTCCCGATGATGGGTGAAACTAGAACTAGGGGGCATAGTCTTAGAATAAGGGGCTGCTCTTTCAAAACTGAGATGAGGAGGAACTACTTCACTCAGAGGGTGGTAGTTCCATGGAATATGCAGCCCAAAAAAGCTGTAGAAGCTACATCATTACATAAATTTAAAACAGAAATAGACAGTTTCCTAGAAGTAAAGGGAATTAAGGGTTACGGGGAGCGGGCAGGAATTTGGACATGAGTCTAGGTTCAGATCGCTCATGGCCCTGTGGGTAGCGGAGCGGGCCCAGGGGCCGTGTAGCCTGATCCTGCTCCTATTTTGTGTGTCTAATTCTGTTAGATTCAGGAGATGGTTCTGTGATAGTGGATTGGCGGTTAGGATCAGATCAGCCATGATCTTATTGAATGGCGGAGCAGGCTCGAGGGACCGATTGGCCTACTCCTGCTCCTATTTCTTATGTTCTTATGTTCTTATGTTCTTAATCAAGGAGTCAATTACTTCAATAAGGAGGGATAATATCTTAACGGGTTCCTCTAATGAGGCCTATTTGGTAGAACTTAAAAACAAACAAAAAGGGAGCAAGCACTTGCCCTCCTAAACCTTTCACACTCTGAATATCCCAGTTAATATTGGGGAAGTTGAAATCCCCTACTATTATTACCCTGTTATTTCTACGTTTCTCTGAGATTTGCCTACATATCTGTTCCCCTATCTCCCCCTGACAGTTTGGGCGCCTATAGTACACTCCCAGCAAAGTGCTTGCCTCCTTTTTATTTTTAAGTTCTGCTCATATGGCCTCATAGAGGAACCTGCGAAGTTATCATCCCTCCTTACAGCAGTAATTGACTCCTTGATCAATATTGCGACACCCCCTCCTCTTTTACACCCTCCTCTGTCTCGCCTGAAGATTCTATACCCAGGAATATTGAGCTGCCAGTCCTGCCCCTCCCTCACCCATATCTCTGATAGTAACAATATCATGCTCCCATGTGTTCATCAACACCTTCAATTCATCTGTCTTACCCGTCTGACTTGTACAGGTTCCACCTTCCCCAGAAGCAGACCCAGTGATCCAGGAAATTAAAGCCCTCCCTCCTGCAACAACTCTTAAGCCACGCATTCATCTGCTCTCTCTTCCTATACCTACTAGCACGTGGTACCGGGTATAATCCAGAGATTACAACCTTTGAGGTCCTGCTTTATAATCTGCTACCTAGCTCCCTAAATTCTTGTTGCATGACCTCATCCCTCTTTCTACCTATGTCATTGGTACCAATGTGAACCACCATCACTGACTCTTCGCCCTCCCACTTCAGAATGCCCTGCCGCTGTTCAGTGACATCCTTGACCCTGGCAGCATTCCATTCTGGAGTCACGTCTGTGGCCACAGAAACATCTCTGTTCCCCTTATGATAGAATCCCCTATCACTATTGCTCTCCCACTCTTTTTCCTCCCCTCCTGTGCAGCTGAGCCACTGTTAGTGCCACGAACTTGGCTCTTGCTCCATTCCCCTGAGAAACCATCTCCCTCATCAGTATCCAAAACGGAAAATCTGTTGGAGAATGGGATGAACCCAGGGGTCTACCTTCCTAGTTCTTTTACTCTCTCTGGTGGTCACCCATTCCCTGTCTGCCTGTGCACTCTTTATCTGTGGTGTGCCCGCCTCGTTAAACGTGCTATCCACGAAGATCTCAGCTTTGCGGATGCTCCACCATGACTCAAGCTGCAGCTCCAGCTCCAAAACACAGATTTCGAGTAGCTGCAGCTGGAGACTCTTCCTGCACATGTGTTCGCCCTGGGCACTGAAAGTGTCCCGGACTTCCCACATAACACAGGAGGAGCACTCCACGCAGCCGAGCTGTCATAGAGTCAGAGAGTTATACAGCACGGAAAGAGGCCCTTCGGCCCATCGCGTCCGCGCCGCCATCAAGACCTGTCTAATCTAATCCCATTTTCCAGCATTTGGTCCGTGGCCTTGTATGCTGTGGCATTTTAAGTGCTCATCCAAATGCAACTTGAATGTTGTGAGGGTTCCTGCCTCTACCACGTTTTCAGGCAGTGAGTTCCAGATTCCAGCCACCCTCTGGGTGAAAAGGTTCTTCCTCAAATCCCCTCTAAACCTCCTGCCCCTTACCTTGAATCTATGCCCCCTTGTTATTGACCCCTCTACTAAGGGAAAAGGTTCCTTAATATCTACCCTATCTATGCCCCTCATAATTGTGTACACATCAATCAGGTCCCCCCTCAGCCTTCTCTGCTCCAAGGAAAACAACCCCAGCCTGTCCAGTCTTTCTTCATAGCTGAAGCGCTCCAGCCCAGGTAACATCCTGGTGAATCTCCTCTGCACCCTCTCCAAAGCAATCACATCCTTCCTATAGTGTGGTGACCAGAACTGCACACAGTGTTCCAGCTGTGGCCTAACCAGCGTTTTGTACAGCACTTTCATAACCTCCCTGCTCTTATATTCAATGCCTCAGCTAATGAAGGAAAGTAACCCTTATGCCTTTTTAACCACCTTATCCACCTGTTCTGCTGCCTTCAGGGATCTATGAACATGCACACCAAGGTCCCTCTGATCCTTTGTCTTGCCTGCGGTCTTACCATTCATTTTGTATTCCCTTGCCTTGTTAGTCCCTCCAAAATGCATCACCTCACACTTTTCAGGGTTCAATTCCATTTGCCACTGTTCCGCTCATCTGACCAACCCATCTATATCATCCTGCAGACTGAGGCTACCCTCCTCGCTATTTACCACCCAACCAATTTCGTGTCATCTGCGAACTTACTGATCATACCTTTTACATTCACATCCAAATCATTAATGTAGACCACAAACAGCAAGGGACCAAACACCGATCCCTGCGGTACCCCACTGGACACAGGTTTCCAGTTACAAAAACAACCTTCCACCATCACTCTCTGCCTTCTGCCACGAAGCCAGTTTTGGATCCAATGTGCCAAGGCACCCTGGATCCCATGGACTCTTACCTTCTTGACCAGTCTGCTATGCGGCACTTTATCGAAAGCCTTACTGAAATCCATGTATACCACATCCACTGCACTAACCTCATCCACACACCTAGTTACTCCCTCGAAAAATTCAATAAATTTAGTCAGACATGATCTTCCCTTGACAAGCCATGCTGACTATCCCTGATTAATACTTGCCTCTCCAAGTGGAGACTAATTCTGTACCTCCGAAATTTTTCCAATAATTTCCCTACCACTGATGTTAGACTCACTGGCCTGTAATTCCCTGGTTTATCCCTACTAACCTTCTTGAATAATGGTACTACGTTATCTGTTCTCCAGTCCTCTGGCACATCCCCTGTGGCCAGAGAGGTTCTGAAAATTTGTGTCAGAGCCCCTGCAATCTCCTCCTTTGCCTCACACAGCAGCCTGGGATACATCTCATCTGGGCCTGGGGATTAATCGACTTTTAAGCCTGCTAAAATCGCCAGTACCTCCTCCCTCTCGATGCTAATATGCAAGTATATAACAGGCCCCCTGCCCGATTTCTATGTCTGCATCGTCCTTCTCCATAGTGAACACAGTTGCAAAAAATTTATTTAAAACTCCACCTACATCTTCTGGCTCCACACACAGATTGCCACTTTTCTGCATAATGGGCCCTACTCTTTCCCTAGTTATCCTCTTACCCTTAATATACTTATAAAACACCTTAGGATTTTCCTTTATTTTGCTCGCCACTGTTATTTCATGGCCCTTCCTCGCTCTTCTAATTTCTTTTTTAATATCCCCCTGCTCTTCTTATACTCCTCTAGGGCTTCCTCTGTCTTTAGTCCTTTGTATCTGCTAAAAGCCCTCCTTCTGTTCCTAATCCATTCTCGTATATCTCTTGACATCCAAGGTTCCCTGGGCTTGCTGGTCCCACCCTTGACCTTTACGGGAACATGTTGCCATTGTACTCTCTCTATTTGCCTTCTGAAATACTCCCATTGCTCCGATGTGGATTTTCCTACAAGTAGCTGATCCCAGCCCACTTTGGCCAGACCCTGCCGTATCATGTTAAAATTGGCCTTCCCCCCAATTTAGAACCTTTATCTCCGGTCAATCTCTGTCCTTTTCCATGACTACCTTAAATCTCACCGAATTATGGTCACTGTCACCAAAGTGCCCACCTACTAACACTTCTTCCATTTGCCCGGCCACATTCCCTAGAATTAGGTCCAGTAACGCCCCCTCTCTTGTAGGACTTTCTACATGCTGGCTCAAAAGGCTCTCCTGGATGCACTTTAAGAATTCTGCACCCTCTAATCCTTTCACATTCTGACTATCCCAGTTAATATTGGGGAAGTTGAAATCCCCCACTATTATTACCCTATTATTTGCACATTTCTCTGAGATTTGCCTACATATCTGTTCCTCTATCTCCCCCTGACTGTTTGGGGGCCTATAGTACACTCCCAGCAAAGTGCTTACCCCTTTTTTTTAAAGTTCTACCCATATGGCCTCATTAGAGGAACCTGTTAATATATCATCCCTCCTTATAGCAGTAATTGAATCCTTAATTAATATTGTGACAACCCCTCCTCTTTTACCGCCTCCTCTCTCTCGCCTAAAGATTCTATTCCCCGGAATATTGAGCTGCCAGTCTTGCCCCTCCCTCCACCATGTCTCCGTGATAGCAACAATATCATACTTCCATGTGTTCATCAACACCTTCAGTTCATCCACCTTATTCGCAAAACTCCTTGCATTAAAATAAATGCCATCCAGCCTTGCCCTACTCCCTTGTGCCATTACGTATTTGCTCTACCTTCCAAGCTGACTTGTTTTTTCCTCTATATTTGGCTGTACATCACCCCCTATTATAGCTCCACTCTGTATCCCATCCCCCTTCCAAGTTAGTGTAAACCCCCCCCCCCCAACAGTGCTAGCAAACCTCCCCACAAGGATATCTGTCCCGTTCTGGTTCAGGTGCAACCCGTCCGACTTCTACAAGTCCCACCTTCCCCAGAAGCAGACCCAGTGACCTAGGAAACAAAAGCCCTCCCTCCTGCACCAACTCTTTAGCCACACATTCATCTGCTCTGTCCGCCTATTCCTATACTCACTAGCATGTGGCACCGGGAATAATCCAGAGATTACAACCTTTGAGGTCCTGCTCTTTAATCTGCTACCTAGCTCCCTAAAATCTTGCTGCAGGACCTCCTCCCTCTTTCTTCCGATGTCGTTGGTCCCAATGTGAACCACGAGCTCTGCCTGTTCACCCTCCCCCTTCAGAATGCCCTGCAGCCGTTCAGTGCCATTCTTGACCCTGGCACCAGGGAGGCAACATACCATCCTGGAGTCACGTCTACGGCCGCAGAAACGCCTAGCTGTTCCCCTTACGATAGAATCCCCTACCACTATTGCTCTCCCACCCTTTTTCCTTCCTTCCTGAGCAGCAGATGCACCCCTGGTGCCAGGAAGTTGGCTGCTGCTGCCTTCCCCTGGTAAGTCATCCCCCTCAACAGTATCCAAATCGGTATACCTGTTTGAAAGGGGGATGGCCACATGGGTCCCCTGCATTACCTGCCTGCCCCTACTGCTCTGCCTGAAGGTGGCTCATTTCCCTTCTGCCTGTGCAGCTCTAACGTGCGGTGTGACCAATTCACTAAACGTGTAATCCACGACCCTCTCAGCATCGTTAATGCTCCAAAACTCATCCATCTGCAGCTCCAGCGCCTCAATACAGTCCGCTAGTAGCTGCAGCTGGATGCATTTCTGGCACACATGGTCATCAGGGACACTGGCAGCATCCCTGAATTCCCACATGGAGAAAGAGGAGCATAACACGAGGCTGGGCTGTCCTGACATGACTTACCCTTTAATTAATTTAAATTAATTCAATACCACCAATTAAAGATATACTCTAGGGTGCTTATTTACCATCTGTCCCCACTACACCACAGAGACCCTGGAGAAAAAGAAACTGCAGAATGTAAGCTTGTAAAAAAAAGAGAAAGAGAGAAAATACTCACCAACAAATCACTTACCTGCTTTCTGGTGACGTCACACTTCAACTACTTTTTACCTCTCTCCCGCTCTCGGAGCTCTGAGATTGGAGATTTGTAAACCTGCCTGGTCCTCGGGGTCGCTTTTATAGCCGATCCGCCGCCGCCTCTTCTTCCCACAAAGGTCTGTCCTGCCATGTCCTTCCCTTCATTTACTCCCTTTACTTCCTTTAAATGAAAGAATATTAAATACACTAGGGACCTTACTTCCCTTTAAACACTACTTACATTAAACTAGAGACATAACTTTTACTTTAAAGACTGGACTGTAGAAATACTCACCAGGTCCTACTTACCAATCAGCTCCTTCCCTGGTTGTGATGACACTTTAGCAGTTTCGCAGTTGTTGTTGTTTGACTGCTCCCGCTCGCGGACTGTTTCCTTCATGCAATGTAAGAACCAATTCCCAACTCGCAGCACTCTGTTTAAACCACTTTCAGGGCTCCACCCAGGGCCGCTCTCGCCGCTGCTGCCGGTGAGTCTGGGCCACTCTCTCACACCCCCGTTTTTTAAATGCTCGGTCTCTGTGCTCAGTCTCAACCCAGGGCCGCTCTCGTTGCTGCCGGTGAGTCTGGGCCGCACTCTCTCTCTCTCCCACACTTTATATCCTCAGTCTCCACCCAGGGCCACTCTTGCTGCTGCTGCCAGTGTACAAGTTTATGAAGGGCATAGATAGGGTAGATAGCAAGGAACTTTTCCCCTTCCAGAGGAGTCAATAACTTAAGTTTAGGGAAGGGGCAGGGGGTTTAGAGGGGATTTGAGGAAAATCTTTTTCACCCACAGCGTGGCTGGAATCTGGAACTCGCTGCCTGAAAGGGTGGTAGAAGCAGGAACCCTCAACATTCAAGAAACATTTAGATGCGCACTTGGTCCATAGCCTTGTAAGCTATGGTGTTTCAAGTGCTGGAAAATGGGATTAGAATAGATAGGGATTGATGGTCGGCGCAGACACAATGGGCCGAAGGTCCTCTTTCTGTGCTGTATAACTCTCTGGGTGAAAAAGTTTTTTCTCAAATCCCCTCTAAACCTACTGCCCCTTGCCTTGAAACTACAAGTCACTGAGAGTCTGATAATTTAGTTAAAATAAATCATATTTAATATGGCTGGACAGCGGAATGTAAACATCAAATATAATCCAGCAGTAAAGATAAAATTAATTTAAAATATTTTCCACATCCACCATTTCAACTGGAAACAGGAGAGAAACCCGACATTAAATCACTAACTGTTTGATATTTACTCCAATACCATGCAGGCTGTGTCTTGTCCAGGGGGAAGTTTCCTGGTTTGTGAATATTGGGGAATAGGAAATTCTTTGTGCAGTAAATGTTTACAATTATACACAGCCCTGAACATTGGGTAAAGATTGACATTCAGAATCTTAAATCTGCCGGTAAAAAGGTTCCAATCTAACATATTGTGAGGTTTTGCCCCGGAGTACAGACTCACACTGGCCAGCGGTGGGGACTCGCACACAGCGGGCGGCTCCGAGGTAAACGGGGGCACTGAACCCTGGAATTCCCCATAATCTGCCCCCTTTGTGTGAGGCCCCGCTCGGACAGGGAACCTCCGAAAATTCCTCAAAAACTGACGGGTCAGTTACACCTGAAATAAATGTAGAGCCAGTTTAACGAGGAATAAAGTGAGAGACTCTCCACTCCTATAAACTAGGAGCACAGGGACATTTAAAACTTGTAACTGGACAGAAAAAACTCTATTGCTGCTATTGACAAAGATTCACTGTACGCCCTCTTACTCCCACAGCTACCTGGAATACACTTCCTCCCACCTCGCTTCCTGTAAGGAAGCTGGTCCATTCTCCCAGTTTTTCTGTCTCTGCCGCATCAGCTCTAACAATGCCACGTTCCATACTAATGCTTCCGACATGTCTTCCTTGTTCCTCAACCAAAGATTCTCCTCTACCGTGGTTGACATGGCTCTTGACTGGGTCCGTTCTATCTCCCGCGCTCCTGCTCTCACCCCTGCCCCTACCTCCCAGAACCACGATATGGTTCCCCTTCTCACCTTTCACCCCACCATTCTCCACATTCAACAGATCATCCTCCGCCATTTCTGCCACCTCCAATGTGATCCCACCAGCAAATACATCTTCCCATCCCCTCCCATTTCAGCATTCCGTAGGGACTGCTCCCTCCGAGACATCCTGGTCCACTCCTCAATCACCCTGAACACCCCTTGCCTTCCCACCGCACCTTCCCATGCAAGCACAGGAGATGCAACACCTGCCCTTTTACCTCTTCCCTTCCCACTGTCCAGAGCCCCAAACACTCCTTCCAGATAAAGCAGCGATTTACTTGTACTTCTTACAATCTATTATACTGTATTCGCTGCTCACGATGTGGTCTCCTCTACATTGGGGAGACCAAACGCAGGTCGGGTGCCCGCTTTGCGGAACACCTCCGCTCAGTCTGTAAGTGTGACCCCGAGCTTCCGGTTGCCTGTCACTTTAATTCACCTTTCCGTTCCCACTCAGACCTCACCGTCTGTGGCCCCTGGCATTGTTCCATGGAAGCTCACCGTAAACTCGAGGAACAGCACCTCATCTTCCGATTAGGTACTTTACAGCCTTCTGGACTCAATATCGAGTTCAACAATTTCAGATCATAACCTCGGCCACTATTATTTTTACATTTTTTATCCACGCTTTTGGTTTGTGCCTTTTCCTTTTTTCTCTCTCTCTCCCACATGGCAACTGTCCTTCACTCTGCCGGCGAATTTCACACTTCATTTAGAGCCATTGTTTGTTTCTTTACCTGTCCTATTACTATCTCGTCTCACCTTGAATATCTCTTAATGTCTCTTCTTTCATCCCCTCCCCCATTTCCCAGCCCCCAAACTGCCTTTTAACCTCTTTCATTTCCTGCCTTTTTTTCTCAGTTCTGTAGAAGGGTTTTGACCCGAAATGTTGACTCTGTTTCTCTCTCCACGGATGTTGCCTGGCCTGCTATGTTTTTCCAGCGTTTTCTATTGTTATTGCAGATTGCAAGTGTTTGGTGCAAACTCTCTATCCAGTGTCCCCTCAATGGAACAACCTTTCTTACCATTGACAGATTGCTTCTGTCATCTCAAGTTCACCTGCCATTTATTACATCAGCATGGGTATGGTTTATACTCTCTCACCTTGGGCCTCAGAGTCCCACCACGATCAGCCCCAACACCAGCAGCATCAAGAACAACAACAACCTGTTCTGCAACTCCTGATGCTGCACAGCACAGAGGGCATCAATACCAGAACACATTGCTGCCCGGGACACCAGAGATGGCCTCACCATCTCACACCAACAACATAAAGCATCCCTAAAATGCACAAACCATTCCTGTCACACTCATCAGCATTGCGGGGGGTACCATTATGTCTCACCATTCACTAACTCACAAAGCCACTTCCAAAGGTGCACACAAAATGTCAAAGAACGGAATGTTTTGAAAATAAAGGGTTGAATGTTTGACACCACATTAACAGAAACTTCATGTGAGCATTGTCTAAATCACACAATTCCCTTCCCTTGTATGTTGTTAGTTGGTATGATTGGACTAGGATGAGGGTGAGTGTGAGGGGTGGGTAGTGAGATGGGGATGTGATAATATAGATAGAGAGGATGGGTGGAGGTGCAAGGTAAGTAGGTGTGAGTTTGAATGTGCAGTAGTAGGATTGGGAAGGCAGAGTGATGGGGATGTGATGAGTGGCACAGCAGGATGAGGTTGAGGGTGGTTTTGCAGTAACATTTCATGATCTACTGAGATCATTGAAAGGTTTGCGCCACTGCAGCCTAGTCCTCCTGACGACATTCCTGCTTAAGCCCCACTGTGCAATGTGCAACCAAGCTGAGTTGGTCTGTTCCGCCCGTGGAAGGGAAGGCAACCTTCCTGCGTGCTGTGGCTCCCTCCATATGCTTATGGAGGGAGTTATGGGCAAGCCTGGGTGCAGCCGTGCTCCTCTGTGCAGAGGTTGTCGGTGTTTGCAGCACCTCAGTACTGTAGAACACTGACAACACTATTGTCAAACTCAATGTGCGCGTCATCAAATGTCCTCTTCAAACCCTCTTCCTCCAATTCACCAGAGCGAGGCCGTGACCGGACCGGACCCTGGCCGCACCCAACCCCAGCCACACCAGACCCGTCGAGGTGGGAAATCGCGGGGGGAAACTGGGTTATTAATTTGCTGAAGTACTTTCAGTGATTGCTGTAATATCCGAGAGAGAAAAATATATCAGATCCGGGCTTTGACTCAGTTTGTTTCTCTCTCTGTTTGTGTTTAGACTGAATCAAAATAACCTGGGAGATTCAGGAGTGAAACTAGTGTCTGCGGCTCTGAGGAATCCGGACTGTGAAATATAGAAACTGTGGTAAACACCAGACTCTGAGATTGTGTTATAATAACTGGATGTCTGACACTGAACATTATTATTAGTATTAGTAATAGTCTTATTAATAAACATTGGAGATTTAAGAACACAAGAAAAAAAAGCAGGAGAGGGCCATTCGGCCCTTCGAGCCTGCTCCGCCATTCAATAAGGTCATGGCTGATCTTGTGCCTCAACTCCATTCACGAGCCCTATCGCCATATCCGTTCATGCCCTTACTAGTCAGAAATCTATCGATTTCTGTTTTGAATATACCCAATGACTGAGCCTCAACAGCTCTCTGGGGTACAGAATTCCAAATATTCACCACCCTCTGTGTGAAGAAATGTCTTCTCATCTCAGTCCTGAATGGCTTACCCTTTATGTTGAGGTTGTGGCCCTTGGTTCTAGACTCCCCAGCTAAGGGAAACATTCTCCCAGCATCCATCCTATCAAGCCCTGTAATAATTTTGTATGCCTCAATGAGATCCCCCCTCATTCTTCTGAATTCAGGAGAATACAGGTCTAGTTTACTTAATCTCTTTTCATACGACAGTCCTGCCATCCCAGGAATCAATCTCTTGAACCTTCGTTGCACTCCCTCTATGGCAAGTATATCCTTCCTTAGGTAAGGAGACCAAAATTGTACACAGTACTCCAGATGTGGTCTCTCCAAGGCCCTATATAATTGGAGTAAGACTTCTTTACTCCTGTACTCAAATCCTCTTGTAATGAAGGCCAGCATACCATTTGTCTTCCTAATGGCTTGCTGCACCTGAACATTCACATTCAGTGACTCGTGTACAAGGACACCCAGGTCCCTTTGAGCTTCCTCATTCCCCAATCTTTCACCATTTAGGAAATACTCTGCCTTCCTGTTTTTTCTACCGAAGTGGATAACTTCACATTTATCCACATTATATTCCATCTGCCATGTTCTCGCCCACTCTCTGACCCTGTCGAGATCCCCTTGAAGCCTCTTCACATCCGCTTCACAACTGATGCTGCCACCTAGCTTTGTATCATCAGCAAATTTGGAAATGTTACATTTAGTCACCTCATCCAAATCATTGATATAGATTGTGAATAGCTGGGACCCAAGCACCGATCCTTGCGGTACCCCACTAGTCACAGCCTGCCATCCTGAAAAAGATCCGTTTATCGCTGCACTTTGTTTTCTGTCTGTTAATCAATTCTCAATCCACGCTAGTATATTACCCCCAATTCCATGTGCCCTAATTTTGTTCACCAACCTCTTGTGTGGGACTTTATCGAAGGCCTGCTGAAAATCCAGATACACCACATCTACCAATTCCCCTTTGTCTACTCCACTACTTACATCCTCAAAGAATTCCAATAGGTTTGTCAAGCAGGATTTCCCTTTCATAAATCCATGTTGACTCTACCCATTTTTAATATTAGTTTCTAAGTGCCCAATAATTGCATCCTTTATAATAGATTCCAGCATTTTCCCAACTACTGATGTGAGGCTAACAGGTCTGCAGTTCCCCGTTTTCTCTCTCCCTCCTTTCTTAAATAGTGGGGTTACATTTGCTATCCTCCAATCTGCAGGAACCATTCCAGAATCTATAAAATTTTGGAAGATGACAACCAATGCGCCCACTATCCCACTGGCCACCTCGTTAAAAACCCTCGGATGTTGGTCATCCGGTCCTTGGGAATTATCGACTTTTAGTCCCATTAATTTGCTAGTACTGCTTTTTTACTACTGATGATTTCTTTAAGTTCCTCATTCTCGCCACACCCTTGGTTTTCTCGTATTTCTGGGAAGTTTTTTGGTCTTCCTCCGGGAAGACAAACAAAGTTTTTATTTAATTTACCTGGCATTTCCTCGTTCCCCATTATAAATTCTCCCGTCTGTGACTGTAAAGGACCTACATTTACCTTCACCAGCCTTTTCCTCTTCACGTACCTATAGAAGCTTTTACAATCCCTGTTTATATTTTTTGCTAGTTTGTGCTCATAATCCATTTTCCCTTTCTTTATCAACTTCTTGGTCTCCCTTTGCTGATTTCTAAAAAGATCTCAATCCTCAGGCTGACTGCTTTTTCTGGCAACTTTTTAAGCTTCCTCCTTTGACTTAATAATAGCTTGTAGGAATCAACAGATCCCTAACTGAAATACTGAGGTCGAGTCAGTCCGATAATAAACGAAGTTTAATGTAAACTAGAGAACAAACAATGGCATGCAGGAGAAACAATCAGCACGTCTTTTCTTAATGCCGGCTTCACCAGGTCTGAACTGGGAACTTCCCAGTCTGACGTCATGACGTCATCACGTTTCCCGCCGTCGGGACGTCACGTGACCAACGTGATGACGTCATCGCGCTGTTTCTGGAACTTACCGAGAACGGGTTGTTTACAAACATTAAACAAACATAGGTGCTGTAGCACTCTGTTAAAGGCAGTTATTTAGTCATACAGGAGTCCCTTGGTGGCTTTGCCACATGCGCCCCCCCAGAAGTGTCTTTAACCACATAAGTCAATCGGAGAGGAGGCCGGACAAGCCTGTTCGAATGACTCCGATATTCCCAGAGAGGAATGGGCTGGGCAGACGATGAGCTGGCCTGCGGAACAGTTCGGTGAGGTGTGGTGGCAGTGGGCGGCCGCCCACGACGCGGTGGCTGCGCCGGCTCGACCGGTCGCTCGAGGTCCAGGTGTGCGGCCTTGAGGCGGTCCACGGAAATGTGGTCAGGCTTGCCCCCGACGTCCACTAAAAAACTCTTGGCACCCACCTGCAGTACCTGGAAAGGGCCTGTATATGGAGGTGTGAGAGGACTACGATGGGCAACATGCCTGACAAAAACGAATTTAGCCTGCATAAGCTCCGGCGGAACATGTGACGCAGGCAAACCGTGATGTGACATCGGAATTAGTCTAAAAGATTGAGCTGCGTCCCAGTGGGCCTCCAGTTGTCCGGCTGCCGACCAAGGTCGCGTTGGTGACAGAAGAAACTCGCCTGGCACCCGGAGTGACTGTGCATAAACCAGCTCGGCAGCCGATGCGTGCAGGTCCTGTTTGGGCGCTGTGCATAACCCGAGCATCACCCAAGGCAGCCTGTCTATCCATGCAGCCCCCTGGAGGCTGGCCCGCAGTGACACATTCAAGGACCGATGAAAGTGCTCACATAGTCCATTTGCCTGCAGATGGTAAGCCGTGCTCCGATGGAGCTTGGAGCCCAAACCCAAGGCTACGGCGTTCCACAGTGCAGACGAGAATTGCGGCCCATGGTCCGACGAAATATCAGACAGAACTCCGAAACTTGCAACCCAGGAGGAAAGAAAATCCCGGGTGACATCCGCGGAGGTGGTGGACGTCAAAGGAGTGGCCCACCTGGTGGTATGGTCGACAATAGTCAAGAAATGTGTGAAACCCTGTGATGGCGGTAGTGGGCCGACAAGGTCAACATGGACGTGATCGAAACGCCGCTCCGGTACTTCGAAAAAGGCTACGGGAGCTTTGATGTGCCACTACACCTTAGCCCGCTGGCACACGACGCAGTTGTTGGCCCAGTCACGGACATCCTTGTGGACCCCTCTCCAGACAAACTTGGACAGCAGTAGTTTTTGTGCCAGGGTGCGCAAGCCCGTGGATGGCATCGAAAACGTTCCTACACCAGGACAGCAGAATGATCGGGTGGGGTTCCCTCAAGGAGACGTCGCAGAGCAAGCAGGTGCAGGCCGAGTGGAAAAGTGCATCCGCTAGTTGAAGGCAGGAGAAGTCGGTACGGAAAGCTTGCGTTTCTGGATCAGCCGCTTGGTCAGCAGCCATGAGTGAATAATCGAGTCCCAACTGGATGGCCTGGACCGTTGCACGTGAGAGGCAATTGGCGACCACGTTGTCCTTGCGGGACACGTGCCGGATGTCGGTGGTGAACTCAGAAATAAAGGTGAGCTGTCATTGCTGTCGAGCCGACCACGGCTCATCCGTCTTGGCCATGGCAAACGTCAGGGGCTTGTGATCCACAAACGGAGTGAATTGGCTTCCATCCAACAGAAAAAGAAAATGGCGGATTGCAAGAAACAATGCCAACAACTCCCTGTCGAACGTGCTGCAGCTGCGTTCATTATGATGCAATTGGCGACTAATAAACGCCAGCGGTTGCCACGTCCCATTGACCCATTGCTCCTGCACGGCGCCTACGGCATAGTCCGAAGCGTCAGTCGCAAGCGCGATGGTGGTGCCAGGCAGCGGGTGTGCCAACATCGTTGCGTTTGCGAGAGCATCTTTCGTGTCCACAAAACGCAATCCATCTCTGGTGTCCAGACCACAGGTTCCTTCCCTGGTTTCCCTCTGAGTGCCTCGTAGAGTGGCCGCATAAGCTGCATGGCCCGGGGAACAAACCGATGGTAAAAATTTACCATACCGAGGAACTCCTGGAGTGCTTTAATGGATTGCGGGCGTGGAAAAGCAGCAATCGCCTCCACCTTCGACCGAAGTGGCACTGCTCCTTCCGCAGTGATGCGGTGGCCCAAAAAGTCGATCTGTCGCAGCCTGAATTGGCATTTGGCCGGGATAATTATGAAGCCATGCTGATGGAGGCAGCGAAAAAGGAGGCGCAGATGGCTGAGATGTTCCTCTTTCGAAGTACTGGTGAACAGGATGTCATCGAGATACACAAACAGGAACTTAAGATCCCGCAGCACTGAATCCATAAGGCGCTGCAATGCCTGCGCCTCATTCTTGAGCCCGAACGGCATTCGGAGGAATTCAAACAGTCTGAATGGGGTAATGACCGCCGTCTTCTGGATGTCCTGGGGGTGGATGGGCACTTGATGGTACCCCCGGACGAGGTCGATTTTGGAAAACTCTAATTGCCCGCCAAATGTGCGGAGAAATCTTGAATGTACGGTATTGAGTACCGGTCGGGCATCGTGACCTCATTGAGGTGCCGATAATCGCCGCAGGGCCCCCAACCACCGCCGGGCTTAGGGACGATATGAAGTGGCAAAGACCAGGGACTATCCGACCGGCGAACAATCTCCAGCCGCTCCATGGTGGCGAACTCCACCTTCGCGGCCTTGAGATTACTGGCGCCGAGCCCGGGCATAGACCAGAGGGCCGGTCATCACGATGTAATGCTCCACACCATGCTTAGCGGTAGTTGCCGAGAAGGTGGGTCGAGTGAGATCCGGTAATTCCCTGAGAAGGCGGGTGAAGTTGTCGGGCGCTGGCGCGGTGCAGGAAACCATGTGAGGCGCGCCTGAGACCCGAAAACATGGGATGGAGGCAGACGTGGTGGCGTGAATCAGATGGCGATTTTGCAAATCAACCAATAGGCCATTGGTACAGAAGAAGTCAGCGCCGAGGATTGCCTGTGCGATTTTGGCGGTTATAAACTCCCATTGGAAAAATTGCCTGCCGAAACACACCTGGATCCGCAGCTTCCCGAATGTACAAATAGCACTGCCGTTGGTGGCCTGGAGTGGAGAACTGCGCCTCCCTGCCCTGATGTCGAGGAGCGAAGCAGGGAGGATGCTGCACTGAGTGCCCGTGTCGCACAAAAACTGCCGGCCTGAAATGGAGCCAGTGATATACAATAACTTCCCAGAATCTCCAAACGCCATCGTAGATGCTAAACCAACCTCGGGGTCGTTCTTCCATTTACGCAGTCAGTGCTGTTGCTTGCTCGGTGCATTTGGCACGAAACTACATGGAGGATGGCAGCATCTGGCTTTTGGACTGAAATGGGCGTGGTAGTAGCAAAGACCGGATGATGGAGGCGCCGAGGCGAAGGTCTTCGGGGCGGGATGCTTTGAGGTGGCGCAGTACAGCTGCGTCACCACATAAATGGTGTCGGCCTTGGCCACGAGCGCTACACCGTCCATAGCCTCCGACCTGGTGAGGGCTGCTTGCACCTGCTCGGGGAGCTGGCGCAGGAACAGTTCCTGAAACAGAAAACACTGCGACTCAGAACCGAGGAGCGTGAGCATCTGGCTCATCAACTCAGATGGCTTGGCGTCGCCTAACCCGGGCAGCGTGAGTAAACGTCGCGTGCGCTGCACTTTCGTGAGGCCGAAAACCTGCATTCGTTGCACCTTTAGCGTATCATATTTGTTATCTTCGGGCGGGGTCCCCAGCAGACTGATGATCCTCGAAGCCATCGAGCTGTCCAGTGTGGAGACCACATAAAAAAACCGGGTCTGATCCAGCATGATGTTCCGAAGCTGGAACTGAGCCTTCGCTTGGACGAACGAGAAGGCCGCCTGTTGTTCCCAAAATTGAGGGAGCTTCAAGGTCGCTGCGTTAACATCCATCGCTTTGTTCTGCGCGTCCTCCACGAAAATCGTCCGCAAAGATTCGGGGTCACCAATGTTGGAATCGACAGATCCCAAACTGAAGTACTGAGGCTGAGTCAGTCTGATAATAAAACGAAGTTTAATGTAAACTAGAGAGCAAACAATGGAATGCAGGAGAAACAATCAACAGGTCTTTTCTTAATGCCGGCTTCACCATGTCTGAACTGGGAACCTCCCAGTCTGACGTCATGACGTCATCACATTTCCCGCCGTTCGGGACGACACGTGACCAACGTGATGACGTCATCGCGCTGGTTCTGGAACTTACCGAGAACGGCTTATTTACAGGGTGGATAAAGGGGAACCAGTGGACATAGTGTATTTAGACTTCCAAAAGGCATTTGACAAGGTGCCACACAAATGATCATTGCTCAAGATAAAAAATGACGGGATTGGGGGTAATATTCTGGCATGGGTGGAGGATTGGCTCTCTAACAGAAAGCAGAGAGTTGGGATAAATGGTTCTTCTCAGATTGGCAACCAGTAACTAGCGGTGTTCCACAGGGGTCAGTGCTGGGTCCCCAACTCTTTACTATCTATATTAACGATTTGGAGGAGGGGACCTAGTGTAACATATCAAAGTTTGCAGATGATAGAAAGATGGGACGAAAAGTCGTGAGTGAGGAGGACATAATAAACCTGCAAAGGGACATTGACAGGTTAAGTAAGTGGGCAGAGATTTGGCAGATGGAATACAATACTGGAATGTGTGAGCTTATGCACTTTGGCAGGAAAAATCATAGAGCAAGTTATTATCTTAATGGCAAGAAACTGGAAAGTACTGAAGTACAAAGGGATCTGGGGGTCCTGGTGCACGAAACTCAAAAAGTTAGTATGCAGGTGCAGCAAGTGATCAAGAAGGCCAATGGAATGTTGGCTTTTATTGCTAGGGGGATGGAATATAAAAATAGGGAGGTATTGCTTCAGTTGTACAAGGTATTGGTGAGACCGCACCTGGAATACTGCATACAGTTTTGGTGTCCATACTTAAGAAAAGACATACTTGCTCTCGAGCCAGTACAAAAAAGGTTCACTCGGTTACTCCCAGGGATGATGGGGTGGTCATATGAGGAGAGGTTGAGTAGATTGGGACTCTACCCATTGGAGATCAGAAGAATGAGAGGTGATCTTATTGAAATATATAAGATTGTGAATGGGCTTGATTGGGTGGATGCGGTGAGGATGTTCCCAATGATGGGTGAAACTAGAACTAGGGGGCATAATCTTAGAATAAGGGGCTGCTCTATCAAAACTGAGATGAGGAGAAACTTCTTCACTCAGAGGGTGGCAGGTTTGTGGAATTTGCTGCCCCAGAAAGCTGTGGAAGCTACATGATTAAATAAATTTATAACAGAAATAGATAGTTTCCTAGAAGTAAAGGGAATTAAGGGTTACGGGGAGCGGGCAGGAAATTGGACCTGAGTCTAGGTTCGGAATGGTCATGGCCCTGTGAGTAGTGGAGTGGGCCCAGGATCCGTGTAGCCTGGTTCTGCTCCTACTGCGTTCTAATTCTGTGTTAGATTTCAGGAGATGGTTTTATTCCTGTTCCTGGCTGGGGTGGAGATCGCCTTTACAGAAGGTAAGTACTGTAGAAAATATAGGGACAGAGTGATCTCCTGGAAGAATTTCGATCGCCTAGATGGGTCGGAGAGGAATTTCCCAGATTTTTTTCTCCCAAATTGGCCATTGGGCCTTTTATCTGGTTTTTTGCCTCTCCCGGGAGATCACATGGGTTCGGGTGGATGGAGAGTGATAGAAGATTTGAGGTTAGGATCAGATCAGCCATGATCTTATTGAATGGTGGAGCAGGATTGAGGGGCCGATTGGCCAATCCTGCTCCTATTTCTTATGTTCTTATGTTCTCCCTCTGATCCTCAGGCTGTATGATGCCAGTCTCACAGATTCTTGTGCCGGGGATCTCGTCTCCACTCTCAGTACAAACCGGGCACTGACGGTTCTAACCCTGGGTAAAAATAAACTGGGAGATTCAGGAATGAAGCTACTGTCAGCCCCTCTGAGGAACCCGGACTGTAAAATACAGAAACTGGGTTAATTTCCAGACTGTGTGAGATTGTGTTTATAATAACTGGATGTCTGACACTGTGCATTATTATCAGTATCAGTAATAGAGTTATTAATAAACACCGGGGATTTAATCTGATTCCTGTTATTTCTCTCTGATCTGCAGGTTGGCTGGTGTCGGTCTCACAGATTCTTGTGCTAAGGATCCCGCCTCCACTCTCATTACAAACCAGTCACTGACGGATCTGACCCTGGGTTATAATAAACTGGGAGATTCAGGTGTGCAACTATTGTCTGCGGCTCTGAGGAACCCGGACTGAAAAATACAGGAATTTGTGTAAGAACCAGGCTGTGTGAGATTGTGTTTAAAATAACTGGATGTTTGACACTGAACATTATTACTAGTATCAGTAATAGTGTTATTAATAAACTCTACGGATTTACTCTGCTTCCTGGTTTTTCTCTGGCTCTGATCCCCAGGCTAGATAATGTCGGTCTCACAGATTCTTGTGCCGAGGATCTCGCCTCTGCTCTCAGTACAAACCGGTCACTGATGGATCTGAACCTGGAATTAAACTCCTTCACAGACGAATCTGTCCCCGCTCTCTGCTACCTCATCCTGACCTGCAGGAGTCTGGACTGGATCCGGTGAGTGTTTGTGTTAATGTTTAATATAATAAATAAAATATCAATGGCATTCAGTCACTTTAATGGGTAATATTTGTCTGTAATTATTATTGAAATATTAGCCCCAGTCTCCCTGTTATTTACACTGTTGTTCAATCTGTTTATTTCCTGTTTAATCTTTAATCTGTTTCAGGCTGGGCAGGAATCAGTTCAGTTCAGCCGGAGAGAGACAGCTAAGGCCTCTTCGGGGAACAAGACGTGGACTGAGAGTGGTTTTTAATTTAACGGTTTAATTTAAGTAATTTAATTAATTTAACCTGAGCGAGCATCATCTCCCATTGTGAGGTCAGAGGCCCAGCCACATGGTCACGAGACTCAGCCGCCCGGCCCCACAGCGCTGCTTCTGCAGGATATCCGGGGCTGAATGTTCCCCATTGGGGCACTGGGGAAATGCACAGACAGGAAGGGCCCAGGGTGGGGCTCAGTCTGGGCTGCAGTGGGACACTGACAGTTGCACTCAGTACACCTGGCTGTCTTCCCCCAGTGAGGAGTCAGGCCCTGTAACAATTGTCACCGTGTACAGTGTGTGTCTCTCCCAGTGAGGAGTCAGACTCTGTAACAAGTGTCCCTGTGTACAATGTGTGTCTCTCCCAGTGAGGAGTCAGACTCTGTAACAAGTGTCCGTGTGTACAGTGTGTGTCTCCCCCAGTGAGGAGTCAGACTCTGTAACAAGTGTCCCTGTGTACAGTGTGTGTCTCTCCCAGTGAGGAGTCAGACTCTGTAACAAGTGTCCCTGTGTACAGTGTGTGTCTTTCCCAGTGAGGAGTCAGACTGCGTAACAAGTGTCCCTACAACCCTCCGAGATCTCGCCACTCCTCTGACCTGTTGCATATCCCCGATTTTCGTTGCTCCACATTAGCGCCATGACTTCAGCAGCCAAGGCCCTAAACTATGGAATTTCCTCCCTAAACCTCTTCACAGCTCTACCTCTCTCTCCTCCTCCATTTAGATGCTTTCTAAAACCTACCAGTTTCACCGAGCTTTGGGCCATCTCTCCTAAAATCTCTATGTGGCTCGGTGTCACATTTTTCTGCTAATTGCCATGTGTCGTCTCATTACATTAAGGCTGCTATATAAATGCAAGTTATTGTTGTTGTCCGTGTGTTGTGTTAATAAAACTCCACCGCTTACTTCAGCTCACGCCAGGTCTCCTTGACATTTTCAATAACTGACTTTGTTGGTTTAATATATTAAATAAAGGTTTCTCTAAAGTACTTCCCACCTTCTCCCCCTCTGGGGGAGGCCTCGGTCAGTCCCCTCTGGGGGAGGCCTTGGCCGGTCCCCTCTTGAGGTGGTCTCAGTCGGTCCGCTCTGGAGGAGGTCTGACAGTAAAAGCTGCTGTTGGATCTTTGCATTCTTCCAGTTCCACTCCACTCAAATCAAGACAAGATGATGTGCCTCAATAATTCCGAGACTCGAAGTTAGCAGAACAAAAACAAGGCTTTTATTAACTTAGAAAGTAACACGTAAGAGAGAGAGATGTCTTCCTTCTGGAGACTGAGGCCAGACTGAAGCTAGCTTACAAACGGGGCCAGGTATGGGCGGAGCCCTACACACAGCACATTCCAGCACATTCCAGTATACAATACAGCACATTCCAGTACACAATACAATGAGGTCTGGGGGAAGGGAAATGACACTGAAACCGATCTCAGTCACAGGCAGTGGTGAATGGAATATTTCATCACACAAGACAGGCAGCGAGAGAGAAACATGAAATCCAGACAACATGCAGGTCAGGCAGCATCTGTGGACAGAGAAGCAGAGTTGATGTTTCAGGTCGATGACCTTTCGTCAGAACCTTGACAGAATTTGATGAAAAGTAATCGAGCTGAAACATTAACACTGTTTCTCTCTCTCTCTCTACAGATGCTGCCTGACCTGCTGAGTGTTTCCAGCATTTTCTATTTTTATTCCCATTTCCAGCATCAGCAGTATTTTGCTTCTGATGCAGAATAGAAAGCCTGTATCAGTAGGCCGCAAAATGAAAAGATAAGTTACTGAAAAGTGTCTTTTGGCTTTTAAACTGCCAAACACTGCAGAGCAATAAGAGAAATCAAGTTTCTTTCATTGCTGATAGTGTTGTGTGGCAATTTTGCAGGCTGGCCTGTGTGTGGGTGTGTGTGTGTGTGTGTGTGTGTGAGAGAGAGAGAAAGAGACAGCAAAAGCTGCTGTGTATGCAGGGCTTGTCTGAGTTCAAGTTACCTGCTGTGTGCATTGGTGCTGCATCTCATGTCTGAAAACAACAGAAAGTATACACCATTAGATCATGCTGATTTAATTCCAGACTGCACTGCTGTGGGATCTTACTTTGCCTTTCTTTCAACACCTGTAAAAAACAAAGCTACAGATATACATCAAGCCAATTGATTTGTTCTGGACAGGACTTATTCGAGGAATGTTTGTGTTGTGTTCCAAAGTATATCCTGTGGTGGGATCTTGCTCTACCATTAAGCCCAGCCCAACTAAGCCCAGCCCAACCAAACCAAGTCCAGGCTTTTGTAAAAACAAATATATATATTATATATTTTAAATATTTTCAGAATGATCCATTTGATGTTTTTCGGGACTGGCCTTTATTGGGGAATGTGCTTGGGGTGTTCTCAGAGCAAAAGCTGCTGTGAAATAATTCTATTCATTTTATTCCATTCCACACATATTACAGACAGGCAGACATTTAGTTAACTGAAGTATAATAGATATATTATTATTTTTCCCTGATTGTATTTCCGTCTTCACGCTCCCGGTCTTTCATTTCCTCATGGGGACCCGGATTTCTGGGGCCTCGCCTTCACTTCTTCCTGTTGGATTCTCCTCATCAAACATGGCCACACAGCCAGGAAGGGATACCATCAAAAATAGCCACTCCCTGGCTGTACCCCTTTCAAAATGGGTATGTGTGTGTGTGAGTTTCTGCAAATTGCAGAGTCTTTGTGAGTGTGTCAGTATGTGAGTGGGTGTCTGTGTGTCTGCAAATTGCAGAGTCTGTGTGTCATGTTACTGTAAATTTTAGATAAATGTGTGTAGGAGGGAGACTGTGAGGGACAGACAGACAGCCAGTGAGAGAGAGACAGGCATGAAATCTAAAGGCAAGTTGCAGAATAGAAAGCCTGTTTCTATAGGCCACAAAGTGAAAAGATACTGAGAAGTCTCTTTTTGGTTTTAATCTTCCAACATGACAGTCATCCCTCTGCAGGCTGGCCTGGCTGTGAGTACGTGTGTGAGAGAGAGAGAGTGGGCAAAAGCAGATGTTTGTCTGAGATGTGGTCTGCTGTCTTATTACCTGTGTTGTATTAAACCCTATTGATTTCATTCTCGCCTGATTCACATGTAATGCTGTTGTGTATTACTTTATTGCACTTTATTTAATTTCACGTCATTTCAAGACAGACAGTCGTTCAGTGAGATATGGAAACTTGTCTTTGTGGACTGTCTGACAATAAAAGCTGTTCTGGGATCTTCGCATTCATTTTATTCCACTCCACTCAAATCAAGACCAGGCTAGCAGGCAGTGAGAGAGACAGATGACATCAAGAAAACATGCAGAATAGAAATAAAACCAGAAAATGCTGGACATACTCAGCAGGTTAGGCAACATCAGTGGAGATACAGAGAAACAGAGTTAATGTTTCAGCTTGATGACCTTTCGTCAGAACCTTGCCAGAATCTGACAAAAGGTAATCGAGCTGAAACGATGGCCCAGAAATTCGGGTCAGGGGCTTCCCGCGGGTGCAAGCTCCCGACCTACACTTACATATCGCGCTGACATTTGAAGCCTGGCCCTGCTTGCATTTCTGTCAGTGGCCTGGTTCAGCTCCCGGCGCGCTGTGCGTGTGTGATCCAGCAGCGTACTTAGTGCGATGAGCCGGCTGGGATCACGTGAGCACTGGGCAACCAATCGGAGGTTGCAAAAGTTCATTCATGAGTTTGATAGTAAGAACTGTCAAACTCATGAAAACTCCTGGCACCCAAAACACCACTAATACTTGAAAGAACATTTTAAAAAACATCGCACTACGTAAATGAACTATATATAACTTTAAAAAACTATTTTAAACAATAATTTTCAATTTTGAAAAAAATAATTTTATAAAAAATCGGGTCTAAAAATACACTTACCTGACTGTAAAATCTTTAAAAATAGTAAACCTGTGGGAAATAGTTCTAATTTTAATTAATAGAGCACTTACCTTTTAAAACTAAGTTCTTACATCTGCTTTTTTCACGCGTAAAAACCGGAGGCCTTTACGCACGGGCAACTCTTTAAAAAAAAAAGGAATTTCAGCGCACATGCAGTGCCTCAAATGTCGTACGCATTCCGCCTCTTAACCCCTTGGTTCAGAGGACAGGAAATGCTGGTTTTCAGCGCATGCGCTGTGCATCCTGAAAACCGGCACTTCCATCGGGCCCACGTGTGAGTACCCCGTCTGTACTCACGCGTTGGCACCCGAATTACTGGGCCATTAACTCTGTTTCTCTCTCTCTCTCCCACAGATGCTGCCTTATCTGCTGAGTATTTCTATCATTTTCTGTTTTCATTTCAGATTTCCCACAGCCACAGCATTTGCTTTTGATGCAGAATAGAAAGCCTGTTGCTGTAGCCCGCAAAATGAAAAGATAAAATAATGAAATCCATCTGTTTGCTTTTAAACTGCCAAACAGAGCAGAGCAATGAAAGAAATCAACATTGATTTGTGGCAATTTTGCAGGCTGGTCTGTGTGTGTGAGAGACAGACAGACAGCAAAAGCTGGTGTGTATGCAGGGCTTGTCTGTGTTCAAGTTAATTGACATGTGCACTGGTACTGCATCTCATGTCTGGAAAGAAAGCAAAGTATACAACATTAGATCATACTGATTTCATTCCACAGAGCACTGCAGTGGGATCTTACATTTTGTTTCTTGCTAGAATTTTGTGAAAAGAAAGACTACAGATATACATCAAACCATTTGATATTTTTATGGACTGGACATTATCAGGGAATTTTGTGAAGTGTTTCATGGCATATCCTTCTGTGGGATCCTACTCTCCCCTTCATCCCAAACCAAACAAGGCAAGACTTTTGTAAAAACAAAGTGTATATATATTATATATTTTTAGATTATTTTCAGAATAATCCATTTGACATTTTCTGGACTGGGCTTTATTGGGAAATGTGCTTGGAAAGTTTTCAGAGCAATAGCTCCTTTGGGATCTTTCCATTCATTTTATTCCACTCCCTGCAAATCACAGACAGACAGACATTTAGTTAACAAAAGTAAAGTATATATATTATTCCTGATTGTATTTACTTCTTTTCACTCTCCCGGGCTTTCATTTCCTCTCGGGGGCCCGCATTTCTGGGGCCTTGGCTTCACTACTTCCTGTTGGATTGACCTCATCAAACATGGCCGCACAGTCAGGAAGGGACATCATCAAAAATAGACACTCCCAGGCTGCACCCCTTACAAAGTGGATGTGTGTGTGAATATGAGTTTCTGCAAATTGCAGAGTCTGTGTGAGTGTGTCTGTATGTGAGTGGATGTCTGTGTTTCTGCAAATTGCAGAGTCTGTCTGTCATGTTACTGTAAATTTAAATTCAATGTGGGTGGGAGGGAGACTGTGAGTGAGAGAGTCAGACAGTCAGTGAGAGAGAGATATGAAATCAAAAGGCAAGTTGCAGAATAGAAAGCCTGTTTCTGTAGGCCACAAAGTGAAAAGATAACATAATGAAAAGTGTCTTTGGTTTTAATCTTCCAACACGGCAATCATCCCTCTGCAGGCTGGCCAGGGTGTCTGTGTGCGAGAGTGAGTGCAAAAGCTGGTGTTTGTGTGAGATGTGGTCTGCTGTCTTATTACCTGCTGTTGTTGTATTAAACCCTATTGATTTCATTCTGGCCTGGTCCCCAAGTAATGCTGTTGTGTGTCACTTTATTGCACTTTATTTCATTTCACTTCACTTCAAGACAGACAGTCAGTGAGGTACTGAAAAATGTCTTTGTGGACTGGCTGACAGTAGAAGCTGCTCTGGGATCTTTGCATTATTTTTATTCCACTCCACTCAAATCAAGACAAGGCTGGCAGGCAGTGAGAGAGACATATGAAATCAAGACAACATGCAGAATAGCAATAAACACAGAAAATGCTGGAAATTCTCAACAGATCAGGCAGCATCTGTGGAGGGAGAAACAGAGTTAACGTTTCAGCTGGATGATCAGTCATCAGAACCTTGCCAGAATCTGACGAAAGGTCATCATGCTGAAAAGTTGGCCCCGATTTTCTCCCAGCCGTCGGGCGGGTTTTCAGGTGGGCGGGGGCCGAAAATCACAGAAATAGGGGGTCGCGACCCCCCGCCCAATTCCCCGCCCCGCCCGACTTTCATCCCCGTGTTTCAGCGCGACCCCAATCAGTCCCGCCCGCCACAGGCGGGAATGGTCGGCGGGGGCGTAATGATCAATTATCGGCATGTTTAATCCTATTTTCAAGGGCCCGTGCAATTTTCAGCCTTTCCCCATGTAAAACACGCCTGGTGGGGACACCGCTGATGAAACCTGGCATGAACAGAGTTAGCTTGCTTGCTTTCAGCTGCAGGTCAATCAGGATTGAAGAGATTTAATCAGACAGCATTTGCAGGCTGCAGGACCTTGTTGTTGAAGGCTTAGGCACAGCTGTGGAAGGTTGGAGCCTCATACACTTCTCCAGTGTGAGCGTCTGGGAAGCCCCTCTCACCACCCTAACTCAGCGCCTTCTCAACGGAGGCATCTGCCAGAAGCAAGGGAGGCCTTTTGTTCCTTCCCTTCCTGGCATTAGAGGATCTCCAACAGCAGAGGAGGCTGGAGCAACTCCAGCAACAGCAGCACCAGCAGGAGTGACAGGCTGCGGCTCAGCCATCTGGGGCAGCACAGGCCAGCAGGGGCCAGCGCATGGAAGGCCGTCGGCGCAGGAGATACCCCCCAAACAGGGTTTACAGATACAGGGTCAGCGACCTCAAAATGACTGAGCAGCAGTGCCAGAGGCGGCTCCGACTTACACGAGAGGTTGTGACTGACATCTGCACAATGCTGCAGCAAGACCTGGAGCCCAGAGCACCAGGTCCACACTACTTACCAGTGGCCATCAAAGTCACCACCGCACTCAACTTTTATGTCTCAGGCTCCTTCCAGGGATCAGCAGCAGACATCAGCGGCATCTCTCAGGTGGCTGCACACACTTGCATCACGCAGGTAAACGATGCCCTCTTTGCCCTCGCGCACAATCACATCCATTTTACCAGGGATCGCGCAAGTTCTTGGATTAGCTTAGCTGGCAGACTTTCCAAGGGTGCAGGGCGTCATTGACTGCACACATGTGGCCCTTAGGGCACCCCACCGCAATCCAGGAGTTTTTGTCAACCGCAACAAGGGCTTCCACTCCCTTAACGTTCAGCTGGAGTGTGACCATAAGAAGGTGATTTTGCATGTTTGTGCCAGGTACCCTGGCAGCTGCCATGACTCCTTCATACTGCGCCAGTCTACTGTGCCTCCGCTATTCAGTCCGCCAAATGAACTTCAAGGATGGCTACTTGGAGACAAGGGATATCATATCCCCTGCGCTCTTGTCTAATGACGTCGTTGAGGAGCCCAGCGAGTGAAGCTGAGGAGCGCTACAACTCCAGCCACATTACCACCAGATGCATTATCGAGCAAACCATCGGATTGCTGAAGATGCACTTCAGATGCCTCGATAGATCAGGTGGAGCCCGACAGTACTCATCAGCCAGGGTCTCCAAAATTGTCATGGTATGCTGTGTGCTTCACAACATGGCACAGCGTCGTGGCTTGCCGATTCCGCAGGATCAAGAGGCACCTCACAGAGCCACCTCGGATGAGGATGACGCTGAGGAGAAGGAGGAGTAGGAGGAGGAGGAGGAGGAGGATGGAAACAAGCATTCTGCAGAGGCCCACCAACCAGCGGCACCAGTGCGTGAGAACATTGCTGGGCGGAATGCAAGGAACGCGCACATCCTGGGCAGATTTGCGTAGCCTGGTACATCAAACACTGTAGCCTCACTGCTTCTTAACTGACCATGGACAGTGGCCCATGCCTGCACATTCCTACCTATTTGACCAGCTTGGTGACATCTGCAAGTTAACCTAAGGCCTCTATGTGATATCACTATTCGCCAAATGACAAGTGCCATAACTGCAGCAGTTGCCACCAGATTTATTATGTACAGGAAATATGGAGATGGCAAAAACACTGAATGAATGTTTTGTATCAGTCTTTACAGTACAAGACACGAAGAATATCCCAACACTGGACAAACAGGGGGCTAAAGGGGGGGAGGAGCTAAACATGATCAAAATCACTAAGGAAGTGGTACTCGGTAAAATAATGGGACTCAAGGCGTATAAATCACCTGGACCTGATGGCTGAATCCGAGGGTCTTGAGGGAAGTGGCGGTAGGGATTGTGGATGCATTGGTAATAATTTTCCAAAACTCCCTGGACTCGGCAAAGGTCCCGGCAGACTGGAAAACTGCTAATGTAACACCCTTATTTAAAAAGGGCAGTAGACAGAAGGCTGGAATCTATAGACCGGTTAGCCTAACATCTGTGGTAGGTAAAATTTTGGAGTCCATTATTAAGGAGACAGTAACAGGACATTTGGATAATCATAATTTAATAGGACAAAGTCAGAATGGTTTTATGAAGGGGAAGTCATGTTTGACAAATTTGCTGGAGTTCTTTGAGGAAGTAACATATAGGGTGGATAAAGGGAAACCAGTGGACATAGTGTACTTAGACTTCCAAAAGGCATTTGACAAGGTTCCACACCGAAGATTATTGCTTAAGATATAAAATCATGGGATTGGGGGTAATATTCTGGCATGGATAGAGGATTGGCTATCTAACAGAAGGCAGAGAGTTGGGAAAAATGGTTCATTCTCAGACTGGCAATCAGTAACTAGTGGTGTTCCGCAGGGGTCAGTGCTGGGTCCCCAACTCCTTACAATCTATATTAACGATTTGGAGGAGGGGACCGAGTGTAACATATCAAAGTTTGCAGATGATACTAAGATGGGAGGGAAAGTAGTGAGTGAGGAGGACATAAAAAACCTGCAAGGGGACATAGATAGGCTACGTAAGTGGGCAGATAATTGGCAGATGGAATACAATGCTGGAAAGTGTGAGGTTATGCACTTTGGCAGGAAAAATCGTAGAGCAAGTTATTATCTTAATGGCAAGAAACTGGAAAGTACTGAGGTACAAAGGGATCTGGGGGTCCTGGAGCACGAAACTCAAAATGTTAGTATGCAGGTGCAGCAAGTGATTAAGAAGGCCAATGGAATGTTGGCTTTCATTGCTAGGGGGATAGAATATAAAAATAGGGAGGTATTGCTTCAGTTGTACAAGGTATTGGTGAGACCGCACCTGGAATACTGCGTACAGTTTTGGTGTCCATACTTAAGAAAGGACATACTTGCTCTCGAGTCAGTACAATGAAGGTTCACTCGGTTAATCCCGGGGATGAGGGGATGGACATATGAGGAGAGGTTGAGTAGATTGAGACTCTACTCATTGGAGTTCAGAAGAATGAGAGGCGATCTTATTGAAACATATAAGATTGTGAAGGGGTTGAATCGGGTGGATGCGGGGAAGATGTTCCCGATGATGGGTGAAACTAGAACTAGGGGGCATAGTCTTAGAATAAGGGGCTGCTCTTCAAAATTGAGATGAGGAGGAACTACTTCACTCAGAGGGTGGTAGGTCCATGGAATATGCTGCCCCAAAAAGCTGTAGAAGCTACATCATTACATAAATTTAAAACAGAAATAGACAGTTTCCTAGAAGTAAAGGGAATTAAGGGTTACGGGGAGCGGGCAGGAATTTGGACATGAGTCTAGCTTCGGATCGGTCATGGCCCTTTGGGTAGCAGAGCGGGTCCAGGGGCCGTGTAGCCTGATCCTGCTCCTATTTCGTGTGTCTAATTCTGTTAGATTCAGGAGATGGTTCTGTGGTAGTAGATTGGCGGTTAGGATCAGATCAGCCATAATCTTATTGAATGGCGGAGCAGGCTCGAGGGGCCGATTGGCCTACTCCTGCTCCTATTTCTTATGTTCTTATGTTCTTACAGCATTAAAACTATTTACAAGACTTTTCAACCAAGTGACTACCCTTGTGATTAGTGGTGCTTTATTTTTCTCTAACGCGTGCTCCTACGTAGTGGTACCCCTGTGGCATCAGCAGATGTGGAGGCCCCTTGCTCACTTTCCTGCTGCACCTGTCTCGACACCTTTGGCGGGCATCCTCTGGGGTGGCGAGCCTGTGACGGCTCGCCCGCAGTCTGCTGCTCCTCCGGCTGTGCAGGGCTTGAGACTCCTATCTCACTGGGGTGTGGACTCCGGCGGGCCTCTGGCCGAGTGCTCTGAAGTGGCATGGAAGTGTGAGCGCGTGGAGAGGAGCCACCACTTCCGTGAGGTGTGCCAACAACCTCCCTCTCATGGGTCAGCTCCCCCTCAGCGCCTGCAAGTGGCTGGAGAGCACCTTGCTGCACATCAGGGGAGCCATGGGGACCAGTCTCAGCACTGGAAGTCCTGCTCAGAGGGACTTCCATGAAGGTCTGGTTTCCGTGCTCAATAGATGCCCATCGCGCCTCAAGAGCTGCCATTCTATTCAGAGCACTCACCATGTTTTCGACACCCTGGCGACTAAGCTCCTCCATGACCACAGCCCTCCTCCCTTCGGCTGCAGCCCTCCTTTCTTCAGCTGCAGCCAACATTGCCACGGTGGTAACCATCCTTCCCGTGGTGATGCTTTGATGCGCCAATGACTCCAATAATGCTCTGCTCATGCTCGCCATGGACTCCTCCATTCGCTCCACACTCGCAGCGACCCTGGAAACAAAACCTCCCAGAGACTCCTGCATCTGTGCATGGAGATCCATCACCTCCTCTCTTGCGGATGGAGCCAGAGGCATAGGGTCGACATGCAGCTGAGCTGAGCTGACAGAGCCCTGCACCCTCCGAAGTGGACTCTCCACTGCTGTCCCTGTCTCCACAATCTGCTGATGCTCACTTGTGAGCTGTGATAAACCAGGTGACAACTCTACTCTATGTCCCAAAGGTCCCACCGAGGTCTGAGTGTCTGCTTTGGTGCTGGGTACGCTTACTTCTGCTGATGCTGCGCCCTCAGAGGCTGGAGCTTCCTCTGAGGAGTCTGGCTGCAAAGCCTCTTCCTCCTCGGCAGTGGCGACGGGGGCTCTGGATGGTCCTGTGGGGGAGTAAAGGAAAGAGTTAGAGATATGATGCCAAGGCTACTTGCACATTAGATTTGGCATATGCTCATATGTCCAAATGATGTGGCTTCAGAATCATATCAGCAACTCATGCTATGTCAATGAAGGAGATGGGGAACTATTCTGTCACCAGCTTGCTCCTGTCTCTCCTGCCCCAGCATCCACAGGCACATCAGCCCTAGCAATCTCCATCACTGCTTCCTCCCAGGGGCTCAGGTGTGCGATGGAGGGTGGTCCTCCTCCAGTCCTCGCATGCTCTCGTCTATTGTGAGCTCTCTTTTCCTGCAATGAGAGAGACAAGTGGAGTTTGAGTGAGAGTGCAGGAGTGAGTGTAGAGATTGCATAGCATAGATGCTTAGAAAGAGACAAAGATGGTGTGAGGCTGCAAGACCAAGGGCCCTCCCTGTGTGTTGTCAGCTGTGTTCCAAGCATCAGAGTGAGAGGCAGTGTGAGGGCTGCATGGTGGAATAGTGATGTGAAGGTGAGCATACAGAGATACGCAATGGGTAAGGGTGCATGGATGTGACTGTGAAGTGAGATGTGGAGGAAGAGATTGCTGAAGCTGAGTGCTGTTGGGGAAAGGCAATGGGCATCAGGTTGAGGGTGATGGAAACTTCGTACTTCCTTTCCCTGTGTGGTGAAGGTCATGGAAGCGCTTCCTGCACTGCATCCAGGTGCGATGGGTGACTCCCAGAGAGTTGACCTCTGCAACCAGCTCCAGCCAGGCAACACTGGTCTCTTTGGGAGGTCTCTTCCTCCCTGAGCGAGGGTAGAGGACCTCCCTGTGGGCCCTTACCCCATCCACCAAAGTCTGCAGTGACGTCTCGTTGAATTTGGCAGCAGCTCGGCCTCTGCCGCTGGCAGCAGCTGGTGCAGGCTTCTCTGCCATTGTTCAAGACTGGTTGAGAAGCATGCAGAGATTGAGAAGCTTGCTGGACAATTTAAAAGCACCACGAATGATGACATTGTACTGTGGGGCTTCCTGACTGGAATTGGACAATTAGCAGGTCAACCATTAAAGAGGAAATTTGATCAGTCATCATTTGCAGGTGGCAGGACTTTGTTGTTTCAGGCCTGGGGCAACTTTTACTAAGCTTAACCACACCTGCGGAAGGTTGGAGCCTCACACACATCTCCAGTGTGACCTCCTGCAAAACTCCGCTCGCCAGCTTCACTCAGCGTTTCCTCAACGGAGGCATATACCAGAAGCATGGGAGCCATTTATTTCCTTCCCTTCTGGGCATTAGATGAGCTCGAACACCAGCCATGGCACCAGCAGAACCAGGAAGAACAGCAGCAGCAACAGGAGCGCCAGGCTGCTGCTCACCCACCTGAAGCTGCACAGGCCAGAACGGGCCAGCACTTGGAAGTGGCTTGACAGCACCTTGCTGCACATCAGGGGACCATGGGGACCCGTTTCTGCACTGGCAGTCCTACTCAGAAGGACTTCCATGAAGGTCAGGTTTCTCTGTTCAATAGATGCCCATCGCTCCTCAAGAGATGTCATTCTATTATGAACACTCACCATGTTTTCCATACCCTGGCGACTTATCTCCTCCATGCAGGTTGCCGGCCTTTCCATGGTGATGCATTCAAGCACCAATGACTCCACAAAGGCTCTGCTTATGTTTGCTATGGACTCCTCCATTCGCTCCACACTCACAGTGACCCTGGAGACAAAACCTGCCACAGACTCCTACATCTGTTAAACATAGAAGATAGGAGCAGGAGTAGGCCATTCGGCCCCTCGAGCCTGCTCCACCATTCAATGAGATTGTGGTAAACCACTGTTATACCTGCCTGTGTGGATGTTTGTATTCCACTGTGTACATGTCTGTACATGCCTCGGCTGACTCCTCCCACGAGTCCAGGTATAAAGCTGACTGCTCCACAGTCCCTCTGTATTCTGGACTGGTCGACCACTCGAGGCACACCTTCATTCTCTTGTTAATAAATGCCTGTTTGTTACTCGCTTAACCTCAGTCTTTTGAGTAATTGATAGCGCATCAATTTTATTAACAAGATTTTTTTATAATGGAGAAGATCCTCACACCAGCATGCCTCGACTTAGACCATCAGGAGGCGGATGCATCCACCAAGTTTGCTCACTGGCTTAGGTGCTTTGAAAGATTCCTGATCGCCTCCGCTGCAACGGTCAAATCGGATGAGGACAAACTGGATGTCCTGACCTCCAAAGTGTACCACCGAGCGTACTCGGTCATCCAGGACGCGTCCTCGTACACGGCTGCTGTCAAGCTCCTCAAGGACCAGTACATGTGCCCAGTGATCGAGGTGTATGCCAGGCACCTCCTGGGGAGTCGTAAACAACAACCTGGGGAATCGACCGAGGAATACCTTCAGGCACTGTCTGTGCTTGGCCGGGCCTGTGGTTGTAAGGATGTAAAGGCCGCCGTGTACACAGAGGAACTTATCCGGGATGCTTTTGTAGCGGGCCAAAGCTCCAATTACACCCGACAGCGACTGTTGGAGCAGAGTGATCTCGACCTCAACAAGGCCTCTGAACTCGCACTATCATTGGACGCAGCCTACCGGCGCATGGATGCCTACTCCTCTGCACCGAGGACGCCGCGGGGAACAACAGCCTGGGACACGGTAGGACCATCTCATAGTGCCGTGCCACCCCAGCCACATCCCAGCAACGGCCCAACTACCGCAGCAGTGTCCCAAGGCCAGAAATGCTACTTCTGTGGACAGGCCAAACACCCCAGAGCGCGCTGCCCGGCGAAAAATGCGATCTGCTCGGGCTGCGGGAAGAAGGGACACTACGCCAGCGTCTGCAGGGCCAAAGCCACCCCGAACCCTAGCAGCGCCACGTGTGGGACATGCGGGCCGCCACCTTGGCCTCCCCAGCCACGTGCGAACCACCAGAACAGCAGCCATTTTGGACACCTCCAGCCACATGGGGATCATGGACGCCGCCATCAGTAACACCAGCCGGGATGCAGCAGGCCCCCAACACTGCCTCATCTGATACCCGCAGCGACACACCGACCCCTACGCTGGCCTCCGTTACGCTGGACCAAGCGAGACCGCACCAACTGGCCCAGTCCACAATGGACATTAAGGTAAATGGTCACGATACAACCTGCCTTTTTGACTCTGGGAGCACGGAGAGCTTCATCCACCCCGACATGGTGCGGCATTGCTCTCTCCCAGTCCTGCCTGTGCACCAGCGGATTTCTATGGCCTCCGAGTCCCAGTCGGTGGACATTGGTGGCTACTGCGTGGTGACACTCTTAGTAGACGGGACTGTGTACGATAATTTTAAACTTCTGGTCCTGCCCCACCTCTGCGCTGCCGTTCTACTGGGGTTAGATTTTCAGTGCCACCTTAAAAGTGTTACGATGGCGTACGGTGGACCCCTCCCCCCACTCACAGTCCGCAGCCAGCAGCTTCCAAATTGCCCGCCGTGCACCAGGTGCAACCTCTCCACACTCAGAGTCACCCCCCCCCACTGTTTGCTAACCTCACCTCCGACTGTAAGCCCATCGCCACAAAGAGCAGGCGATACAGTGCCGGGGACAGGGTTTTCATTAAAACCGAAATGGAGTGGCTCCTGAAGGAGGGGATTATTGAGGGCAGCACCAGCCCCTGGCAAGCCCAGGTTGTGGTCGTTAAGACCAGCGAGAAGCAGCGCCTGGTCATCGACTACAGCCAGACAATAAATCGCTGCACCCTGCTGACCGCTTACCCACTCCCCCGCATACCTGATATGGTCAAACTGATCGCGCAGTACCGCGTCTTCTCGACCATTGCCCTGAAATCAGCATACCACCAGCTCCGTATCCGCCCTGAGGACCGCCAGTATACTGCCTTTGAGGCAAACGGCCGCCTCTATCACTTCCTTAGTGTTCCCTTTGGCGTCACCAACGGGGTCTCCGTCTTCCAAAAGGAGATGGACCGGATGGTCGATCAAAATGCATTGCAGGCCACTTTCCCATCTCTCGACAATGTGACCATCTGCGGCCATGACTTGCAGGACCATGACGCATACCTCGAAAAATTCCTCTGCACCACCCAACTCCTGAACCTGACGCATAACAAGGAGAAGTGCATATTCCGCACAACACGCCTCACCATCCTTGGCTGTGTTGTGGAACACGGAGTCATCGGTCCCGACCCCGACCGGATGCGTCCCCATATGGAACTCCCACTGCCCCACTGCCTCAAGGCCCTGAAGAGGTGCCTAGGGTTTTTCTCCTATTACGCCCAGTGGGTCCCCTACTATGCGGACAAGGCCCGTCCGCAGATCAAGTCCACCTCTTTTCCCTTAACGGCAGAGGCCTGCTTAGCCTTCCACCGTATCAAGGAAGACATTGCCAAAGCCACCATGCATGCAGTGGACGAATCCATCCCCTTCCAGGTGGAAAGCGACGCGTCCGACTTTGCCCTGGCCGCTACCCTTAATCAGGCGGGGAGACCCGTGGCATTCTTTTCACGAACCCTCCAGGGCCCGGAGACCAGACAGACCGCTGTTGAGATGGAGGCCCAGGCTATTGTTGAGGCTGTGCATCATTGGAGGCACTACCTGGCCGGAAAACGATTTACCCTGCTCACTGATTAGCGTTCAGTTGCTTTTATGTTTAACAACAAGCAGAGGGGCAAAATCAAAAATGACAAGATCTTGAGGTGGAGAATCGAACTTTCCACCTACAATTATGAGATATTGTACCGGCCTGGGAAGCTCAATGAACCCCCGGATGCTCTATCGCGTGGCACCTGCGCCAGCGCGCAGATCGATAGACTGCGGGCCCTCCACAATGACCTCTGCCACCCGGGGGTCACCAGGTTCTTCCACTTCATCAAGGCCCGCAATCTGCCAAACTCCATTGAGGAGGTCAGGACCACGACCAGGAACTGCCAAGTCTGCGCTGAGTGCAAACCGCACTTTTATAGACCAGACAGGGCTCACCTGATAAAAGCCACTCGCCCCTTCGAGCGCCTGAGCGTTGATTTTAAAGGGCCTCTCCCCTCCTCCGACCGCAATGTGTACTTCCTCAACATTATTGATGAGTACTCCCGTTTCCCGTTCGCCATCCGCTGCCCGGACATGACCAGTGCCACGGTCATTAAATGTCTGAACGACCTCTTCACCCTGTTCGGTTTCCCCAGCTATATCCATAGCGACCGGGGCTCATTGTTTATGAGCGAGAAACTCCGCCAGTACCTGCTCGCTAAGGTTATTGCCACAAGCAGGACCACCAGTTACAACCCCCGGGGGAACAGACAGGTGGAAAGAGAGAGTGCGACAGTTTGGAAGGCCGCCCTGCTAGCCTTAAATTCTAGGGACCTTCCGACCTCCCGCTGGCAGGATGTGCTCCCTGATGTACTCCACTCTATTCGGTCACTGCTCTGCACTGCCACTAACGCCACCCCTCATGAGAAAATGTTTGTCTTCCCAATGAAGTCCACATCGGGGACTTCGCTACCACCATGGCCGACGTCCCCAGGGCCGGTCCTACTGAGAAGACACGTGAGGACCCATAAAACGGACCCCCTGGTCGAGAGGGTCGACCTCCTCCACGCCAACCCCCAGTATGCTTACATTGCGTACCTGGACGGGTGGGAGGACACAGTCTCCATACGAGACCTCGCACCCTCGGGGACCCAGTAACCCACTACCCACGACCACCCACCCCCCCACGATCCAATATCCAACTCCAGCAGACGGCACGCCTGGGCCCCGCGACACGCTCGACACCCATGAGGACTACACGCCAGTGCCCCAGCCTACGCGGGACTCGACGCCGGAAGCTTCACTACCCCTGCTGTCGCTACGTCGATCACAGCGGCAGACAAGACCTCCGGAGAGACTCCAATACACAAACTTTTAATACACTTTACCCCGCCGGACTCATTTTTAAACAAGGGGTGAATGTGGTAAACAACTGTTGTACCTGCCTGTGTGGGTGTTTGTATTCCACTGTGTACATGTCTGTACATGCCTCGGCTGACTCCTCCCACGAGTCCAGGTATAAAGGTGACTGCTCCAGAGTCCCTCTGTATTCTGGACTGGTCGACCACTCGAGGCACACCTTCATTCTCTTGTTAATAAAAGCCTGTTAGTTACTCGCTTAACCTCAGTCTTTTGAGTAATTGATAGCGCATCAGAGATCATGGCTGATCATCCAAATTCAGTACCCTGTTCCTGCCTTCTCTCCAATCCCTTGATCCCTTTAGTCTTAAGAAATATATCCAACTCCTTCTTGAATATATTTAATGAATTGACCTCTACTGCCTTCTTTGGCAGAGAATTCCACAGGTTCACCACTCTCTGGGTGAAGAAATTCCTCCTCATCCCTGTCCTAAATGGCTTACCCATTATCCTTAGACTGTGACCCCTGGTTCTGGACTCCTCGACCACCGGGAACATCCTTCCAGCATCTAGTCTGTCTCGTCCTGTTAGAATTTTATAAGTTTCGATGAGATCCCCTCTCATTCTTTTAACTCCAGCGAGTACAAGCCCAATCATCCCAATCTCTCCTTTTACGTCATTCCTGCCATCCCAGGTATCAGCCTGGTGAATCTTCGCTGCACTCCTTCCATGGCAAGAACATCCTTCCTCAGATAAGGCAACCAAAACTGCACACAATACTCAAGATGTGGCCTCACCAAGGCCCTGTACAACTGCAGCAAGACATCCTTGTTCCTGTACTCAAACCCTCTCGCTACGAAGGACTTCATACCATTTGCCTTCTTAACTGTCTGCTGCACCTGCATGCATACTTTCAGCGACTGGTGCACAAGGACGCCCAGGTCTCGTTGCACTTCCCCTTCTCCCAATCTATTGCCATTTAGATAATAATCTGCCTTCCTGTTTTTGACACCAAAGTGGATAACTTCACATTTATCCACGTTATATTGCATCTGCCATGCTTCTGTCCAATCACCCAACCTGTCCAAATCATACTGGAGTTTCTCGGCATCGTCCTCACAGCACACACGACCACCCAGCTTTGTGTCGTCTGCAAACTTGGAGATATTACACCTAGTTCCCTCGTCCAGATCATTAATATATATTGTTCCTGGAGTTCCAGCCCCGCTGATCTTATGGATGGACCCAGAGGCAAAGGGTCGACATGCAGCTGAGCCGAGCTGGCAGAGTCCTGCGCCCTCCGACTAGCACTCTCCACTGCTGTCCCTGTCTCCACAATCTGCTGATGCTCACTTATGAGCTGTGATACACAGGTGACAACACTACGCTATGTCCCGAAGGTCCGACCGAGGTGTGAGTGTCTGCGCTGGTGCTGGGTGTGCTGAATTCTGCTGATGCTGCGCCCTCAGAAGTTGCAGATTCCTCTGAGGAGTCTGGCATCTCACGCTCTTCCTCCTGGACAGTGGGGACGAGGGCTCTCGATGGTCCTGTGGGGGAGTCAAGGAAAATGTTGGAGACACGATGCCAAGGTTCGATGCACATTGCATTTTTCAGATGATCATCAGTCCATATGATGTAGCTTCAGAATCATTATCAGCGACTCATGCAATGCCAGTGAGAAAGATGGAAATCTATTCTGTCACAAGCTTGCGGGGATGCACCTGCCTGTCCTTCCCCAACTTCCGCATCTCTGTCAGCCCCGACAATCTCCAGGACGGCTTCATCCCAGGGGGTGAGCTGGGTTAATGAGGGCAGCCCTCCTCCTGTCCTGGCTCGCTCTCTCCTGTTGTGAGCTCTCTTTTCCTGCAATGAGGGAGACAAGTGGAGGTTGAGTGAGAATGAAGGAGTGAGTGCAGAGATTGCATAGAATAGATACATAGAAGGAGACAGAGATGGAGTGAGATTGCAAGACCAAGGGCCCTCCCTGTGTGTTGTCAGTTGTGTTCAAAGCATCAGAGTGAGAGGGAGTGTGAGGGCTGCATGGTCGAATAGTTGGGGGATGTGAGCATAGAATGGCTAACGGTGCATGGGTGTGAGTGTCAAGTGGGATGTGGAGGAAGAGATTGATAAGTTGAGTGCTGGTGCTGGTGAGGAAAGGCAATGGGGATCAGATTGAGGGTGATGGAAATTTCGTACAGTACTTATGTTTCCAGTGCGATGCAGGTCATGCAATCTTTTCCTGCACTGCATCCAGGTGCGCCATGTGAGCCCCAAGGAGTTGACTTCCCCAGCCACCTGTAGCCACACAGCCTTGGTCTGACTGGGAGGCATCTTCCTCCCTGTGGGCCCTAGCACAATCCAGCAATGCCTGGAGTGAAGCCTCATCAAATTTTGGGGCAGCACTTGCCCTCCCGCTGGCCGCTGCTCCTGCAGGCTCCTGTGCCACCTTAATGGTAAAGTTTGGAAGCCTGCAGAAGAAGCAAGGCTTGCTGTGGACCTTAAAAGCAGCAGCAATCATTATGTCATATTCTGCGACTTTCTGACTGGAAATACTCAATTGCCAAGGGTTCCCACACGTTGTAAATCAATTGGCCCATTGAGTTAAAATTGCATCAATCTCACAGACCCATTTAGATTCATGTGGGAAACACTAAATTCGGGGAACCTGACAGTTCCCCGCAGCTGAGTTAAAATTGACCCCATTAAATTTTAAAATTATTTTCAGAAATATCCATTTGATATTTTCTGGACTGGGCTTTATTGGGGAATGTGCTCGGGATGTTTTCAGAGCAATATCTCCTTTGGGATCTTTCCATTAATTTTATTCCACTTCATGCAAATCACAGACAGATATTTAGTTAACAAAAGTAAAGTATATATATTAGTTATTCCTGTTTGCATTTACTTCTTTTCACTCTCCTGGGATTTCATTTCCTCTCTGGGGCCCGGATTTCTGGGACCTCGGCTTCACTTCTTCCGTTTGGATTGCACTCATCAAACATGGCCGCACAGCCAGGAAGAGACATCATCAAAAATTGGCACTCCCAGGCTGCACCCCTTTCAAAGTGGATGTGTGTATGTGATTTTGAGTTTCTGCTAGTTGCAGAGTCTGTGTAAGTGTATCTGTATGAGCATGGGTGTCTGTGTTTCTGCAAATAGCAGAAACTTTTTGAGTTTGTCTGTACGTGCGTGGGTGTCTGTGTTTCTGCAAATTTCAGAGTCTGTGTGCCATGTCACTGTAAATTTTAATTCAATGTGGGTTGGAGGGAGAGCGTGTGAGTGAGAGACAGACAGAGAGTCAGTCAGTGAGAGAGAGAGACATGAAATCAAAGGCAAGATGTGTTAGATCCATGGTTCAGTGGATAAATAATTACACGGATGCTGTACATAAACAAATAACAGGTCTTTACTGGAGGAGGGTCATCTCCAGACTGGGGTACAGAGGCATGCGCACAGCTTATATACTGGTGTGGTCACTGCCGGTACTACAGTAAACAGGGGCTGTAAAAAGTAGTTCTGACTTAAAGCACATACACTACAATTCCACCCTTTTTAGATTAATAATAACCCCTTAATATTCAAATAACAATTACATTTTTACATGTACATTCAATAACAAAAGTCCATTTATTCATTCAGTCTTTGGGGCAGCTTCCTGACCCTTCCGGGATGGTGCCTTTCCGGAGGTTCTTGTTCTTGGTGCAGAGGTGATTCTGACCCCTTTTCATCGGCTAGTTCATCGGGTTCCAATGCTACTGGGTCTGAAGTACATGCTACCGGTATATCGGGTTCATCCCCAGGTACTCGAGACATGGGGTTGACGCCTTCCTGTGACGCTAAGATCTGATCGACGTAGCGTCTCACAATGTTCTCCCTGACATCCACTGTGTACATTAATGGCCCCTGCCTTGTACATATCGTTCCGGGTTGCCACTTCTCTGTTCGATAGTCACGGGCCAAGACTGGTTGCCCTACATTGAAGCTCCTTGCCGGCTTCTCGTTGATGTGCTGGAATTATTTGTCCTCAACATTTCTTCGCTCATTTGGTCTGAGCAAGTCCAGACGAGATCTCAACCTTCGGTTAAAGAACATCATGGCCGGGGTCTGGTTGGTAACTGCATGTGTCGCGTTTCGGTAGGCTAATAAGAAATTGTCCATCTTATGCTGTAGTGGAATTTTCTCATCGCACATGGCCTTTATCGCCTTCTTAAAGGTTTGTACGAACCTCTCAGCCAATCCATTGGTGGCTGGATGATACGGGACGGATGTGTAATGCCTTACCCCATTCCTTTTCATGAATTTTTGGAACTCTTCGGACACAAACTGTGGTCCATTATCAGAGCAGATCTGCTCTGGCAAACCGTTTCTGGCAAATATGGTCCGTAGGACTGCAATTGTTTTCTCTGTAGTGATTGAAGACATCTTTATCACCTCAGGCCACTTTGAATGAGCATCCACTGCTATTAAGAACATTGAGTCCATGAATGGACCAGCGAAATCAATGTGCACCCGTTGCCATGGAGAGGAGGGCCACTCCCATGCGTGTAGCGGGGCATGTGGTGGTGCATTTTGGACCTTCTGGCATCCTAAGCAGCTCTTAGTTAGGTCTTCGATTTGTTGATCGATTCCCGGCCACCACACATAAGCCCTAGCAAGGCTTTTCATTTTCACTCCCCCCAGATGACCTTCATGTAGCTCCTTTAGCACTCTCTCCCTTAACTTGGGTGGAATCACCACTCTGGATCCACACATCACTGTCCCCTGGCACACTGACAGCTGTTCTCTTCTGGATGAGAATGCTGGCAACAGTGAGTCGCCATGTGTTGGCCATCCCCTCACCGTCAATACATATACCCGTGACAGCGTTGGATCATTGCGGGTCTCCTTCTCTATATCCGCGTTTGTTACTGGCAATCGTTCAATTATCGACAAATAAAATATCTCGATATGTTCCACTGCTTTTGCTTCCTCCACCGTAGGCAGTGGCAGGCGTGATAGCCCATCAGCGTTCCCATGCTGTTTCATGCCTTTATATTCTATTTCATATTGAGTCGCCCCTAGAAACAGGGACCATCTTTGTAACCGCTGTGCAGTCATTACTGGCACGCCCTTCTTCGGATTAAAGATGGAGACAAGTGGTTGGTGGTCAGTCAGCAAGGAGAACTTCTGCCCATGCAGATAATGGTTGCATTTTTTCACTCCCCATACTAGGCTGAGGGCCTTCCTGTCAATCTGGGCGTAGTTGCGCTCGGCTGAGGTTAGTGACCGAGAGGCAAAGTCTACTGGCCTCTTCAACCCGTCTGGGAATTTGTGCAACAGCACCGCTCCAATGCCGTAGGTTGATGCATCACATGCCAAACGAATTGGTAGTGCTGGGTTGAAATGGGCCAACACCTCTTTTGATGTGATCTATTCTTTACACTTCTGGAAAGCTCATCTACGTTCGTCATCCCACTTCCATGGTACCCCTGTTTGCAGTAGGATGTTCAGCGGGTGTAATACCGTAGACAAATTTGGTAAGAACTTGTGGTTATAGTTTACCAGCCCGAGGAACGACCTCAGTTGTGACACATTTTCCAGTGCTGGAGCCTTGACTACAGCCTCAATCTTGTCAGGGGACTTATGTAACCCCTCTTCATCGATGACGTGGCCGCAATACGAGATCTGTTTCTGGAAAAACTCGCACTTGTGGCGATTAGCGCATAGCCCAAGTTAGCGAGGTGATCACCGTCATTTTCGTCCGTGACCAAGATGTCATCCAAATAACACTGGGGCCTAGAAATTCAGTCGCGTTTGCGCCCACTTATTGCCTAAAGAGTGGTTTGCGCTGGAAGTTCTTTAGTGCCCGAAATTCAGTTGGTGCCTAAAATCGGCTTTAGCCGGTAGTGTTGCGCCAGCACCGATGACGTCATTGGTGTGCGCAGCACCCCAGTTCCAACGTGATTCCGTGCTGAAGGCCAAATTCAGTTGTGGCCGCCTCGCCCGTAGCGGCTGCAAACAGCGTTTGAAAAACGGGGCCTTGCAGCTCCGAGAGGCCGGCGCATAAACGTGGTGGGGCGGCCGGCCGCATTCCCGGCGGCCGCCTGGCCGCACGTCCCTCCCTGGACTCCTGCACCACCCCCCCATGGCATTGGTGTCTGACACCCGCGAGCCCGGCACTTCTCCGTGGTGCCGGGCTCATTTGCCGGGGGAATCCAGCAGCGATCTCACGGCTGCAGGCAGCTCCTCCTTAAGAGAAGGAGGAGGCCTGCAGTACCCCAGCCTGCCGCACCGCATCGGGTGGCGCAGCGGCAGCTGGACGCCTGAAATTGACTTTCATTGCCCCAAGCGAGGCGGCCAAACCCTGCAATAGCGCCCGCCTCCGTCTTGGGGTGCTGCAACTGAATTTCAGGCGGGCGCTACGGGAATCCGGGCGAGCGCTAACTTTCGGGCGCTAAAGACCTGGCGCAGCGGTAGCGAATTTCTAGGCCTGGGTCCCTGGAATCCCTTGCAGGACCTGATCCATCGCCCTTTGCCAGATAGCTGGAGACGAGGCTACTCCAAACACCTGCCGGTTGTATTGATAGAAACCTTTATGGGTGTTGATTGTAAGGTAATGTTTTGAAGCTTCTTCTAACTCCATTTGCAAGTACGCCTGGGCTAGATCAATTTTGGTGAAGCGTTTACCACCAGATAGCAAGGCAAAAATATCCTCAATTCGTGGAAGCGGATATTGCACCGTGTGAAGGACTGGGTTCACTTTCACCTTAAACTCCCCACAGATGCGGACCTTCTTTGGTTCCCCAGGCGTATTACTCAACGACCTCTTCATTACAGGAACGATGGGTGTAGCCCACTCGCTCCAGTCCACTTTGGACAGTACTCCTGAACTTTCCAACCCTTCCAGCTCTGCTTCAACCGCTGGTCTGATCGCATAAGGCACTGGTCTGGCCTTCAGAAATTTTGGGCTTGCATTATCCTCTATTTTAAATGTTGCTGTTATTCCTTTTAGTGTTCCTAGTCCCTCCTGGAACACTTCCTTTGAATCAGTTAGCATTTTTGACAGTCGTCCAGTTGTGACGTCGTCATCCTTTTTGGCCTCCACCTTCAGTGCCTGTATGGAATGCCAATCTAAATGTATCTTCCAGATCCATTCACGTCCTAGCAGTGGTGGTCCTCCATTTGGCAATACATATATATCCATTTTAGGTATTTCCTGACCTTTATATGTCACTTTTCACCCTTATTTTTCCTTTGGGGTAGACTTTTTGCCCCGTATATGTCTTCAAGACAATCTCTGTAGCTTTCAAGGGTATGTGTGAAAATAGCCGCTTGTAGTCTCTTTGATTTATGGCTGTTAGAGCTGACCCTGTGTCCAATTCCATTTCCACTTGGACTCCATCTATCTTGAGTGTAACCCAGATAGTCTGGTGATCCTCCATTTCGGTTACATTATGTAGTTTCAGACAACCCAGCTCCTTGCTTCCGGAGTCCATGTCACTTTTCTGTTCGTCTGAACCACTGTACATCACCTGGTGTACCTTTTTTACTTCTCCTGTGGAGATTTCTTATTGTTGGTTTTCTTCCCAGACCTGCAGACTCTTGCTATGTGTCCTGCTTTCCCACACTGTCTGCACACTTGGTCCTTGAACCAACAATCTTTCTGGTCATGTGTTGTTCTGCCACAACAATAGCACTTCCCTGTTCCATAGGTCATTTCGTTGGTGCCATATTCTTGCGGTCTCCGTTGTATCTCTGCAGCGCCCCTTGCAGCTGCTTCGTGTGATACTACCATACTGAAACCTTTGTCCAGCGTAAGGTCCTTTTCTGATAGAAGCCGTTTCTGGGTTCCTTCACTTTGTAGCCCACACACAAACTTGTCCCTTAACGTGTCTGCTAGTCCCGCTCCAAACTGGCAGTATTTTGATAGCTTGCGCAGTTCCGTTAGGTACTCAGCATTGCTTTCGTCTTTCTTTTGGTTCCTTTTATGGAACTTAAATCGTTCTGCTATCAGCAGCGGTGTGGGGTTTAAGTGGTCCCGCAGGATTTCTATTATGCTTTCAAAATTCTTTTTTACCGGCTTCTCTGGCGTTATTAGATTTCGCAGTAAACCATAAGTTTTTGCACCCAAGGAATTTAACAGAACCAGTGCTTTATTAGCATCTGGCACTTCATTCGCCCTGCAGTACACCTCAATACATTCCACATATGTCGCCCAATCTTCGACTTCATTGTCGAACGTAGAGATACTGCCACTCTTCGGCATCCTTGGTTGTGCGTTAACTATCCCCAATGGCACCTCCCGCACTTCCCCTTCTTCTCCGCTGGCACAAAATGGCGTCTCCCGCACTTTCCTTCCTTCCCGCGCTCGCCCGTCTTCTCCGCTGCGGCTTCGCAAAATGGCATCTCCCGCGCTCTTCCTTCTTCTCCGCGGTATGATTATATTGAAGACTGTATAGACTATGACGCTGCTATCGAAATTTTACAGCAGCTATTTGTCAAGTCCCTGAATGAAGTCTTTGCTCGACACCTACTGGCCACAACTCGGCAGCAGCCTGGGGAATCACTCGATGAATTCCTCCAGAAACTTCACAGGCTCAGCAAAGATTGTAACCTTAAAGCAGTTACAGCTGAACAGTATCAAGAGGAACTAATGCGTGATTCCTTTATCAATGGGATTGCGTCCCCTTTTATACGTCAGCGCCTGCTGGAATATAAAACCCTCAATTTATGGGCTGCTTATCACCAGGCGTGTTCCCTGGACTTGGCCAAGAAGAATGCAGACACTTATCTCCCACCACATGCACGGGCGGCGGCTATCACCCTTAATAAGTCTTTCGATAGGTCTCGGGTGGATGCCCCCGCTGATGATGACTCTACTCTAACGGACGACGACCCTACCCTAGAGGCCTTTACTGATGACGACCCCGCCCTAGCAGCATCCTGGCAATCAGGAAGAAAGTGTATCTTTTGTGGAGGTATGTTCCATTACAGAAAATTTTGCCCGGCTCGTAATGTAATCTGCAATCATTGCATCAAGAAAGGACAATTTTCCAAGGTATGCCAGTCACGGGCCTCTGCTAACAAGGAAGGCCGCTCCTCTAAAGTATACCGTCGAGAGCTCCTGTTAGCTTCACAGTTGTTATCTATGGAGCTGCTCCTCCCTCAAGAACCGCTGCTAAGGCTGCAGCTGCTGAAGGAAAAATTACCCCTCCTCCCATCACAGCTGTTTTTCCCCAAAGTTTGTCCCATGCAGCTACGAATGTTTCAGTAAATGGGCACACTCTAAGCATGCTAATCGACTCCTGCAGCTCTGATGGCTTCATTAGTAATCGGGCTGTCAGCAGGTTAAAACTGCACATTTATCCCTCAGACAGGGAGATTGCAATGGCTCGGACGACTCTGACCACCAATTCTTCTGGCTTCTGTCTTGTCAACCTCATCCTCAATGGCCGCACTTATCTCTCCACCCAGCTCGGAGTACTCGAAAACTTATGTAGCGATGTGCTTCTGGGACAGGACTTCCAGAAGCAGCACAAAAGACTCACTTTTGAGTTTGGAGGGTCGAAGCCGGAGCTTAACATTTCTAAGGTGCCGTTTTGTGTGCTCTCGGCGGCCTCCCTGTTTGCCAATCTCTCCCCCCACTGTAAACCCATAGCCACCAAATTGCGGTGCTTTAGCCAAGGTGACCGAGCATTTATCGAGGCAGAAATCTCTCACCTTTTAGCTGACGGTATTATCGAGCTGTGTTCATCCCCCTGGTGAGTTCAAGTCGTAATTGTGAAAAACCCTTTAAAACAACAAAAGAAACGTCTGTGTGTTGATTATTCACAGACTATTAATCAATATACCGGTCTGGATGCCTACCCACTACCACGCATAGATGACATGGTCAACAACCTTGCCAAATACAAGGGATTTTCAACCTTCGATTTAAAGAGTGCATACCATCAGGTACCGCTGAAAGACTCTGTCAAAAAGTATACGGCCTTTGAGGCCAATGGTTGGCTTTACCAGTTTTGTCGCTTTCCATTTGGGGTCACCAATGGGGTGGCCGTCTTCCAATGGGCAATGGACGGCCTAGTCCGGCAAGAGAACTTGACGGATAGCTTTCCGTATTTAGACAATATCACTATTGCCGGCCATGATCAAAAGGAGCATGACGCCAATCTTAAGAGATTTTTTGGCGTTCTCTGTCGTCGCCACTTAACGTTAAACGAATCCAAATCAGTGTAATCGGTGCTATCAGTGAACATTCTAGGCTATTGGGTGGGCAACGGTGTTATTAAACCGGACCCAGAGTGACTTCATCCACTTCAGGAGCTCCCTCCCCCTACAAATCTCAGCTCTCTTCGTCGGGCACTTGGCATGTTTGCTTATTACGCAAAGTGGATACTTCACTTCTCCGATAAAATACAGCCGCTGCTTCATGCGAAGTCTTTTCCATTAGAAGCAACGGCTAGTTCTGCCTTCAACCTCCTCAAACGACAGCTGGAGAAAGCCACACTTCGCTCCATTGATGAAAACCTTCCTTTTGTTGTCGAATGCGATGCATCGGATGTGGCGATCTCGGCTACCTTGAATCAAGGTGGTCGGCCCGTGGCATTCCTATCCAGAACCTTACAGGGTAGTGAGCTCCATTACTCCCCCCATCAAGAAGGAAGCTACAGCCATCATCGAGGCTGTACACCAATGGAGTCATTTGCTTGCTCGGCATCATTTCACGTTCATAACTGACCAGCACTCTGTGGCCTTCATGCTGGATAACTGGAAGTGCACGAAAATCAAAAATAATAAAATTCAACTCTGGAGGATGGAGCTGTCTACCTTTGGATTTACTATCCGTTACCGACACGGCAAACAGAATGTGGCCCCAGATACCTTCACATGGGCATTTTGCTCTTCAATGTCAATGTCGACTCTGGCGGATCTGCATATGGACTTATGCCATCCTGGCATTACCCGTATGTTGCACTTTGTGCACTCCAAAATACTACCATTCTCAATGGAGGACGTAAAGAAAACATACTCCTCCTGTAGGATTTGTGCAGAATTGAAAACACAATTCTTCCGCCCATCAGATGACTTACTCATACATGCAATGCAGCCTATGCTGAGGCTCAGCATAGACTTTAAAGGGCCATTGCCTCCATCGACGTGGAACACCTACCTACTTACGATGGTAGACGAGTATTCACGCTTTCCCTTTTCCTTCCCCTGTCCTAATATGCTTACCTCTACGGTAATAAAATGCCTCGATCAGGTCTTTTCCCTCTGTGGGATGGCCAATTTTATCCACACAGATCGAGGTCCCTCCTTTATGTCGAGTGAACTTAAAACTTATCTCTCCCAACGGGGAATCGCCTCGAAGAAGACGACACCATATCACCCAATCGGCAATGGACAGGTTGAACGATACAATGCCATCACCTGGAATGCTGTTCGTCTGGCACTGAGGTCATGCAACCTACCAGACCAGCAGTGGGAAACTGTGCTCCCCGATGTGTTACACTCTATCAGGTCTCTTCTCTCCACATCCACCAATGTCACACCTCATGAGCGATTCTTCAAGTTCCAGCGTCGCTCTACACATGGGACATCTCTACCCTCATGGTTGGTGGCTCCAAGCCCTGTGCTACTCCGGAGGTTCGTCCGGTCGGCCAAGAACGACCCTCTCATTGATGAGGTGGAGTTAACGGAGGTAAACCCCACGTATGCGCACGTGCGGTAACCCGATGGCCGGGAGTCCACTGTCTTGCTCAGAGATCTGGCTCCCTGCCCAACCGTTCACACGGGCCTGAATAATGTAGGATCCCACGCTGATGATGTCAACACTCCGCACCCCTATGAAGATGACGCCATACCTGGGACATTGAGGGATCTGCCGGCAGTGCTACCAGATCGACTCAGGGAGCGGAAAGCTCCCCGTAGGATGGCCACCCTTAATTAGGACGCCCGACAATCTCCGGCAAAACCCAGGATGAGGCAGCAGTGCGCCTGTGGGGACCCGCACCCGGAGCCATGATATTCCCAGGCCTCCACAGGATGATCAAGATGACACAGACTCTACCGACCTACCGGTATGGGCCAAGTGACCCAGGGACCAGGACACGGTCTGGGGAGACGTGCCTTCCGGTCACAAGCAGAAAGCTAAATGACTATGGCTATTTTTGTTCCGACTAGTCAGTTAAAGGAAGACTGGACTTCCAAACTTTTTAGGGAGGAAGAATGTCATAAATCGCAACTTCTACAAGAAGTACTACTGAACAGCCAGCTGAGGGCACCGCCCGAGGAGTATAAATACTTGGGCGTGGGCCCACCTTGGACTGAGACAGTCTGGAAACAGGAAGCTAGTGACTACTAACTAGACCTCCATGTTTTGTTACAAGTCGATTAAAGCCTTGCTTTATGTACAACCAAGTGCATAGTGAGTCTTTATTACATCAAATACGTGGCTAGAGGAATGGTGCAGGAGGAGTGATACAAATTCCTGGGACAATAGAACCTGTTCTGGCGGAGGTGGGAACAGTACAAAGTGGATGGTTTGCACCTGGGCAGGACCAGGAACGATGTCCAAGGGGAAGTGTTAGCTAGTGCTGTTGGCAGGGGTTTGGAACCTGTGCAGGGAGACAGAGAAAAGGGAAACAAGAATAGAAGCAAAAGATAGGAAGAAGAAAAGCAAAAGTGGAAGGCAGTGAAATAAAGGATGTAAATCAAACAGGGCCACAGGAAAAAATAATTGTAAATGGACTAAGAGTGTTAAAAAAACAAGCCTGAAAGCTTTGTGTCTTAAAGCGAGGAGCATTCTTAATAAGGTGCATGAAATAGATGCGCAAATAGATGTGAATGGATATGATATAATTGGGATTACAGAGACATGGCTCCAGGGTGACGAAGGCTTGTAACTCAACATCCAGGGGTAGTCAATATTCAGGAAGGATGGGCAATATGTAAAAGGAGGTGGGTTAGTGTTGCTGGTTAGAGAGGAGGTTAACACAATAGTAAAGAAGGAAATAAGCTCGGATGATGTGGGATCTGTATGGGATGAGCAGCGAAATACCATGGGGCAAAAAACATTACTGGTGTGGCGTACCAATCACAGAAAGGACACAATCCGCTTTCCGGACCGTTGACTATAAATCAGGAGTCATGCCTTTAAGAAGGATCACACCTTTAAGAAACTCGATCTGCAACATAGGTAAGCCCAGAGCGGGGAAGGATCAGTCAAAGCTGTGCACTGATGAAAGGCAGTCGTACTTTGTGTAGTCTCTGACTCCATTTTGTGTTCAGCATGCAGCCTTAGCAATTAAACCTTTTCTGTTGAAGCTCTCCGAGTTCAGTATTTTTTGCTAGGAGTACGTAGACTCCTACATTGGTGACCCCGACTCTCAGGATGACTCCTAAGCGGAACCATGGCTGACACAAACGCAGTTTCTGTGAAGCTGCCGGAGTTCTGGGAGAACCTGGCCACCGCCTGGTTCCTTCAAGCTGAATCGCAATTCTGACTCCGCGGCATCACCGCCGAGGCAACGATGTACGACTACATCCTCGCCTCCCTGGGCAGCTGCACAATCACGAAAGTCTGGACAACAATACAAAACCCTCCGGAGGAAGGCAAGTACGCACATCTCAAGGCCGCGCTCATTTAAAAATTCGCAGCCTACCAATTCTTGCGCAACTGCCACCTCCTCGAACTCCCGGGCCTCGGTGACTCCATGCCGTCGGACTTGCTCTCACACATGCTTGCTCTGACCGACGAGAAACCGCCCGTCTCCCTCTTCCACACGCTCTTTATCCGCCAACTACCTCCCAGCATCCGCCCGGCGATCATGGCGTCCAGCCTCACGGAACTCGAGGCCCTGGCCGACAAAGCCGATAAGCTCCTGTCCACCAGCTCCCACCACGCCGGATCGGTACCCCATACCGCACATTCAAGACTTCTCGGCTAGACTGGCCGGCTGCTCAGTCTTCTCCAAAGTCGACCTGGAGCGTGGTTACCATCAGGTGCCAGTCCACCACACAGACGTTCCCAAGATGGCCATAATCACCCCTTTTAGGCTATTCGAGTTCCTCCGAATGCCGTTCGGCCTCAAAAACGCGGCCCAGGCCTTCCAGCAGCTCATGCACTCGGTCCTCCCGGACCTGAAGTTCCTCTTTGTCTACCTGGATGACATCCTGGTAGCTAGTTCCTCCAAGCAGAAACTCATCGAGCACCTCTGCACCCTGTTCCAGTGGCTCAGTGAGCACGGGCTCATCATCAGCCCAGCCAAGTGTCAATTCGGCCTTAGCAGGATCGAATTCCTCGGCCACCACATCATGCAGGACGGAGCCATTCCCCTGCCCGCCAAGGTGCAAGCTGTCCAGCAGTTCCCCCGGCCGACCACCATCAAAGGCCTCCAGGAGTTCTTGGGGATGATCAACTTTTACAACTGCTTCATTCCCGGAGCGGCCTCCCTCATGCGGCCCCTATACGAAGACCTCCGGGGTAAGAAAGACAGAATGGCGATCGAGTGGTCAGCGGACATGTTGACCGCTTTCGACTCGACCAAAAAGGCGCTCGCCGACGCCACCATGCTCGCTCACCCACAGCCCAATGCCAGGGTGGCCCTCACCACGGACGCCTCCGACCACGCGGTCGGCGCCGTGTACGAACAGTGGGTCAACGGGGCCTGGCAACCGCTGGCCTTTTTCAGCCGCCAACTGCGCCCCCGGAGGACAAATACAGCGCCTTTGACCGCGAGCTCCTCACACTGTACCTGGCAGTCAGCCATTTTAGATTTCTTCTGGAGGGCCGCCCCTTCACTGTGTTTGTCGACCACAAACCCCTGACATTCGTGATGGCGAAATCTGCGGACCCGTGGCCAGCCAGGGAACAACGCCAGCTCGCTGCGGTGTCCGAATTCATCACAGACATCCGGCATGTCTCCGGTCGAGATTATGTGGTGGCCGACTGCCTATACCACCCCGCCGTCCACGGCGCCCACCTGGCAGTGGACTATGCTCAACTGGCAGCGGAGCAACGCACCGACCCCAATCTGCTCTCCACGCCCACAACCCTCCCAGGGCTGCGACTGACCGACATTGCCTGTGGCTCGTCCGCCATTGCAGTCAAATGTGACACCTCCTTGGTGCAACCCCGCCCTGTAGTCCCGGCGTCCTGGCGAAAACGAGTGTTCGACATCGTCCATGGCCTCTCACACCCCGGCACCCGCGTGTCCATTAGACTGCTGGCCAAGCAATTTGTCTGGCGCGGCCTGCGCAAAGATGTGCGTATCTGGTCCAGATCCTGCAAAGCTTGCCAGCATGCCAAAATCCACCAGCACGTCAAAGCCCCACTCGAGGAATTCACCGTGCCAGAAAGAAGGTTCGAACACATCCACATCGACCTCGTCGGCCCCCTGCCACCATCACAAGGTCACACGCACCTGCTGACAATCGTGGTCCGTACCTCCCGCTGGCCCAAGGCCATTCCACTGACGTCCACCACCACCGCCGACATCGCGAGGGCATTCATCGGTACCTGGGTCCCTCGGTTCGGCGTCCCCTCTGACATGACGTCAGATAGAGGCCCACAGTTCACCTCTGATCTGTGAATCGCCATCGCCCGAAAGCTCGGGGTGGCCTTTCACCACACCACGGCTTACCACCCCCAAGCCAATGGACTGTGCGAGTGATTCCATAGGGCCATGAAGGCATCCCTCTGTGCCAGCCTTGAGGGCGAGGTTTGGATCGACCGCCTCCCGTGGGCGCTACTCGGCCTACGCTCCACGGTCAAGGAAGGCCTGCAAGCCTCGGCGGTGGAACTCGTGTACGGCCAGCCGCTGCGCATACCCGGAGAGTTCCTGCCCACTGCTGCGACCCCCTGGTCGGCTGACCAGCAACGCCGCGCTTTCGCCAACCGAGCACAACATTTCACTCCGGTACCCATCGGCCGGCACGGCGAACCAGCAACCCGCGTACCACCTAGCCTGCACATGGCCAAATTTGTTTTCGTGCATCATGACGCCCACCGAGAACTTCTACGGCCCCCATACGATGGACTCTACAAGGTACTCCAGACGGGGAACAATTTCTTCCTCCTTGAGGTGGGCGGCAGAACTGACAAGGTGTCGGTGGGCCGGCTCAAGCTGGCGCACCTAGAGCCCGATGAACCCATTCAAGTGGTCCAACCCCCACTGCGGGACAGACCGCCTAAGAGCCCGATGGGTCTGACCACCTCGCTCCCGACACCAACCGCCAAGAGCTGTTCCGGCCGTGCCATCAAGCTGCCATGCTAGTTTGTACACTCCCTACTAGCGGATTCTGGGGGGAGCTGTGTGGCGTACCGATCACAGAAAGGACACAATCCGCTTTCCGGTCCGTAGACTATAAATCAGGCGTCATGCCTTTAAGAAGGATCACACCATTAAGAAACTCGATCTGCAACATAGTTAAGCCCAGAGCGGGAGAGGATCAGTCGAAGCTGTGCACTGATGAAAGGCAGTCGTAATTTGTGTAGTCGCTGACTGCATTTTGTGATCAGCATGCGGCCTCAACAATTAAACCTTTTCTGTTGAACCTCTCCGAGTTCAGTATTTTTTGCTAGGTGTACGTAGCCTCCTGCACTGGGAGTTATATGCAGACCCCCAAACAGTAGTGGTGAGGTTGGGGAAGGCATTAAACAGGAAATAAGAGATGTGTGCAATAAGGGCACAGTAGGTATCATGGGTGACTTTAATCTGCATATAGATTGGGCTAACCAAAATAGTAACAATACTGTGGAGGAGGAATTCCTAGAGTGTATATGGGATCGTTTCCTGGACCAATATTGCGAGGAAGCAACATGAGATGAGGCCATCTTAGACTGGGTATAACGTAATGAGTAAGGATTAATTAGCAATTGTGTTGTGCGAGGTCCCTTGGGGAAGAGCGATCATAATATGATAGAATTCTTCAATAAGATAGAGAGTGACGTAGTTGACTCAGAGACTAGGGTCTTGAATGATATAAAGGGAAACTATGATGGTATGAGGCGCGAGTTGGCTAAGGTGGATTGGGGAACGGTACTTAAAGGGTTGACGGTGGATAGGCAATGGTAAATCTATAAAGATCGCATGGATGAACTTAAATAATTTTTTCATCCCTGTCTGGCATAAAAATAAAACATGAAAGGTGGCTCAACCGTGCCTAACAAGGGAAATTAGGGATAGCGTAAGATCCAACGAGCAGACATATAAATTGGCCAGAAAAAGCAGCATACCTGAGGAGTGGGGGCAGTTTAGGATTCTGCAAAGGAGGACAAAGGGATTAATTAAGAGGTGGAAAACAGAATATGAGTGTAAGCTTGCAGTGAAGATAAAAACTGACTGTAAAAGCTTCTATAAATATGTGAAGTGAAATAGATTGGTGAAGCCAAGTGTACATCTCTTGCAGTCAGAATCAGGGGGATTTATAATGGGGAACAAAGAAATGGCTGACCAATTAAATACATACTTTGGTAATGTCTTCACAAGGGAGGACAAAAATAACCTGCCAGAGAGGCCGGGGAACATAGGGCCTAATGAGAGGGAGGAACTGAATTAAATCAGTATTTGTAGGGAAATGGTGTTAGGGAAATTGACGGGATTGAAGGCCGATAAATCCCCAGGGCCTGACGATCTGCAGCCCAGGGTACTTAATGAAGTGGCCCTGGAAGTAGTAGATGCATTGCTGGTCATATTACAAAATTCTATATTTCCTTGAACAGTTCCCATGGATTGCGGTGTAGCTAATTTAACCCCACTATTTAGAAAAGTTGATAGGGAGAAAAGGGTAATTATAGGCCGGTTAGCCTGACATCGGTAGTGGGAAAAATGCTAGAGTCCATTATAAAAGATGTAATTGCAAAACACTTGGAAAACAGTGACAGGATCGGACAAAGTCAACTTGGATTTACAGAAGGTAAATCAAGCTTGATAAATCTACTGGAACTTTTTGATGATGTAACTGGTAGAATTGATAAGGGAGAACAAGTGGATGTGGTGTATTTGGACAAGGTCCCACAAAAGAGATTAGCATGCAAGTTAAAGAGCATGGAATTGGGGGTAAGGTAATGACCTGGATAGAGAACATTTGGCAGACATAAATCAAATGGTTGGAATAAACGGGTCTTTTTTGATTGGCAGGCAATTACTAGTGGGGTACTGCAGTGATCAGTGCTAGGACCCCAGCTATTCACAATATATATTAATGATTTAGACGAGGGAACTAGATGCAATATCTCCAAGTTTGTAGACGACACAAAGCTGGGTGGGGGAGCGTGCTGTGAAGAGGTTGCAGAGAAAATCCAGCATGATTTGGACAGGTTGGGTGAGTGGGCAATTGCATGGCAGATGCAGTATAATGTGGATAAATGTGAGGGTATCCTCTTTGGTGGCAAAAACAGGAAGCTCGATTATTATCTGAATGGAAATTGCTTGGGAAAAGGGGAGGTGCAACGAGATCTGGGTGTCGTTGTGCACCAGTCGCTGAAGGTAAGTATGCAAGTGCAGCAGAATTATAAGAAGGCAAATGGTGTGTTGGCCTTCATAACAAGAGGATTCAAGTACAGGAGCAGGGATGTCTTGTGCAGTTCTGCAGGGCCTTGGTGAGGCCACACCTTGAGTATTGTGTGCAGTTTTGGTCGCACTATCTGAGGAATGATGTTCTTGCCATGGAGGGAGTGCAGCAAAGATTCACCAGACTGATACATGGGATGGCAGGGATGACGTAAGGTGAGAGATTGCGGCGATTAGGCATATACTCGCAAGAGTTTAGAAGAATGAGAGGGGATCTCTTTGAAACTTATAAAATTCCAACAGGACTAGACAGACTAGCTTCAGGAAGCATGTTCCCGATGGCGGGTGAGTCCACAACCAGTGGTCACAGTCTAAGGATAAGGGGTAAAACATTTAGGACAGAAATGAGGAGAACCTTCTTCACCGAGTAAGTGGAAAACCTGTGGAATTCTCTACCACAGATGGCAGTTGAGGCCAATTCATTAATATATTCAAGAAGGAGTTAGATATATTTCTTAAGGCTAAAGGGATCAAGGGATATGGGAAGAAAGCAGAGACAGGGTACTGAGTTTGGATGATCAGCCATGATCTCATTGAATGGCCTACTTCTGCTCATATCTTCTATGTCTCTATGTTTCATCCTTAACTAACCTACTGGAGGTACTCAAACACATCACTGGCCTGTAGGGCAGGCGAAATGCAGCTGCAATGACCCAGTCGGATTATAATGCAGCAAAGGGCAGCACGGTGGCATAGTGGTTAGCATTGTTGCCTCACAGCGCCATGGATCTGGGTTCGAATCCGGCCTCGGGTGACTGTCTGTGTGGAGTTTGCACATTCTCCCTGTGTTTGCGTGGGTTTCCTCCGGGTGCTCCGATTTCCTCCCACAGTCCAAAGATGTGCGGGTTAGGTTGATTGGCTATGATAAATTGACCCTTAGTGTTAGGGGGATTAAATACGTGGGGTTACGGGGATAGGGTGGGATATGTGTTGGTGTAGGGGTTACGGGGATCGGGTGGGATATGTGTCGGTGCAGGCTCGATGGGCCGAAATGGCCTCTATCTGCACTGTGGGGTTTCTGTGATTTCTGAAAGGACAAGGTTCCACATCTACAAAGGTTGAGAAATTATGAGATAGGGTGGAAGATCTGGCACTGCACAGAGAACTAATTACAAAATGAAATTAGGCTATTGACAAATGGAAATCATTATGGTACAGGAGACTATTGAACCTCTGGGATCTTCCTTGGTATCATTTTTGTAATAATATTTTGTTCAATAGAAACTCAATGGGGCTGAGGGTATCTTAGACACAAAAACAATTAAAACCATGCCAGCATAGGTAACACTGCAAAACCATAGAAATGTACTGGGCGTGTGCATGTCATTTGACCCATTCTATCTAAATGGGTTCTTTGAGACATGAATCAAAAACTATCTTCACTGTCCTCCTCTCGCCACAGAAAATTATTTGCTCTCTTTATAAATATTCATCCAACTTTTCCTTATTTACTCCCTGAGGAAAAACATTCCGTGCTCCAGCACCCCTTTGCCTAACGAAGTTTCATCTAACCTCTCTGCTCATTCCCTTTTTGGCCAATTTAAGTCGAGCACTATTTACTGCTCGCTGCCCAACTAGATGGAATAATCTCTCCCTCTTCACGCTAACGAAATTGTTGATAAGTTTTAAAACATCTATTAAATCTACTCTTGTCTTTCGCTGCTCCAGTGCAAATAGTCCCAACATCTTGTCCCTCACCAACAGTATATTTCTGATCAATGGCATCATCCTGGCGTGTCTGCACTGCCCGCTCTCAGTGGATTTAATGGCCTTTCCACAATGAGGGACCAACGCTGTCCCTGGTTTTATAACGGTGGCCTCACCAGTATTTTGTAAAGATTCATCATCACTTGTTTATGCTTGTGATTAATGTCCTTGTCCATAAAACAGTAATTTCTGTTGGTTTGCTCATGAACTTTCTAGGAATTGAATATTTGGATCCCTATCGCTGGCTGTCGATCTACACCCTTCAGCTCCTTCCCATTGAGAGCCTGCACCCATTCTTTGGCGTCTCTCGCACAACCAGGCGGGATCAACGATTAACACTTTGTAACTGATTCAAAGTTGCTGGTATTTATGTATTATGATTTGGAACAATGTGTAACCGCATAATAAGACCGTAATTCTTTCTGACCGTCTGCAAATGTTCATCCAAACACAGAAGACTTAATATTAGTTGTATTGTACCTGAGTTTCTGGCAGTCTTTTTAACAGATCACTTGCAACAATTGTAATCATTAATAACATTAAGAAAAGTAATTAATTTTACATTCATTTACACCATTGTATGGGAGACTGATTGAGACAGAATATCAATAATATTACTCATGATAATTTCATCGACAGCACAAAACACGAGTAGACTCCATCTTTGTGCTGAGTGAGAGATACAGTTAATGTACAATCGAGATTTAAAGTCAGTATCTGGGACAAAAGAGATGAAAGGTCACATCGATGAAACGATTTCCGACTATTTCCTCCATTCGAACACTGATCACGGGACATGAGCCCGTGCCGTTTGTCAATGAGGAATGGAGTCTGATAGAGAGACCCGCGCCTGCAATATTCAAAACCAAACCTGCAGGAAAGTTGCCATTATCGGCGATCGCAAGAGCTTTGATTGTTTCGGCACCAAATTAAACGTTATTGATGATTTTAATGTGGCGCGCCAGATCCCAGTAACGGGAACGGAAGTGTAAAGTGGATTTCTCTGTTGCTCAAAATCCACTGCTGAACCTCATCCTTGTTATCTTTGATCCCTGAACTTGAAATGTGCTAAATTTGCAGGAGTAGGATATGTTTACGCAATGAAAGAAGTATGAAAAATTAAGCATTGCAGACCTCAAACGCTAACTGCAAAATGGAAGAAATGTTCACAGAAGTTCTCAACACATTACCAGAAAGAAGGAAATTCTACGGTGAAAAAGGAGTTGAAATGGAAGTTTAGTCATGAGGAAGCTTTCGTTTGATTGTTTCTTTTTATTCTTATTTTCTAACTATTCTCTGAATCAGTGCCCAGGGGGATTTTACCATCTTCTTCAGCTCTTCTCTGAATTTCCTCTGGGTCGCTACATAAATACATGAGTTTTGAAAGCAACTCAAAAACTTCAACATTGTTCCAGTTTCACTGGCGATATATCCAGGGTCTGTGCGGTCACCTCGATAATGGGTGTTGTTTGCCAGTCTTGTAGTTACAAAACTCACGGCATTTGTCATCCACAACAATATAAAACTGCCCGATATAGTGAACAGTAAAATGATGGATTTCCTTCAACTCTCCATCTCTGGATCGCTCTGATTCTCACTTCTGTGACCCCGGAGAGCCCTGCGGGCTCTGCTGGCCACTAAAATACGTCTGACTGTCAAATAATTTAACAAGGCAATTAAAGTAAAAGGAAGCCAAACTAACCAGGCGCTGTCAAACCAGATGTAGGCTACACCCGGAGGTGAGGAAACAAAAGCCACACTGTTCCGGCAGCCCCACTGCACCTTGTTAATTATTTGTTCAGCTTCAAATGCAAACAAAATGGCGATGCCGCTTAAACAGATTAGGACCGTGAACGCTGTTATAACCGTGGCTGCAGTTCTCTCGGTGCAATACTTTGCTTTAAACTTCTGGCAGCAGATAACAACACATCGGTCAAATGTGAAGGAGACGGTAAACCAAAAAAATAAATCGAGGGTGGCAGTAGTGATGTATAAAATGAACTTACACACGGGAGTGTGGATCAGGAATGAAAGTGGAAAGTGATAATTGAAAATCTGATACACTATTACATTGAAGATCAAGACCAGTAGATCTGCTGTTGCCATGGCCACCATGTAGACAGAGATACACTTGGAAAGGCAGCAGTTTCTTCGGGAGAGAATCACCATCGTCACCAAATTGGCTGTAAGAAAGAGAGAGGAGAGAAATGATGTTCCATTGTCTGATTGAAATATATATGGACATACCTGTTGAGATCATTTTATTCCATTCAGTGTGATTATCTACACGGAGCATTGTGAGAACAGGATTAGTATTGGAGCCATTACCTGGGAAACCCACACACACGTTATAAGGAGCTTTTGCAGTGCTCACTCTCCACGGGGATCAAGATGGTCCAGAATTACGCTAAAATCCTTGGGTTGAAGCTTTAAAGAACATGGTAAGATCAGTAAGATTACCGGATTAAGTCTAATGCTGACCTCTAGAAAACTCATTAACTTATTAAAACAGGCTGTATGTACCTGAATACAATTAACCCCGATTAACAAAAAAGAGATTACAATAGCTCACCTGGGACACCGACGGCCGCGATAATCGGGAAGTAAATCTCTTTGATCAGCAGAATAGTTGGTCGCCCCATTTTCAGTGAGAATGGATGAATTCTGTAGGAGCAGAAATAATCTGACTGGCGCACGGCTGAGGCAATGGAAGGGAGCTTATAGTTATCCACACATCAACCCTCCAGCGAGTCAATTAGGTTAAATCATAATGAGCATTAGTTACAGTCATTTAACAAATAGACTCATGTAAAGTGTTTGTTTAGCTGATACGTCAGATTAAGAAAAATCTGTGAAACTGTTGTTGGACAATTTCAAAAAAATGCAGATTTAAAACATTGTCTATATGTATGAAGTGCAACCTCCCAGTACTGGTGCTGACCCTATTCCTACATGTCTGGAGAAGGCAGCTCCCCAGGCAATAATCGTCATGACCCTGCCCTTGATTCATTCCTACTGCAACAATTCCTCCAGTACAGGCAGTGAAACACGTCCTGCAATATTGGTGATGAACTCAGTCTGGCAGCGTTAGAGGTGACTGTGCTCCTCCTGTACTAGTGGTACCCTACATTTAAATTAGAGGGACAGATTTCCTCCTGTACAACTGGCACAATACACTTACGCTAGATGTGTCCGAACTCGTTCGGCACTAGTACCATGCCTGCACTGTTGTTGAATGTGCTGCTGTGTTAATAGTGGTAACTCTAAACTAACACTAGTATTGACAGTGCTCCTCCGGTACTAGTCGAATATCCCCTCATACACTAGATGTGCGTGTTCTCCACCTCTCCCAGTGTTACCTCTACACTTACACGAGATGTGACCATCCCCCTCCTGTCCCAGTGCTACCCCAACACTTACACTAGATGAGATTGTGCCCCTCCTGTCCGAGTGTGTCCCCTAAACTTACACTAGATGTGACCGTGCCCGTCCTGTCCCAGTGTTACCACTACACTTACAATAGATGAGATCGTGCCCCTCCGGTCCCAGTGTTAGCTCTACACTTACACTAGATTTGTGCAAGCTACTCTGCTAATAGCGGTATCAATAAAATTACACCAGTGGTGAAAATTGTCCTCCGGTACTAGTGGGACACCTACGCTTACACTAAAGGTGACTGTGCTCCTCCGGTACTAGTTGTACCCCTATATTTACATTAAGTTTGACTGTGCTCCTCCCATACTTGTGGTCCCCGACACGTACACTTGTTGTTAACGTCCTGCTCAACAAGCTGCACTTTCACTTTATGTAACCTTGCTCCTCTGGTACTTGTTGTAAATTGACTTATACTACAGATGAGCATTCACTAGTGGCATGCCTACACTTACACTTACAGTGACCGTCCTTCTCCAGTGCTCGTGTAATCACTACACTAACAGTAGTGTTGACCGTGCTTCTATTACACTATTAGTAACCTACGCTTACACTGGTTTTGTCCATTCTCCTCATACTAGAAGTGACCGTGCTCCTCCTACAAAGTGGTACCCCCACACTTACATGAGAGGTAACAGTGCTCCTCCGGTACAAGTGGTACGACTACACTTAAACTAGGTTTGAGCATGATTCTCTTGTATTAGTTGTACCCATAAAATTACACTGGAAATAATAGTGCTCCTCCGGTACTAGTGGTACCTGTACAATTACACTGGAAATATCAGTGTGCCTCCAGTACTCGTGGTACCTCTACAATTACAACAGTAGTGAACGTGCTCCTTCAGTACCTGTGATACACTAGAATTGTACCTGCTCCTCTGGTACGAGTGCTAACCCTACACTTATACTAGTGGTTACCGAGCTCATCCTGTACTCGTGGTTTTCTACACTAACCCCAGCGATGATGGTGAATCTACGGTGCTTGTGGTAGCCTTACACTTAACAGCAAAAAAACTTGATTTTCTATAGCGCCTTTAACTTAGTAAAACTTCCCAATGCGCTTCACAGGAGCATTATCGAACAGGAATTGACACCAATCCACATAGGGAGATGTTAGTTCAGATAATACAAATCCTGATCAAAGAGGAAGGCTTTACTGAGCGTTTTAAAGCAGGAAAGAGAAGTAGGGAGGCGGAGAGGTTTAGGAAAGGAATTCCAGCGCTTAGGGCTTTGGTAGCTGAAGGCACGGCCGCCAATGTTTGAGTGATTAAAATCACCGAAGCTCAATAGGCCGGAATTGGAGAAGCACAGATATCTCAGAGGGTTGTGGGCTTGAGGAGATTACAGAGATAGGGAAGGGCTAGGCCATGTAGCGATTTGGGAACAAGGATGAACATTTTTAAATCGAGGCATTTCTTAACCAGGAGCCAATGTTGGTCAGAGAGCACAAGGATAATGTGTGAAGGGGGCTTCGTGCGAGTTAGGAGACGGGCAGCAGGATCTTGGATGACCTCAAGTTAACGGCAAGTAGGACGTGGGTGACCGCCCATGAGTGCATTGGAACAGACAAGTCTAGAGGTAAGAGAGGCTTGGATGAGGGTTACAGCCGAGATGAGCTGAGACAGGGGCGTGGTCGGGGGTTGTTCTAGAGGTGGAAATAGGCAGACTTGGTGATGGTGCGGTTATGTGATCGGAAGCTCAACTCGGGGTCAAATATGACACGAGATTTGCAAACTGTCTGAATCAGCCTCAGACATTCGCCAGAGTGAGGGATGGAATCCTGTGCTGGGGAATGGTGTTCGTGGTGGGAATGTTGAAAATTACTTTGGTCTTACTTATATTTAGTTAGAGGAAATTGCTGCTCATCCAGTAATTGATGTCGGACAAGCTGTGTGACAGTTTAGCAAAGGTGAAGGGGTCGAGAGAGGTGTATAGGTGGAAACTGATGTTGTGATTTCGGATGGGGCACATGTGTGCTGATGACACCCAGCTGTACCTCACTACCACATCTCCCGATACCTCCACTGTCTCTAAATTGTCGCACTGCTTATCCTACACCCAGCACTGGATCACAATAATTCTCCTCCAATTAAATATTGGGAAGACCGAAGCCATTGTCTTTAGTCCCCACCACGAAATCCGTTCCCTAGCAACTGACTCTATCCCTCTCCCTACATTAAAGGTGGCCGTGCTTCTCCTGTACTGGTGGCAACCTACACTTACTCTGGAGGTGACCGAGTTTTTCCGGTACCAGTTTCACCCTACATGTGAATGTGCTACTACAGTATTACTCACACCATTACATTTACATTTGGTTAGAGAGGGCTCCTCCACCACTGGTGATACACGACACTTATACAAGATGTGACCCGTGCAGAATATGCGGTGGAAATGCCTGGTGCTGATTTTCTGACGTTCTAAAATTTCCAGCGCCCGCTCTACCCGCTGGATGAAAATGGGAGTTTAAGTTATTGGAATATCCCCTTGTACCGTCCGTATTCTGACTCACAAACCCCCATCAAAGAGCCTCAATTATTCCTGTAGTACCGGGTTCCACATGCTCACAACATTCTGAGTAAAGAAGTTTCTCCTGAATTCCTTGTTGGATTTATTAGGGAATATCCAATGCGGTCCCTAGTTCAGGATAATCCAGCAAGTGGAAACATCTTCTCTACATCTCCCCTATCAAAGCTCTTCATAAGTTGAAAGACTTCTATCAAACCACCCATCTGCCTTCTCTTTTCTGCAGAAGGAAGCCCCAGCTTGTTCAATTTTTCCTGATAGTTATAACCTCTCAGTTCTGGTATAAAACTTGTAAGTATTTGTTGAAACTTCTCCAGTGCCTCTGTAGCCATTTTGCAATCCGTCTATCTCGCCGGGACACCCCACCTTGCCCGAATTATTTCCCCTTATTGAAATAGTACTAAAAATGAAAGGAAGCCTTTCAGTGTGTTTTGCACTTTTGATAACCCGCGGTGCACCTGCCGTTTCCTACAATAATCGCCCTTTCATCCCAAACTCTCCCTGCCCTCAGTTGGCCTTCACCAACAGGTGGTTCTGAAGTGCTTGACTGATGCTGTCCAGCACATTTCTTGTGGGACTGATGCAGCACTTCCTTAGATTTGGCGATGGTTTGTTTCCCCATTCAGGAGAAAGTGCAGAGTGTGAAGCAGCTCCGCTTGGCTTTACCTGGAATGTAACCCAGGGGCAAGGAAGCGGTCGTTAATGTGATAACAGTGGCAGAAAGCAGATAATAAGCGTCATGTGAGTCTTCCACTGGTTTCCGACATGTCGGTCTGATTGAAGGAAGGGCTGTCGGGAAATGATAGGGCAGGGTGCAGTGTATTGAGGCCCCTCCTGCACTTTGCTATCCAGCTGTCTGCTGATCACTGCAATGAGGCTCGTGCGTTGGTAGAGGTGTAAATGGTTATTATAACGCACTTTTATATTGGAAACTGACTCATGGCTGCTCTGGAAGTTCACTGATCATCGCCTGACTTTCAGTAGCCATTGTATTGTAAGATCAGTAGTTGAGAACATTTCTCTGGTCCACTCATCACATCCTCCCAGCCCGACGGCCGCCCACTCAATGCCCATTTACTTTTATTGTTTGGATTGCCAGAGACCTCCCTGTGCTTTGCTCAGAACAGTCGGATATTCAGCATCACACCGCAATCTGGAGCTGGCCTCATCCAAAGGGGGAGCGTTCTCCACATCTGCATCTTTCCCATCACGTTCCCGTTCATGGTCAGGGCTCTCATTGCTCCGTTGGTTAATCACGGGTTCATTCTCCATCAGCTTGTAGATAACCTGCACTGTGAGACATTAAAGCGAAGCGACACCTTCCTCCCTCTCGTTTTACCATTACAGCAGCTCCTTCCGGAGCCAATACTTTCCATCATCTTTGCAGGGCAGATGGAGTCTAGCTTGACATGGTGAAATCTGTCGGGAGCTGTTCAGGGCCCCTTAGTTGAGAACAGTTACTAATCTATGACATTCTCTGCCCCAGTGCTGATTGCAGATGAGCGCTTTGTGAGTCGGGATAAGATTACTTTCCTGTGCTGAAACATGAGATTGTGATGATCAGCGGTTCAGTACCATTGATGGAATCAGTACAACCCAACGCCACGGATCATTGTAAATGGACTGAGCCACCTAGATACATGTGAGTGACAGGATTGGCCAGGATGGATTGGTTATGACAACAGAATCATCACCACAGCCCAACCCCACTGATCATTGTAAATGGACCGAACAATCCAGATATGTGTGGGTGACGGGACAAGCCAGGATGGACTGCTCATGACAACAACAACAACTTTCATTTATGTAGCGCATTTAACTTACTACAATACCCCAAGGCACGTCACCTGAGCGTAATCAGGCAAAATAGGATACCGAACGGAAGAAGGAGCCATGAGGACAGGTGACCAAAAGCGAGATCAGAGGTAGGGTCAAAGGGGAGTCTTAAAGGAGAGAAACTGAGAGGCTTGCTGAGGGGATTCCAGAGTTTAGGGCCTAGACAGCTAAAGGCATGGCCTCCAGTGATGGGGCGAAGGAAGTGGCAGATACACAAGAGGCCAGAGAATGAGCAATGCACAGTTCTCAGAGGATCGTAGGGCTGGAGGAGGTTACAGAGATAGGGAGCGGAGAGGGCATGGAGGGTTTTGAACAGGAGAATGAGCATTTTAAAATCGAGGCATTGTTGGAATAGGATCCAATGTAGTTCAATGAACAGAGGGTGATGTGTGAATGGGACTTGGTGCGAGTTCGGTTATGGGCAGCATTGTTTCGGGTGAGCTGGCCAGTTTATGGTGGGTGGAAGACGGGTGTCGGGACAGGATAGCATTGGATAAACTAGGTCTGGAGGTGGGAAAGCCTGGAGGGTTTTAGCGGCAGAAGGGGCGGAGCTGGGTAATGTTACACGGTGTTTGTGATGGAGACAATCTGTGGACAGAAGTTCAGCTTGGGGTCAAATGGGAGGACGAGAATGTGAACAGACTGTTTCAGCCTGAGACTTTGGCCAGGGAGGGAGATGGAGTTTTTAGCTAGAGAATGGAGTTCGTCGCAGGGACCAAAGACACTGGATTCAGTCTACCCAATGTTTAATTGAAGGAAATGTTGAAACTTCCAGGACCGCAAATCAATCAAATACTTTGATATCACAGAATCAGTGGAGGTGTGGAGAGAGCTGTTACTGAGGTAGAGAGATGCGTCATCAGAGTATATATGGAACCTGTAGTGTATGTGCCTTTAAGAGCCCCATATGTGCTGTAATGCCGGTAATGGCCACTCGGTCTATATAAGCCTGTATATTGTGTTATATCCGTTAGTACCCCTCCAGACTTTGCTTAGTAAATACCTATGAACCAACTCCTGTCTTCAGTGTCTCTATCAACACACGGACACTACAGTGGCGACGAAGTGGAAATGGACTTACCTACAATTCGACAGCACCTCAAGGACATCGATTCATCTGAAGTCCAGAAGAATCAAGAAGTGAAGGAAGCTGTTGTTTCACCAGCAGGCCAAGCTGGTGGCAGGTACTGCGGTAATCCTTCCTGGGCATCAGGCTGGGGCTCCAGCGGCTGGCTCTACAGCTGGGCCAAGCAGCGAAAGCAGAGGCAAGCAGTAACAGACGGGGAGGGAGCACTCGGGAGACGGCCATGGCTGCAAGCAGGTCGGTGTTCAGACCTACAGAGAGAGTCCAGCGGGAACGAGTCTCCAACTGTAAATAAATAAATAAATAAAAGGAGAACGGAAACCGCGGGAAAGAGCGTTGTCATCGGCAGCAGCAGCGGGAAAGCGCGGGAAGCGCCATATCTTTTCTGCAGAAAAGAAAGAAAAGCGCGGGAAGCGCCATATCTTTTCTAAGATCCCTAATTCTGGCAATATTGATGCTTTTGATAACGAGATAGAGGATTGAACCACATATGTGGAAAGAGTGGAGGTATATTGCACCGCAAATGGAATAGAAGATGAAAAAAAAGCTTCAGTACTTCTGGATCTAATGGGCACAAAGACATACAAGCTGTTACAAAACTTAATCACTCCAGCCGAACCAATGGACAAGAATTTTAAGGAGATTGTTGATACCCTACACTGCCAATTCGAGGCAGGACTGGCAGATTCTCTGCAAGACAAGTTCGTCTGCGGTCACCTAAGTGTTGGAACACAAAAAGGGCTATTTTCTGAGAAAGATTTAACACTGGACAATGCTTTCAGTGCAAGAGGAGCTGCAGAGATACAGCAAAGGCCACAGGACTTCAGCACCCATGAAATGACACGGGGTTTCGAGAGATGTTACGCTGCGGCAGATCCACCCATGACCAGAGGGACTGCTGGTTCAAGGACAAATCATGCAGGCAATGCGGAAAGATAGGACACATTACACGTGTGTGCCGATCTGGAAACAAATAATCCACTAACAGGCAAAGAATCAATAAGGAAAAGCACAGAAAGGTAAAAATGATGACGGACAGTAGCTCCGAAGACCAGAAGAGCGATAGTGACTCCGGGAACAAGAGACTAAGCTCTCTCAAATTACATAATGTAATTGCCAAAGAAGATTACCAGACCATTTGGGTTACCCTCACAATAGCAGGGTCCCCAGTTAAAATGGAGCTAGATGAAGGATCAGCTCTGACCATCATAAATCGATGGGATTATGAGCGGCTATTTCTGCATAAACCTTTAAAAGACACATCCATTATTTGAAAACATATACGGGGCAGAAAGTATACCACAAAGGAAAAATAAGGGTGCCTGTTGTATACAACGGCAAGGAAATGCAGAAGTTTTATTTATACGTTCTACAAGATGGTGGTCCACCGCTGTTGGGATGTGAATGGATCAGGAAAATACGTTTAGACTGGCACTCCATTCAGACACTGACGGTGACAAGTAAGGAAAAAAATGACAATGACGTCATACCTGAACAATTAAAAGACATCTTGGCCAACGCCAAGGAAGTGTTTCAAGAGAAACTAGGAACCTTGAAAGGCATCACCGCCTCAATAAAAGTGGAAGATGCAGCAATTCCCAAGTTTTTTAAGGCAAGACCGGGGCCATACACAATTCGTCCAGCAGCCGAGGCAGAGCTGGAGAATTTGGAAAAGGCAGGCGTATTACCTAAAATAAATTGGAGCGAGTGGGCAACACCCATCGTCCCAGTCATGAAGAAAGCATTGAAGAATGATAAATCTGAAGAACAGAGTAAAATTCGCATCTGTGGAGACTTCAAGGTGACTGTAAACCCGGTCCTTCACACGGTACAGTATCCTCTTCCGAGGATAGAAGATATTTTCGCCTCACTATCCGGAGGGAAACGTTTCACCAAAATTGACTTGGCACAGGCATATCTACAGATGGAGTTTGAAGAAGCCTCTAAAAAATATCTCACGATAAATACACACAAAGGTCTGTACCAGTACAATCGACTGGTTTTCGGAGTAGCATCCGCTCCAGCTATCTGGCAAAGAGCTATGGAGTAAGTCCTCCAAGGGATTCCAGGGACTCAATGCTACCTAGACGACATCCTTGTAACAGGAGAAAACGACAACGAGCACCTTGCCAATTTAGAGCAGGTGCTCACTAGGCTGAGAGAACGGGGCCTACGAGCAAATCGCCCCAAGTGCGAAATTTTCCGAAATCAAATATCATATTGTGGCCACATAATAAATAAGGAAGGGTTGCATAAGTCTCCTGAAAAAATTGAAGCGGTCATAAAAGCCCCAGCACCTGAAAATGTTTCACAATTAAGGTCGTTCCTGGGATTAATAAATTACTATCATAAATTTTTACCGAACTTATCAACTCTTCTACACCCTCTTAATGAACTGCTACAAACAGGACTAATTTGAAAATGGAACGAAGACTGCAAACGTGCCTTCCATAAATGCAAAGACTTAATCACATCCAAAGAAGTTTTCGCTCATTACAACCCATCACTGCCAATCAGACTGGCGTGCGATGCATCCCCTTATGGCATAGGAGCAGTATTATTGCATAAATTCCCTGATGGCTTGGAACGGCCGATAGCTTTTGCGTCATGCTCATTGAACTCAGCTGAGCGTAACTATGCCCAAATCGACTCAGCCTGGTATGGGGAGTGAAGAAATTCAACCATTACCTACACGGACAAAAAATTACCTTGTTGACTGACCATCAACCCATCATCTCCATATTCAACCCGAAAAAGGGTGTTCCCATTATGACAGCGCAAAGGCTACAGAGGTGGTCCCTTTTCCTAGGGGCACACCAATACAACACAGAATACAAAGGATCAAAACAGCATGGGAATGCTGACGGTTTATCGCACCTACCGTTGCCAACGGTAGAAGAGGCACCTACAATAGACCAAATGGAGATGTTCCACTCTACCATAGTGGAATGTCTACCAGTAACAAATTCTGCCATTGAAAGGGAAACGAGAAATGGCCCGACTCTCTCACGGGTCCACGATTTAACAGTGAAGGGAAGGCCAGCACATGGCGAACCACTGTTGCCAGCATTCTCGCAAAGAAAAGAACAGCTGTAAGTGTGCCGAGGAACCTTGATGTGTGGATTCAGAGTGGTGATTCCACCGAAACTCCAGGATAAAGTGCTAAAGGAGCTTCACGAGGGGAATCTGGGTGGAGTGAAAATGAAGAACCTAGCCAGGGCGTTTGTATGGTGGCCAGGTATCGATGGAGACATCGAAGAAATGACCAAGAGCTGCCTAGGATGCCAGAAGGTCCAAAACGCTCCACCACAAGCCCCTCTACATCCATGGGAGTGGCCCTCATCTCCCTGGCAAAGGGTACACATCGACTTTGCTGGTCCATTTATGGACTCAATGTTCTTAATCGCGGTTGATGCACACTCCAAATTGCTGGAGGTAATAAAGATGTCCTCCACCACCATGGAAAAAACCATCACAGTATTAAGGACCATATTTGCCAGGAATGGGCTGCCGGAACAGATCTGTTCTGATAAGGGACCGCAATTTGTGTCCGAAGAATTCAGGAAGTTCTTAATAAACAATGAGGTTAAGCACTACACGTCCGCCCCATACCATCCTGCCACCAATGGATTGTTTGAAAGGTTTGTCCAGACCTTCAAGAAGGTCATAAAGGCCATGGGTAATGAAGATATAAAACTTCAGCACAAGGTGGATAATTTCTTGTTCGCATACAGGAATGCAACACATATGGTTACCAACCAAACTCCTGCCATGATGTTCTTCAATAGAAACCTAAGATGCTGGCTGGATTTGGTCAAGCCCAACATCAGAAGGGACGTGGAGAACCGGCAGTTTCAAGGCATGAATGAAAGGCCAACCAGAACCTTCCAGATAGGTCAACAAGTTTTGGCCCGGGACTACCGTACCGAGAAATGGCAGCCTGGAACTACCTGCACACGATTAGGACCACTGATGTATACCGTGGATATTGGAGAAAGCATAACAAGGCGCCATCCTGACCAAATCATAGAGTCATCTGAAAAGGGACAACCTACACCACAACTCTATACGCCGAACGATGAAGTAGAGATACCCATATCTACCTCTGATCCAGTGATACTGGAACCCGATGAACCCGCCACTGGCATTCAAGCCGAATCAGCCTTGCCAAAAGAACCTACTACACCACCAGAAACTACTACACCACCGAGGCGTTATCCGGACCGTGTCAGGAAGACTCCAGAGAGACTGACTTATAATTAATTAACTACAGCAATGTATATATCATTTTTCTTATAACATGTAATTAATAATTACTTAAAATATGATGTACTGGTTAGCTAAAAGGGGAGGAATTGTAGTGTATGTGCCTTTAAGAGCCCCATATGTGCTGTAATGCAGGTAATGGCCATTCGGGCTTTATAAGCCTGTATATTGTGTTATATCCGTTAGTACCCCTCCAGACCTTGCTTAGTAAACACCTATGAACCAACTCCTGCCTTCAGTGTCTCTATCAACACACGGACACTACAGAATCTGAAGTTGTATTACTGGATGATGTTGCTAAGGTGCAGAATGTAGATAGGAGGGCGAAAAAATATAACCTTCAGGGACTTCAGAGGTAACGGTGCGAAAGCTCGAATATAAGCCATTGCAGGATATTCTCTGGCTTTGACTGCATAGGGAGGAGTAGAACCAGGTGAAGGCAATTCACTCAACTGGAAAATGGAGGAGTGTCATTGGAGAAGGATGGTGTCGTCAACCGTGTCAAGAACAGGAGGAATGAGGAGGGACAGTTCACCATGGAGGCAGGCACGTAGGAATATCATTTGTGACTTCAATAAGGACCGTTTCAGTGCCGTGGCAAGGGCAGTCATTTAATTATATAGTGTCAAACATGGTGTGGCAAGAAAGGTGGTCACGGATCTGTGAAACGACTATATGTTCAAGGAGAGGGATAGGAGTTTGGAGATGGGGTGGTAACTTGCAAAGACAGAGGGGTCAAGGGTGGATTTGTTAGATGGGGGCGATGCCGGTACATTTGAAAGGAAACAGACAACAGCAGAGCTGAGGGAGCCGTTCATAATAACAGCTAGCATGAGGGATCGAAAGGGAAGCTGGGTGATTAGCAGATTAGTGGGAAAAGGGCCGAGAGAGCACAAGGTTGGGCTCATGGACAAAATGGGCTCGGAGAGGACACAACAGCAAATAGGGAACATAGGGGAATTCCCGATAATATTGTAGCTATTTAAAAACAAATACAGTGCAAGCGAATTTAGAGGAATATGCCAACTGTTAATTAGAAGTAGAAGAAACGTGACTTTAGTGGAACAGAGTAACTGTTATATTATATATAAAGTACAGTGAAACACGGGAGAACGCAGAAACTGTTTAAATGTAAGTGGGGAATAGGGGGATATATCTGAACACAGTACCTGTTTATATATTAATGGGGAATAGGGGGTTATAGGAGAACACAGTAACTGTTTAATTATAAATGGATAATAGTGGGATATAGTGGAACACAGTAACTGCCTAATTATAAATAGGGAATAGCAGGATATAGTGGAACACAGTAACTGTTTAATTATAAATGGGAAATAGCGGGATATAGTGGAACACAGTAACTGTTTAATTATAAATGGGAAATAGCGGGATATAGTGGAACACAGTAACTGCTGAATTATAAATGGGAAATAGCGGGATATAGTGGAACACTGTAACTATTTACTTATAAATGGGTAATAGTGGGAAATAGTGGAACACAGTAACTGTTTAATTATAAATGGGCAATACGGGATATTGTCTAACACAGTAACTGTTTAATTATAAACGGGAATAGGAGGATATAGGGGAACGCAGTAACTGTTTAATTATAAATGCGCAATGGGGATATAGGGCAACACACAAACTGTTTAATTATAAATGGGCAATATGGGGTTATAGGGGAACACAGTAACTGTTTATCTATAAATGTAGAATGGTGGATGAAGGGAAACACGGTAATGGATTAATTATAAATGCAGAATAGGGGGATATAGGAGAACTCAGTCACGTTTTAACTATAATGGGGAACGGTCGATATAGGTGAACACAGTGTCTGTTCAATTATAAATGGGGAATGGGGGTATAGGTGAACACTGTAACTATTTAATTAGTACAAGAATAAAGTTGAATGTAGTGGAAGGCAGTAACATTTTAATTAAAAATGAGGCACACATGGATTATGGGAAACATGGTAACGTTTTAATTAGGAACAGAAAACGGGGGAATTTAGGGGAATATAATATATATTGAATTATAAATAGAGAACATGGAATTTATGAGAACACAGTACCGGTTTAATTAAAAATTGGTCTAATGGAACTTAGTAACCATGTAGACAGAAGTAGGGCTCAGGGGAACACATTTTCTGTTTAATAACGAATTGATGTCACGGAATGTCAGGGAAACACAGTACCGGTTTGATTAGAAACAGAAAAACCCAAGGGAACAAATCAACTATTTAAGCAGAAAAAGGGGGCAGGAGAATCAGAACAAAATGGGACTGAATTTGACACGGTAATGTAATGGTTAACGTGTTCAAGCCTTTGATTTCTATTTTACATGTTTGTATTAGATGATGTGATTCATTACACATCGGCTTCTCACGATTGTAGCTGGGTGCAGATGCATCACTGAACGATGGAATTAAATCCTCCACCTGCTGACTTACTCCTGACCGAAACACATTTGCCATCTGAATACAGTTAAATGAGAATTTGCCTATTACACAGAACAGCCCACAATTCACCACCACTTCATTCATAATCTGGATACCAGCCGGATTGGCAGAAACCTGGGGTCCACGGGTAAATGAAACCATGTGGCGTTTGCCTTTTTGAACCCCAGTATGATGCGGGACGTTAACATTTGATGTGAAAAGGGGGATCTTAAACACAATTAATAACTGAAGCCCATTCACATTTAAAGTACTGAGGTTATTGTTAGAGTAAGGTTTTTATGCAAGGTCCTTGAACATTGGAGTGAGGTGTCATCGGCTTATTGAGCACGCAGTACTTTCAATAATTCTTAAACACACATGTAAAATGCACAAATTACAGCCACACCTGATGATGGTTGGTTGGGAATTCGCAGAAACATAGAAACATAGAAGATAGGAGCAGGGGTAGGCCGTTCGGCCCCTCGAGCCTTTTGCACCGTTTAATGAGACCATGGCTGATCATCCAAACTCAGTACCCTGTTCCTGCCTTCTCCCCGTATCCCTTGATCCCTTTAGCCTTAAGCAATATATCCAACTCCTTCTTGAATATATTAAATGAATTGGCCTCAACTGCCTTCTGTGGTAGAGAAATCCACAGGTTCACCAGTCTCTGGGTGAAGAAATTCCTCCTCATCTCAGTCCAAGATGGCCTACTCCTTATCTTCAGACTGTGACCCGTCGTTCTGGACTCCCCCGCCATCAGGAGCATCCTTACTGCATCTAGTCTGTCTAATCCGGTTAGAATTTTATAAGTTTCAATGAGATACCCTCTCATTCGTCTAAACTCTAGCGAATATAAGCCTAATCGACCCAATACCTCTTCATTCGTCATTCCTGAAATCCCAGGTATCAGTCTGGTGAATCTTCACTGCACTCCCACAGTGCAGATACATCCTTCCTCAGATAAGGCGACCAAAACTGCATACAGTTCAAAAGATGTGGTCTCACCGAGGCCCTGTACAACTGCAGCAAGACGTCCTTCCTCCTGTACTCAAATCCTCTCGCTATGAAGGTCAACAGACTATTTGTCTTCTTAACTGCCTGCTGCACCTGCATGCTTATGTTCAGCGACTGGTGCTCAAGGACAGCCAGGTCTTGTTGCAAATACTAATTGCAAACAGCTCGGTTTTATATATTTCTATCACTCCATCAACTTGGAAATCCACACAATTCGATATTATGTAAATATATTGGCCCAGAACTTCCCACGGGTGCAAGCCTCCAACCTGCACTTACCTTGCACACCGGCCGTTGAGCAGTGGGCGCGTGGGATTCCAATTCTGGGCCTCCTCCAACTGCCGGCGAGCAGTGCTTGCATATCCCAGGGGCGCAGTTAGTTTGATGCATCCACTGGGATCACGTGGGCCATGGAGAGCCAATGGTAGTGGGGAATGCTTCATTCATAAGTTTGACAGGAAGAGCTGTCAAACCTATGACTACTATAATCCCCAAAATATCACTAAAACTTCAAATAATTTTTTTTTTAATCACATTTTTAAAATAACTATAAATTACATAAAATAACTATTTTAAACAATAATTTAATTTTTTGAAAACATTAATTACATATTCTAACGGGGCTAAAAATAAACTTACCTGTCTTTAAAATATTTAAAAACAATAAACCTGTGGATAAAATGTTTTAATTTTAATTAATTCACCACTTACTTGTTAAAAGCAGGCCTTGCACCAGCTTTTTATATATTTAACTCCTGGCGACTTACCCTTCCGGAATAAGTTGGAAAAAACCATAAGTTCAATGCGCACGCACTGCCTCTCCAGCGCACGTGTTCCACCTGTGAACCCCTTCTTTCAAGGGAACAGAAGTGCTGGTTTCCCGCGCATGCAGATTGCATGCACGAAACCGGCACTTTTGTTGGGCCTACGCGTGAGTACCCCGTGCGTACTCACATGTTTGGTGCCGAATCTCTGGGCTAAAATACTTACAATTCAACTAAATATAAGGATAATTAATTTACATTACTTTATCAATCACGATAGCTTTCCTTACTAAACAAGCTGTGTTTCTCCTTTGGGCTAATAATTATTTTCACCTTAGTTTCGCTCTTGATCCGTATAATTACAATTCTACCAAGTGAAACCTGGAATGATAAGTCTTGCTTTGTTTCTGTATCACTGATGTCAATGAAAAATGATAATGTTGGTCCAGAAGTTTTCCTTTGCAGGAGAATCACTTTCCCTCACGTTATCAAACGATTAAAGATCTCCACAAATTCATGAATCACCTTGGGATGGCATGTCTGTAATTACACATCTGATTACTTCATCCTGCAACTGACAAATGCTGCAGGGTCAGCCCTGACGCATCAGCCAGCGCAATGGTATTTAGACTGACTTCTGCTTCCCTATTTAACAGGCAAGGGCTAAAGTTTGAAATTACTGCAATATAAAGAGAAACCAATACAATATAACATTAACAGACCTCAGGATATTCTGATTAAACCTGTGCTCATAGTGCCCTCTCTGTTGGCGTTAGAGCATTTAAGGTCATCACTAAACAATAATTCATCAGTATCAAGTATGTATCTCGACCTACTCATTTGTGCAGCTCTCTACCCATTCGTTTTACACCTGTTCTTATTCTCTAGAGATGAATTAATCATTTAGACAGTGGTGTTATCAGTGTGACTAACCATTTCAAGGGCCTGTACCTCTGGGAATCTTCATCAAATGTTTCACATGCTGGTTGCTTCACGGGCCTCAGATCACTTCTGCTCACACAACGATATCCCAAGATCACCCAGCACAAGATATCCGGTACAAGCTACCCCTGCCCTTTCTGACAATCTATCAATGGATCGTGTGTCCGGAGGTGTTCCATTAGAATCTTTCCCTGCATGTCCCAATGTTACAGAAAATGAAAAGCTAACGAATACATTCTCATTTGTAGTCGTTTTTATGTGATGTGGGCATCGTTGGCAAGGCCATCATTTATTGCCCATCCCTAATTGCCATTGAGAAGGTAGTGGTGAGCAACCTTCTTGAAACCCTGCAGTCTGTGTGGTGAAGGAACTCCCACAGTACTGTTACATAGGGAGTTCCAGGATTTTGACCCAGGGATGATGAATGAGCGGCGATGTACTTCTAAGTCAGGATGATGTGTGACTAGAGGGGAACTTGGAGGTGGTAGTGATCCCATGCGTCTGCTGCCCTTGCCCTTCTAGGGGGAAGGGTTCACGGTTTCGGGAGGTGCTGCTGAAGAAGCCTTGGTGAGTTGCTGTAGAGCATCTGGTAGGTGGTACACTCTGCAGCCATGGACCACCGGTGGTGGAGGGAGTGAATGTTTAAGGTGGTGGATGCGGTGCCAGTCAAGCGGGCTGCTTTGTCTTGGATGGAGTCAACCTTCTTGAGTATTCTTGGAGCTGCACTCATCCAGACAAGTGCAGAGTATTCAATCACAGTCCTTACTTGTGCCTTGTAGATGGTAGAAAGTCTTTGGAGAGGCAGGATTTGAGACACTCGCTGTAGAATACCTAGCCTCTGAACTGCTCCTGTTGCCACAGTATTTATATCGCTGCTCCTGTTAAGTTTCTCCTCATTGTTCAGTAGAAAGAAGGACACAACCATTTCCCCCAGAAAGCTATCAATTAGCCATTTTAACTATACTTTCCTGATTATACGATATTTTCTATTCATACCAGGTTACTCAGGTGAATTAATTTAAACAGGGACGGGAACTGATAAATACAATCTGACTTCTTCCATCAGTTGAGGGATCTGTAAAGAATGGCCATTGATAAAATAATAAACGTAAGAGATTTAGAACTGAGGGTAGGTGAAACTTCTTTAAATGGAGAGTTGTGAGACTGGTTTATTGGAGGCAGATATTACGTCAATATTCAATTGTACAGATGGATGAATAAAAATAGGTTGAAGTGATGTTGAGGCGTTGCGTATGCAGAGATTGGAAGTAATTGGTAGGGTGGAGGGTAATCGCCAACTAGGACTGATTGGTTCAAATAGCTTGCTCGCCTGTCATAGCACTGCAACATGTTGATGGCCCGTTGAAATTTTCAGTAAATATCTGCGAAAAAAGATGTCTAATGTCACCTTGACCAGTCAATGTCTCCATCATTAGACACTGATCAGGGGACAGGTCTCGTTCTATTGGACCAGGAGACAATGGGGGGCAGAGTCGGACTGGGAAACCAGTGCCTGCACAATAAACACCGAGATTACAGAATTACAGATAACCTCCATTGTAACACGTTGTTTCTACATTAAAGGAAACCGTATCTGTTAATTAAACTGGGGCGATTCCTTCAAGTCCCTGTTGTGTGAGGCAGTTAATGCTGATGCCCACATTGTCTACTCCGCCGCTGAAGCTCAGTCATGACCGTTCTCTTTGAATCTTAAGCAGGATGGGCGCTGTTTTACGGGAATCGATTCTGTTCACCCGGTGAAAACGGCGGACATCGAACACACGGCACAAAGTGGAAGAAATGTTCACTGATACCTGTTCATTCTCACAATAACAAACCATTTCCGTTCTGACGGAGAGACAGCTATTCTAAAATGGAACACGTGCTGTAATTTAACTTTAGTTCGGACAGGATGCTTTGGATAACTTTTTCATTTTTTAACAAATAAATGCTCAAGGGTATTTCACCACATTCTTCAGCTCTTCCCTGGATTTATTTTGGGTAGCTGCATAAATACGTGTGTTTGTACAGGAGCTCAAATACATGAGCATATATTCGGGTTCAGTGGCAATATAGGCAGGGGCTGCATAATCGGCTCCATAATGCACGGTGTTTCTCAGTCTGGTAGTTTAAAAATTAACGATAGCGGATAACCACAATGGTATAAAACTGCACGATACACTGAACTGTAAAATGATGACCCCAGAACGCTGAAGGTAACATCACTCCCAGACACTGCGGTAGTTCTGGTGACCTCATATTAATTCTCTGAAAATTTCAGTCATCCATTGATCAATTAAATTTGTCATGTACTGTAATGATTACTAGTGATGACTCGGCTCGAATATGACTGGTGTTGATCCGACTCCAACACTGACAATTATGACCATATTCTCTAACATTCATGGTGGTGATGTTATTCGAATATTACTGGTGGTGACTGTACTCCAACAGGAGCAGTGGGGAGTCTGCTCTAAAATTAGTGGTGCTGACATTAATCTAACATTACTAATTCTGACCACACTCGAACATTACTGGTGATGCCCTACTCTAACATTACTGGTGGTGATGCCACTTTAACATTAATCATGGTAACTATAGGCTATCATTAATGGGAATGGCCCTATCCTAACATTACTGCTGGTGATCCTATCCTAATATTATTGGTGATGAACCTACTCTAACAATACTGGTGGTGATCCTATTCTAACATTATTGGTGTTGACGCTACTTTAACATTATTGGTCTTGACCCAACTCTATTATTACTTCTGGTGACTCTACTCTAACATTACTGGCGGTGATCCTATTCTAACATTACTGGTGTTGACTCTACTCTAACATTACTGCCGGTGATCCTATTCTAACATTATTGGTGTTGATCGTAATCCAGCATTATTGTGGTGACCCTACTCTAACGTTTCTGGTGGTGACCCTACCCTAACATTACTGGTGCTGACTCTAAACTATCATTACCGAACACCTCGAATTTCTTCACAGGGAGCAAGCGGAAGCAAAGCACAAACAGGAATGAGTGCACGTCAACCCAAACACCCCACCAACCCACCCTTTCAATCACAGTCTGCCCCACCTGTGACAGAGAATGTAGGTCCCGCTTTGGACTCATCAATCACTTGAGAACTCGTTTTTAGTGTGGAAGCAAGTCATCCTCAGTTCCGAGGTACTGCTTAAGAAGAAGAGAAGATTAGTGCTGCTGACCCTAGTCTAACATTACTGGCGTTGACCCTACTCCAACATTACTGGTGGTGACTCTACTCTATAATTACTGGTGGTGACTCAACCCTATCATTACTGGTGGCGTCCCTAGATTAACATTACTGCTGCTGACCATACTCTATCATTACTGGCGTTGAGCCTACACTAACATTACTGGTGGTGAACCTACTCTATCGTTACTGGTGGTGACCCTACTCTAACATTACTGGTGTTGATGTTAATTTAAAATTAATAGTCGTGACCTCGCACCAACATTAGTGATGGTGAATCTACTCTAATTGTACTGTTGTTGACACTACTAAAACGTTGATGGCAGCAACCCTACTCTAACATTACTGATGGTGACACAAATCTAACATTAGTGATGGTGACCTTACTCCAATATTACAGATGCTGCATCTACTCTAACAATACATGTGGTATCTATCATCTAGCGTTACTGATGAGTACTGTACTCCATCATTACTACTGGTGAATGCACTCTAAAATGAATAGTGTTAATCCTATTCTAACTTGGTGGTGACCATAATCTAATATTTTGGCAGCGACCCACTCTATAACTTTAATGATGGTAACTATACTGTAAAATTAATGGTGATGAACGTGACTATTGATGTCTTTACACTTATTAAAGGGTTTGATAGAATAGACATCCAGAAGAACTTTATTCACATTTAGGGTGTCCAAAACTAGTAGGCATAAAGATAAGTTAGTCACTAATAAATCCAAAAGGGATTCAGGAGATTCATATTTAGTCAGAGAGTTGTTAGAATGTGGCATTTACTATATAATGGCCCAGACATTCGGGTCAGGGGGCTTCCCGCGGGTGGAAGCCCCCGACCTGCACTTACCTAGTGCGCTGGCCGTTGAGCTGTGGGCCCCCGTGGAATTGCGATCCTGGGCCTCCTTCAACTGCCGCACGCAGTGCTTGCATATCCCAGGGTCGCAGTTAGTTCGATGCGTCCCCTGGGATCACGTGGGCCATGGAGAGCCAATGGTAGCAGGGAATGCTTCATTGATAAGTTTAACAGGAAGACCTGTCAAACCTATAAATACTATAACCCCAAAACATCACTAAATCTTCAAACAAATTTTAATAAATCACATTTTTGAAATAAACTATAAATTACATGAAATAACTATTTTAAACAATAACTTAATTTTTTGAAAAAAATAATTTTATTTTCTAACGGGGCTAAAAATAAACTTAACATTCTTTAAAGTATTTAGAAATAATAAACCTGTGGAAAGATGTTTTGATTTTAATTAATTCACCATTACCTTGTAAAAAGCAGGCCTTGCGACTGCTTTTTACATGTCTAACTTCTGGAGATTTACCTTCCCGGGGAAACCTGCAAAAAATCGTACGTTCGATGCACACGCAGCCACTCCTGCGCACGTGTTCCACCTCTTAACCCCTTCTTTCAGGGGAACGGAAGTGCCGGTTTCCCGCGCATGTGCAGTGCATGCTCGAAACCGGCACTTCCATTGGGCTTACGGGTGAGTACGCCATGTACCCGTGGAGACCAGAATTTCTGGGCCATTAATGAGTAGTTCAGGCGAGTGCCACCGATGCATTTAAGAGGAAGCTAGACAGGTACATGAATTAGAAAGAACTAGGAATAGACGATTGAGGTTACATTAAGTAGGGTGGGGGGTGGCAAGTGTCGAGCATAAACACCTACACAGAGCAGTATGGCCAAATTCGCCTGCTTCTGTTCTGTAAACCTATGTAATGTATAATTCTACGTAAAATAAATTAATAATTTATGAAATGTTAGACTTTATCTCAAGGGAGACGAAAAACAAAGGGACACAAGTTACGCTACAGTTAAATATTGTTTCCCTCCACCACTGGCGTACCATGGTGGCAGTGCGTACAATCTACAAGATGCACTGCAGCAACTCACCAAGGATTCTTCGACAGCACCTCTCCCACCAGGAGCTCCACCAGAAGGATACGAGCAGCAGGGGAATAGGTACACCATCTTCGCCGAGTCCCTCTCCAAGTCACATTCCATCAAGACTTGAGTATATATCACTGATCCTTCAAAGCCACGCCTCAAAATCCTGGCACTCCCTCCCTAACAGCACTGTGGGATTACCATCATCACACGGAATGCAGCGGTTCAAGAAGATGGTCCACCACCATCTTCTCAGGTGCAACTAGGGATGGGCAATATATTCCAGCCTCTCCAGTGATACCTGTACCCGCGACTCACTTTCAATGCTGCCATATTTCCGTGTTAGAACGCCTAGCGAAATGTGATCTTACTGAAGTTGTTTATAATTTATATTAAGTATAATTGCATAGTGTTTACAACACAAAAATGCCTATTCTGCCCAACTGGTCTTTGCCCGCATTTATACGCCACACCAACTTCCACCCACCCCTCTTCAGCTCACCCTATTACCATATCTTTCTGTTCCGTTCTACGTCATGTACTTATTCAGCTTTCCCTTAAGTTCACTAAATTCGCTAGGAATAGAGACGGGAATTAATCTTCATCTGGTATTTAATGATGTCCCAATACATTATGACTGGAACTATCTTTTTCATGATGCCGTGAAAGTAGACCAGTGCCAATTGAAATTGTGATCTTCATGGGAAGGACACAAAGAATAATAAAAAGGTTTTAATCTTACACCCAGTGCTTTTGGTTTTCCCATCTGATTTCCAGGACCGGTTACTCTTCTGGTCGGTGAATAAGTCCGGGAGCCTCCCCCTCTCACTGGGACTTTCCTTGTACTGGATTGTGGGTTAATATTGGTTCTGATGACGCTCCGTTCAGTGCTCACTGAAACCTCCATGTTCCAAGTAAAGTCAGGACAATATCACCTTAGTGAATAAGAAGCAAGTAGCACAGACACTAATATGCCAACATCTCACTTACTAATGATTAAACAATACTCTTTATGGTGTTACAATCTGACACTGGCAATTTGTGTCACTTAACCAAGCTGGCACCGAATCTATATTAATATATTCCTAATTTAATTAATTTCGATTGTAGTTACAAATGTGATGATTTTATGTCATGTACATGGAGTTACTTTCTTTCCATCTGGAGAAGTGCTTCGTTTTCACAATTCATGTGTTCAGGATTTTAATATTTTTTTCATAAAACCAGAAAAAAATGAGATCTCGGAAGATAACTTTGATCCCCAGTCTTGAAATTGAAAGAAGGAATGATTTGGGCCCCAATGATCAGCATATTGTTGCTGCCTTCAGGTTTTTTTTGCTCTCTGATATTCGTCCTGAAATTGCGAGCGCCTTGCTTTTGAATGAGATTTCACTATAATTATCAGCCAAAATAATGTTTTCCGGAGCACATTTATGTTAATCTTCCAAGAGCGCCGTGTGAAAATCTTCCCACTTAAGTTATATCGTAGTGTCTATCATTATAATAATAAAACACTTTTGAAAAAAAAGTTATTTTATTGATGTATGAGGCTACACTGTCCATTCAAATACAAAATAACATCATTGCATCAATGTAAAAATTATCTTCTTAATTTGGGTGAACGTATACAAGTTAAGACAATTCTTTTAACTCTACTTTCTGTGAAGTAGAAATTGAAGAAACAGATGTTCAAAATAAATTGACAGGATAAGATCCTTCCATTTGCCGAAGAGACAGATTTTGGTGGAAATATCTTCATCTCTTCTAATTTCAAAAACGTAACATTAACTCAAGCAGGCATTTTAATTCACTTCTGACGTTCCAAACAACAATCATCTAAAAACAGATATAGAATTAGAAACGTATTGAAGTTACAGCACAACACAACAGGCCAATTGGCCTAGCGAGTCACTGTTGGCGTTTAACATCAAAGCGGACAAATTACCGAAAATAATATGTGAGATAAAGGAGCTTGTTACAAACCCAGTGCTTATATTCAGTAAACAGTGGATGGTGAAATTTTCAACCGCAGCTCGGGATTTCTATATATAAATATTAGCACGGAAAATTCTTATCAGTAAACACGGAATATTGTGTGTAATGGTTGGATTACAATTAAGACATAAGCGTCACTGAAACTTTCAGACTGAAGACATGCAACAATCCGAGAAGATGCTGGATTATTTATGCAGATAAAATTATCACATTTTTATGTATATATTTAAGTTTGAGTGACAGTGCAAAAGAGACGATATCGAGTAAACTTTTATATGTCCCCGCCAGATTTCCCCCTCAATGGAGTTAAATGGAAGGAAAATTGGATGCGGCGTGTAATGGGCGCTATTTCCACAGCGCCCATTATATTCCATCGCTCAGAGTTAAAATTACTCCCATTGTTCCCAACAACAGCCATGTCTATTCCATAAAATGAATTGGATGTTCAGAATAAAGTTGGCATAGCTTACCCGTGATTATCGATTACCGATCGCTGCTCTGGGTCCTGTTTTAGAGCCCGAGAGCCTTGATGATCGGACAATTGGTTAATACTGCCTGATTTAACCGAAATTAATTATTGGCTAGCGTTCGGGAATGGTGTGGTTCATTTTCACTGGTATTATAAGTCACACTCATTGGGTTAATCAACGGCTTTTATGTTGTAACTTTTATGCATTCTTTGGGACACCCTATTTCAAAGCATGAGTCCAATACCTGTCTCTCCTGTGAAACTGGTCTAGACAGTTCAATTCAGAGGAGAACAAGAGAGCTTTGAAAGAAACATTGCGGTAACACTGACCTGTAATGTGAGCATGGAAGTTAAACCAAGCCTATTAGAGGAGATACGCTTCCGGTATAGAATAGGACACATGACATGAAGCAAACCATTCTAAATTCCATTTCCGGTCTGTAAAATGACAAGCATGATTTTCAGTTTTATTGAAGCCTCTGGGGCTGAAAATCGGGTGAAACATATAACAGGCGACCATTGCGATACCAAATGTGTTCCATTCACTCCCGAGGTGAATTTTCCACCACACCAAGTTTCCTTATTCTTCTGAGTTTTATTTTATCGGAATATTATCGGCTGAAAATTCAGTAGCCTTAGCGCCTCATTTGAGGCGCTAGAGGGCCTTGCGCCAGAGTTATGGCCAGTAGTGAAATTCCCTGGGGCCCTAAATTGGCGTTGCTCCGGTAGCGCAGCGCCGGCACCGATGACGTCATCGGTGTGCGCAGCGTCCCGGTTGCCGTGGTAACCCGCCCGAACTCCGAAATTGAGTTGCGGCCGCGGAAGGAGGAGGCCTGCACTTCCCCAGCCTGCCGCACCGCATCGGGTGCAGCAGCGCCGGAACTGCGGCGCGAAACGGCAGTTAGCACCCTTTTCCAGGTGCTAAGACCCTTCAGTAGCGCCGGCAGCCGTTTGGGCGCGGCGCCACTGAATTTTTGGCGCGCGGGGACCTTAGCGCCGGCACTAATTTCCGGTGCTAAAGCCCTGGCTAAGCCAAAACCCAATTTCTAGGCCTATACATTTGAATGAAAGCCTTCGGTACCCGCACAAAAAATAGAAATCGATTGTTCATAGTCATAGAGTCATAGGCCTAGAAATACAGTATAGCCACTTTTGGGGCGCTAAAGTCGGGCGGCCGCTAAAGCTTGCGCCCGGCACAAATTCGAGGCCACTTCGCTGATATTCATTAGCTTCGCCCTAAGAGTTTGCTCGAGCGCTAAAACTGGCGATGCACGGCTCTCTTTAGGCGCTAAGCCGGAGGTGCTGAGCGATACCAACGAGGCCGGGCGCAGCGCAGGTGTGGCCATTTCTTGATTGACAGCAGACACCCTGGCTCCGGCCAGCTCTTAAGGGGGAAAGGTCGAGTTGGTCAGCTGCCACGCCCTGGACACTGGAGCCCTCCAGCTAGGCCTGAACACTGCTGCTGGACCCAAATAGCACCTCAAAGTATGGAGAAGGCCCGTGAACGAGCGCAGCGCTTCTCAGAGCATGATCTGAGGGTGCTGGTTAGCGCTGTGGAGAAGAGACGCCATATTTTGTTTCCGGACAATGGGAGGAAGCCGCCGGACCGCGTCTACTGGAAAGCCTGGAGGCATGTCGCCACCAGGGTGACATCCAACAGTGAGGTCCCCAGGAGCGCTGTACAATGCCGCAAAAAGCTAAATCACCTCGCCAGGATTGTCAGGGTGAGAACCCTTTCCAGTGTCCTCCTCATCCTTGCATGTGCACCTCACACTATGGGCAAAGGGACCTGAAAGCCCTAATGGCCAGCCCTCATGCAGCAGCTATGGGACAGTCATGAACATCAATTGCACATTGTGCACTTAACACACTGGCCAGGCTATTCCACCATGGGAGTCAGTGCACACAAGATCAGGGCTACACACTGGCCAGGATATTCGACCATGGGAGGCAGTGCACACAAGATCAGGGCTACACACTGGCCAGGCTATTCCACCATGGGAGGCAGCGCACACAAGATCAGGGCTACACACTGTACTTAGAGGCCATCCTTTCTCTTGCAGGCCAAGCTGGCCAATAATAAGAGGAGCCGGACTGAGACCAGGGGAGGCGGACCCCAGATCCAGCCGCTCACGGAGCTGCAACAGCGCATGGAGCGCATCATGGGTGCCCAGGTGATTGGCCCCGTTGCATCTGGAGATGCCAACCCTGTTCTGGGCACCAATGGTAAGGACATCACCTTTTGGACCTCTCTCGTCCCACTTGCACATCAGATCTACATCCTTTGCCACTGTCCGACCAATGCGCTGAAAGCCACCACTCATGCATCCCTCGCTGACGCCCTCTCCTCACTCTAAAGCTACTCTTGTGCCTTCCTGCTTTCTGATGGTGAGGCGGAGGTCCCTGAAGTTGCCAGTGACAGCCCCTCAGAAGAGGAGGAGGAGGAGGAGCCAGAGGAAGGCGGCCCATCAGGGGACCCCTCAGCCGTGGCAAGCCATGCCAATGTAGGGGAGACATCTTCCCTGGAGGGTAGCGTGGGGGAAGTGTCGGTGGGGAGTGTAGCTCCTGGGACCAGCGGCCTGCAGAAACGCGGGAGTGGGGTGGAAGCTCAGCGGCCTACTCCCAAGAGGGGGGAAGGGGCGGAGGGGAGTCCAATTGCTGGGCCCAGTGGCGTCCAGCAACGCAGGAAGGGTCGGCCAGTTCAGCGGCCTTCTCCTCAGAGGGAGAGACCGGCCTCCAGTCCGGAGATGCACAACGCTGAGGAGATGCACCGCCTCGAGGACATATCCGCGGACTCGGAGCGCCGGCACACGGAGCTCATGGGGGTAGTGTCACGGATGCCTGAGGCCATCAAGTCCCTGTCTCTGAGTGTGACCGAATTCGGGGCCTCTCTGGCAGCGACTGGCCAGGTGATCAGTGGTCCCGTGCAGTCACTGGCTGCTCTGATGCGGTCACAGAACAGGGCTACACGGGCACTCACTGCTGCCACACTCGCTGTGTCAGCCCGGCATCGCCAGGGCACCCGGCGCGCTGCAGCAGCACAGTGGTCTGACCCTCGGCAGATTGCTGCGCTTGCTGCAGTGCTGGCCCGGGCGAGTGCCAGTGTCTCAGGCGAACAGCGAGTGCCTGCCATCCGCCAGCTTGCCCCCATTCCTCCAGCCGCCACTGCCACTCCCCCAGTGGAGCTGCCACGAGCTGCTGCAGCGACTGATGCTGGCCAGCCACACAGCTGCAGCATTCACCAGCCGGCCCCTCGAGGGCCAGACCTGGTCTAGGCCGACCCCCAAGGGCATCTGCCATCACGACATGTGCCCCTCAGGAGCCTTCCCCCAGCCTTGCAGCAGCCACTGGCCTCACTTTGAGGAGGAGCAGCAGGGCGTGCAGGGGCCGCCAAAGTTTGCAGAAGGCATCGCCCTCGCGGGACACAAAGTAGAGGGTGTGTCCAAATGTTGTGTTTTTTGGAATGGGTGTTTTGAGAAGGCCGAGGAGGAAGGCCATTTTTGTTGACATCTTTTGTTAATCCTCCCCAGGTTGTGGGAGTGATTCATGTGTGTGAGTGTTTTTTGGGGGTTTCGTGTGTTTTGGGTTTTCATGTGGGAAGGGCCCTGAGTTTGTACAATAAACCATTTTATTTATTCACATTGTCCATGTTTGATCTTTGAAGTGTTTGTTGCCTTAACCGGCTGAGGGCTTGCGGAGCGGCTGCAATCATGTTCTTTCATTGGCACAAGCCATTCCCTGACAGGGGGCCTAGAAGTGACGTTCAATAAGCCGCCGACGGGCGGCCCTTGGACCTTCTGCCTCCCTCCTGGGCTGGTAATCCTCGTCCTCCTCCTCCTCATGCTCCTCCTGCTCCTCCTCCTGAGGTGGTGGTCCAACGTGAGGTGGCAGTGCCTGAGTCCTGCGGATAGCCAGGTTGTGCAGCATGCAGCAAACGACGACGAATTGGGAGACCCGCTCCTGCGAACACTGGAGGGCTCCCCCGGAGCAATCCAGACAGCGGAACCGTTGCTTCAGGACGCCGATTGCTTGTTCGATGAGGTTCCTGGTCGCTTGATGGCTCTCATTGTATGCCTCTTCAGCAGGGGTCGTGGGCGCGCGGAGCGGGGTCATGAGCCAGGTACACAAACGATAGCCTTTGTCCCCGATAAGCCATCCTCTTGGGTGAGGCTGTGCCTGGAACATGTCAGCCACAGTTGTCTATCACAGGATAAAGGCATCGTGGCTGCTGCCTGGAAAGCGGGCATTGACAGCTAGGATGCACTGCCTGTGGTCACACACCAGCTGTACATTGAGGGAATGGTAGCCCTTCCGGTTGCGGTAATCCTCGGCATGCTCCAGAGGTGCCCGCAAAGCCACATGCGTGCAGTCAATGGCGCCCTGCACCATGGGGAAGCCCGGTATCCTTGCAAATCCCACTGCACGCTGCTGCTGCTTGTCCAGGGTCATGGGGAAGGAGATGAATTGACGTCTCCTTCTGAAAAGGGCATTGGTCACCTGGCAGATGCAGCAATGCACGGCGAACTGGAAGATGTTAGCGATGTCCCCAGCAGCGGATTGGAAGGAGCCGGTGGCATAGAAGTTGAGAGCCACCATCACCTTCACTGCCACTGACAGAGACGTCCTGTGCATCAGCTGTGGACGCAGATCTCTGTGAAGCAGGTGGCAGATGTCTGCAACCACCTTCCTTCTGAATCGCAGCTTCCTAACACACTGCGTGGCAGACATGTTGAGATAGGAGAACTGCTGGCGGTATACCCTGGGTGGGTAAGGCCTCACTTGGCGACGCCTGTTGCCCCCTCTGCATCTAGCCAGGGCTGCCACTCTCTCACGGCGTCTGTAAGCCCTTCCGACATAAGGCTGAAACTCAGCGTTGGCACCCAATGCAGCCCCCATAATATGCTGGCAAACACTGAGACCTCAATGAAGGCAAAGATAATTGCAAAGCTCTGGCCTGAAGCCAAAAAAACCTGTCCTAGTGTTGGGCCAAAGCAGTATGCTCTCTTCCTTGGTCTCTCTCCAAAAATCCGTTGCACAATAGTGAATGCTGCAAAATGGCTGCCCTTTATAGTGCAGGGTAAGTGCCCTTTAATTTGCGCTCCCCGCGGCCCGCCTCGGCTGTGTACCATTCCACTTCACAGTCGTTAGGGCCGCCCGGCGCACAATGGGGCAGCACGAGTGAAGTTCCGGTTCCGGGCGCACAAAGGGTGTTGCACGATGAAATGACATCATGATCTGCGCGCGCAGCTGAGCGCACGCAAAGACTTTGTGCCGGCGCTAAATGTCTACTGAAGTTGGGGCGTGTTGCAGATCGCGCTGCGCCCGGGCGCTAAGCGCCTAGCGCTCGAGATCTGCTCCTCCTAAGGCGCTAACGGCCGGCACAGCCAACTGAATTTCTAGGCCATAGAGTCATAGAGTTATACAGCACAGAAAGAGGCCCTTCGGCCCATTGCGTCCGCGTCGTCCATCAAGCCCTGTCTAATCTAATCCCATTTTCCAGCATTTGGTCCGTAACCTTGTATGCTATGCCATTTCAAGTGCTCATCCAAATGCTTCTTTAATGTTGTGAGGGTTCCTGCCTCTACAACCCTTTCAGGCAGTGAGTTCCAGATCCCAACCTCCCTCTGGGTGAAAAAGTTTTTCCTCAAATCCCCTCTCAACCTCCTGCCCCTTACCTTGAATCTATGCCCACTTGTTATTGACCCCTCTACTAAGGGGAAAAGTTCCTTTCTATCCATCCTATCTATGCCCCTCATAATTTTGTATACCTCAACCAGGTCCCCCCTCAGCCTTCTCTGCTCCAAGGAAAACAACCCCAGCCTGTCCAGTCTTTCTGCACAGCTGAAGCACTCCAGCCCAGGTAACATCCTGGTAAATCTCCTCTGCACCCTCTCCAAAGCAATCACATCCTTCCTATAGTGTGGCGAACAGAACTTCACACAGTACTCCAGCTGTGGCCTTACCAGCGTTTTGTGCAGCTCCATCATAACCTCCCTGCTCTTATATTCTATGCCTCAGCTAATGAAGGAAAGTATCCCATATGCCTCTTTAACGATCTTATCCACCTGTTCTGCTGCCTTCAGGGATCTATGTACATGCACACCAAGGTCCCCCTGCTCCTCTGTCTTTCCTAGTGTCTTACCATTCATTGTTTATTCCCATGACTTGGTAGTCCATCCAAAATGCATCATCTCACACTTTTCAGGGTTCAATTCCATTTGCCACTGTTCCACCCATCTGACCAACACATCTATATCGTCCTGTAGACTGAGGCTTCCCTGCTCGCTATTTACCACCCCACCAATTTTCGTGTCATCTTCGAAATTACTGATCATACCTTTTACATTCACATCCAACTCATTAATGTAGACCACAAACAGCAAGGGACACAGCACCGATCCCTGCGGTTTCCCACTGGACACAGGCTTCCAGTCACAAAAACAACCTTCCACCATCACCTTCTGCCTTCTGCCACTAAGCCAGTTTTGGAACCAATGTGCTAAGGCACCCTGGATCCCATGGGCTCTTACCTTCCTGACCAGTCTCCTATGTGGGACTTTATCAAAAGCCTTACTGAAATCCATGTAAACCACATCCACTGCACTACCCTCATATACACACCTACTCACCCCCTCGAAAAATTCAATCAAATTGGTCAGACATGATCTTCCATTGACAAAGCCATGCTGGCTATTCCTAATTAATCCCTGCCTCTCCAAGTGGAGACCAATTCTGTCCCTCAGAATTTTTTCAACTAATTACCCGTGTTCACCCACTATTCTCCAATTATCAATTAGACCTGTTTTGTGTTCTGGCCTATGTCCAATTTCAACCACATATTGGGATACTGCTTAGTTTTGGTTCATTTGTTATGGAGACTTCAGAGTAAACGACCTCTCCCTTTACAATGGCTAAAATATGCAGGCAACCGACCGCTCTCTGGGCTGAGTACCATCTAGGTAGAGCTAAATGAGTGAGCACTCTGATACTGACACCGAACTATCGTGTTAGGTTTGCTTAGTTTTGTAACAAAATGTGACATATTTAGTTGGAGAAATAAAGTTGTCTATCAACAAGCAGTAGATGATGTAAAAAGGATATTGTTACCAAATAAGTGCATGACTTCAAGAAAGCACTAAAATTAATTTTCTATTTCCTGTTCTCACCTTCATACCGTGCATCCGACGAGTCAATAAACCTTCTCGGTTTAGGTGGTGATCTAAAACGTGAATCTAAGATGGCGGGACACGTAAGTCTGCATGACATTATCTGGGTCGGGGCTGTGCATTGTAGCAGGTTGTGCACAAAATCAATAGCAATCGAAATGCAGCCAGTGGTTTCAGCAGCTGCATATTTTGGTGTAGCTTTAGATTCCAGCACAAAATGGACTCCTCCCGTTTGATTTCATTCTTACCTATCAAAATATAGCCATAGTGTCTCCAGCAAGGGCTGCTCTCCTGCCCCTGTTACCTTTTGCGTTTCCACGAAGATTTAAGCTTCGCCCTCTCCCGTTCTTCATTCACAACTGCCCCTTGGTGACATCATCAGAAGAATTGGAGTCAGATTGCAAAAGTGCTGACGTCGTAACTCTCGGAATCTACGGCCCTTGAATATAGATTATGAAGAAGGGTGATGCAAATTGACGTTTTTAAAATACTTAAATGATTTGATAGAATTTTTTTTTTAAATGATGGGGGAGTCCAGAAATAGGTAGGCATAGCCTTAAAATTGGAGCAAGCGACGGTCAGGGCTGATGTTAGGAAGCACGTCTTCACTGAAATGGTAATGGAAATCTGGAACTCTTTCCCTAAAAGAGCTGTTGAGGCCATGTCAATTCAAAAATGTGAAACTGAGATTAATAGATTTTTGTTAGCAACGGTATTAAGGGTTGCTGAACCAAGGTGGGTGGATGGAGTTAAGGTGCAGAGCAGCCAATATCTAATGGAATGGTGGAAAACGCTCCAGGAGTTGAATGGGTTCATCCTTTTCCTATATTCCTAAATCCAAAATGCAGTTGGACTTCTTACATGAATTTACCTACCGGCATGGGTACATCAAAGGAATTGTGTCTTCGATCATTAGGTGTCTCTTTTCAGTGACACCTTTCAGTGTCTTTCCATTCCTTACAAAATCTAACATGCCACACTTATCCCTATTAAAAACCAGCAGCCGTCTCTATCCCCACTTCTCCAACCTATTTCCTGAAAGTGCTGACAGTCCTGATCGCTGTTTAGCAAACTTCTTACGTTTCTGTCTGAGCAAATTTCGAAATTGTTCTTGCTATTTCCAAATTTAAATTATCGTAAAACACAAAGCACAAAACTGGATTCCTGTAGTACACTTCAAACGCAGCTCTAACCT